>NC_132917.1:70944136-71247167 GCF_047675955.1 Chlorocebus sabaeus | reverse complement strand
CAAGAAAGTAATTCCATTTACAATAGCTACAAAATAAAATACCTAGGAATTAACCAAAAAAGCCAAAGATCACTGCAATGAAACTATAAAACACTGATGCAAGAAACTGAAGAGCACACACAAAATAAAGATAATCCATGTTCATGGATTAGAAAAATCAATATTGTTAAAGTGTTCATATATTTTTAGTGTTCATGCTACCCAATCTGCAGATTCAATGCAATCCCTATCAAAATACCAGTAATATTCTTCACATATGAAAAAACAATCTTAAAATTTATAAACAATCTTAAAACCACAACAAAAGAACTAGAATAGGCAAAGCTCTCCTAAGCAAAAAGAACTAAACCAGAGGAATCACATTACCTGACATCATGTTATACGACAGAGCTATAGTAACAAAAATGGCATGGTACTAGCATAAAAACAGACACATAGACCAGTGAACAGAATAGAGAGCACAGAAATAAATCCAATATATCTATAGTAAATTCATTTTCACACAGGTTCCAATAACATACCTTCAGGAAACGATGGTCTCTTCAAAAATGGTGCTGAGGAAACTGAATATCCATATGCAGAAGAATAAAACTAGGCCTCCAACTTTCCCCATATAAAAAAATCAAAATAGATTAAAGATTTAAATCTAGGACCTCACACTATGCAACTACTACAAGAAAACACTGGAGAAACTCTCCAGGACGCTGGAGTGGGCAAAGACTTCTTGTGGCAAAGACCGCACAAGCACAAGCAACCAAAGCAAACATGAATAAATAGGATCACATTAAGTTAAAAAGCTTTTGCAAAGTGAAGGAAACAATTAACAAAGAGACAACCCACAGAATGGGAGAAAACATCTGCAAACCATCCATCTGACAAAGGATTAATAACCAGAAGATATAAGGAGCTCAAACTACTCTACAAGAAAAAATATATATATCTCTAATAATTAAATAAAAATAATGGGCAAAAGATCTGAATAGACATTTCTCACAAGACATACAAATGGCAAACAGATGTACGAAAAGGTGCTCAAAATCACTGATCATCAGAGAAATGCAAATCAAAACTACAATGAGGTATCATCTCACCCCAGTTAAAATGGCTTTTATCTATGACAGGCGACAACAAATGCAGCCGAAGATGTTGAGAAAAAGGAACACTTGTACACTGTTGATGGGAATGTAAATCAGTATAACCGCTAAGGAGAACAGTTTGGAGGTTCCTTAAAAAACTAAAAACACAGCTATCCTACAATCCAGCAATCCCACTCCTAGGTATATACCCAAAAGAAAGGAAATCAGTAAATTGAAGATACATCTGCACTTCTACATTTGTTGCAGCACTATACAAAATAGCCGAGATTTAGAAGCAATCTAAGTGTCCACCAACAGATGAATGGATTAAGAAATGGTTCAATATACACAATGGAGTATCATTCAACCACAAAAAAGAGAATGAGATCCTGTCATTTGCAATAACACAGGAGGAACTGGAGGTCATTATGTTAAGTCAACTAAGCCACTTACAGAAAGACAAACTTCGTATGTTCTCACTTACTTGTAGGAGTTAAAAAATGAAAACAATTGAACTCACGGTGACAGAAAGTAGGAAGATGGTTACCACAGGCTGGGAAAAGTAGTCGGGGTAGAAGGGGGATGGTTAATGGGTACAAACAATAGAAAGAATAAACAAGGCTGAGTGCAATGGCTCACACCTGTAATCCCAGCACTTTGGGAGGCCAAGGTAGGCAGATCACTTGAGGCCACGAGTTCAAGACAAGCCTGGCCAACAGGTCAAAATCCCATCTCTACAAAAAAATACAAAAATTAGCTGAACATGGTGGCATGCACCTGTAGTCCCAGCTGCTCTAGAGGCTGAGGTGGGAGGATCACCTAAGCCCAGGGAGGCTGAGGCTATTGTGAGTTGAGATAGTGTCACTGCACTCCAGCCTGGGTGACAGAATGAGACCTTGCTTAAAAAAATTTTTTTTAATTGTACATTTAAAAATAATTTGAAGAGCATAACTGGACTGTCTGAAACACAAAGGACAAATGCTTGAGGTGATGGATGCCCAATTTACCCTGATGTGATTATCACACATTACATGCCTGTATCAAAGCATCACATGTAACCCACAAATATATACACCTAGTTAGTATGTACCCCGTTCTACACACACACAAAATTCCTTTGAGACTTCCCCTATTTGAATGTATATTCTTAATGATGTATTCCCTAAGGACAAAACAAAAGTAAAACTTAAAAAAATTTTTTTAACTGTTTTCAATAATCACATTGTTGGTTAAGGTCTTGGCATTGTTATTGTTGACTGTGATGCATGTAAGGTGAGATAAAAGCTAAGCAATTCTGTGACAGTTTATGTCTATCATCCTGATGTCCTGGAGAATTGTAATACCTGACACAGGACAAAGAAGACCTATATTTAAGATAGAAGAGGTTATGAATTTGAACCAGAAGAATCAGTATAATAATGATGAATTTTCACTTAAAAACAAAACAAATGCATTGAGAGGCCAAAGCGGGCAGATCACTTGAGGCCAGGGGTTCGAGACCAGCCTGGGCAACATGGTGAAACCCTGTCTCTACTAAAAATACAATTAGCCAGGTGTGGTAGCACATGCCTGTAGTCCCAGCTACTTGGGAGGTTGAGGCACGAGAATCACTTGAACCCGGAAGGCTGAGGCTACAGTGAGCCAAGGATTGTGCCGCTGCACTCCAGCCTGGGGAACAGAGTGAGAACCCTGGTCTAAAAAACAAAACATACACTTCAAGTTCCATCTATGGGAAAGTAATAACCAGCCCAGAAGCAATGAACACCCCTAATTAACCACTGTTCTTTAGAGAAATAGCTGACCCCAGGTCTGGAGAAGTGAGCCTGAAACATCTTGACATACAGGTAACTACTAGTAGAACTGAGTAATCAAATCAAATGTGGGACATATGAGGATCAATAACACTAATACTGCAGAGGTTTCAAATATCAAGTATGTTAAAATTCACAAGTTCATACTAATGCTTAAGAAAAAAATTTATCACAGTTGATGGATGCCAAAGAATCAACTCATTCTGAAAAAACAGGTAAGTAAAGGAAAAACATCCCATATCTGTGTGTTTCTTACACAAACCGTACCACTAAGTAGCCAAAGAGCAGATGAGGGAGAGTTTCTCCTTGCAGAGAAATATTCCTGCTTACACATGAAACAGGGATATAGAATTAAGATATCATTATTTTGCAACCCCTAATGAATAAGTGGATCAAAACTAAGCATCAGCTGCTACTCAAACCCAAAGAAGGCAATCCGTTTGCGCCTCCTATCAGGAAGACCACATCACTGCCTAAAGTAGTCTTATCAAAAAGAAAGAAAGAAAAAAACAAACTCTAATCAAGTGTCTATATTCACTCACCAATTTATAAGGTACGGAGAGGGCAAGGGACACATTAAAGGTACTACATGGTTGCAAGCAACAAAGTCAGACCTGGGGAAATCTGTCAACAGTGCTTCTCAAACTATGTGCTTCATCAGTTTTCTTTTTCTCCCTAATTTTCAATTAACTATAGACCAATTATTCTGTAAAGCACCAAAAAAAAAAAAAAAAAAAAAAAAAGACAAAAATTTAAAAATCCCCACAAAAACAAACTCCATTTTTTAAATTGTAAGATTCAATAAATGAATATAAAATCATTGTCAAAATGTTTCTAGAAACTCTCAATTTCCGTACTTAAGTAATCATAAACTAGTACTAAAGTTTCTGATCTGGCACTGCACTGGGTCCAAAGACATTTGGAGCAGCACTGCTTGGCAGAGTCAAGAATCTAGTTTCTATATCAAATAAATTACAAGGAGGGAAGGAGGGAAGGAGGGAAGGAGGGAAGGAGGGAGGGAGGGAGGGACGGAGGGAGGGAAGAACCTATATATTCAAAATGGTATAATTTAAAAGACCTACCAGCCAGTCACAATGTATGGATCTTATCTGAATCTGGATTCAGATTTAGTAAAGCAACCACCACAAAAACAAGACTTATGAAACAGCTGAAAATCTGAACCAAACTATAAAATAAGAGATATTTTTAATGGTACTGGTTATGTTAAAAAGAACCCTTATCCATTTTAGAAATACACAATTAACGAGTAAAACATATTGAGATTTAAAGTAATACAAGAGAGCTGGGAGTGGAGATACACACACACAAACATAACCGGCCTTCAGTTGATAATTATTGAAACTAGTGTATGAGGGTAATTATCTTATTGTCTTAATATGCTTGACATTTTCCACAATCAAATAACAAATTAGTAAAATTAAAAATTTAAGTTTTAAAAACCTGACTCCCCTATAAATGTTTTTTAAAGAAGGATTAAAAAGGAGTAAGTTTGGAGAGGCAAGTTTCCACAGCATTCTAATGCCAGAAAGGGTAATAAAATCTAAAAACTTTTATAGAGAGCATCATGAATGTAAACTTTTTTTGCCTTGGAGTCTAGATGCTGAGTTCAAGACCAGCCTGACCAACCTGGAGAAACCCTGTCTCTACTAAAAAATAAAAATAAAAAAATACAAAATTAGCCAGGCGTGGTGGCACACGTCTGTAGGCCCAGCTACTCGGGAGGCTGAGGCTGAAGAATCGCTTGAACCCCGGAGGTACAGGTTGCAGTGGGCCCAGATAACGCCACTGCACTCCAGCCTAGGCAACAAGAGCGAAACTCTGTCTCAAAAATAAAAAAGAAAAGAAAAAAGAAAAGAAAATTAAGTCAGCTGCAATCCTAATTACATCCCTCAATCAACTAATAAGCAGAAACTACTATGTATATGATGTTCCATTTGTGTGGTGTGACTAAAGGAGGCAGATTTTTCTGAAAATGTCAAGAACAATACTAAAATTATATGCAAAGAGCACATGTTTATTTTCTGAAAACCTCATATAACTCTTCTGTATTTAAAGCCCTGTGATAAAAATTACCAGCATTAAGTGCAAAAAATCCCAAAGAAAAACATTATTTATAATGTATAATTAATGGTCAACATTGGTCGCTAGGATAAAACACAAAAATCACCCCTGCCATTTTTATACTTTAGCAGCTCCTCCTCTCATTCTAATTTAGAATCTCAATTTCAAAAGACTGATCCAGACAAGATTAAAGAAGTTTATAACTTCCCTAGTTGCAAAAGTTCCAAAAGCAAGCTGAGGAGAAAGGAAGATTCTTTAAAAGTAAGATTCTTATTCACTATGACTGTGTTTCTGTAGTTTACAGGCACCTTATTCTACAATCTTTTAACAGCTCTTCTCCCTCTGATTATCCGGATTCACCTATAAGGTTTTAATTCCAACAAACTCTTGACAGATTCACCTATAAGGTTTTAAAACAGTGAGTTTCATAGGAGGTGACAAAGAGGTGCTGCCTTTTGTTCTCCAAGTCCTTCAAAGCTGACTGTGTTGTCTCTCTCGTGCTGTGACGGAAATAAGAGATCTAAAAAAAAGTAGGGGTTTTTTTTGTTGTTGTTCCCCTCCATTCATCCTCTTTGTACTATTAATACAAAGTATTAATCTATCTTGTACTCTATCTTGAGGCATCAAATACTAAAACAATTATAAGTAAGCAGACTATGTGTGAAGAATGGCTCAATCTAAAAACTTAAAAGTATAGGGCTATTTCCATCACCTGCTAGCCATTCAATGATTTTTTGTGCCCTTAAAACCTCTTATAAACATATTCAACTATAATTCAAATGGTTTAAAAAGCTACACTGGTGGTCCACAGAAGTAATAGCTGCTCTGCAGATTCAAGCTAATAATAAATGACCAGCTTGGTGTTACCTTAAATGGGTTCTGGCAGAAACAGCAAGTGTTACCAGAAACAGAAAAAATACCTTTCCAATACATACAAAAATCAAGCAAAGTTTCATTCAAACCTATCTGGGGAAAACATGCTGTAATCTAATTTTATCCAGAAAAAAATTGAATTTTAAGAAACCTATGACCTGTATATACATGAATGGTTGAAGCCAAGTAAAATACTGTCATGCTATGACTTCCAGTGATACATGAAGAATCCCCAAACATCCCAAATCACAGGAGTTGTAGTGAAAAACTTTTGTCTGCAATAAGAGGCAACCAAGTCTTTAAAAAATCAGCCACAAACACAGATGGTATTTTAAATATACAGTAGGAACATTTATTTTAACACTTCTAAAAGATATTTCTCCATGCCTGATGATTTGATATAAAAATCAAACCCATCATACTTTCCCCATCAGTCTCTCTACATTTAGGGCAATCAGAAATTTGTACAACACGAATATTTGCTTCTGAAACAAAAATTACAAATTAAATGATAACAAAAATACACAAATCAACTGGACCCTAAACAAATTTCTAGTATAATTCTTTCCACTTTCCCCCAATCACCTAGAGCTTCTTTCTTCAGCCTCATTCTGCTCCTTTTCCTTTCTTTGCTTGGCCATGAATTTCTGTTAAAAGCAATTTGCAATATAAAATACTTATTAGACATTATTTTGCTATGTGTGCAAACTTATCTACTGTATATTTATAATTTAAAAGAAACTGATCCTGCAAAATATTATAAACACAGTGCCTTATATAAACATTTCTTCCTTTCATTCATCAGTCATTTGATGTTTATGATACACCAGGTATTACGCTTGGTGCCTGAGGATTCAGTGGGCAACAAGACAGATAGGATCTTTTATACCATAGAGCTTACATTCTAATAGGAGAAGAGAAACAATAAAATAAAAAAATAAAATAGTTTGGGGGTGGTGGTAAGCACTTTAAAGACACAGCAACAAGGTAACTGAGGTTGAACTTTTTGGGGGGTTCTACTTAGGTAGGTCTTTCTTAAGCAAAGACCTTTCTTGGGAACTGATATTTGAGAAAAAAAACATGAAGAACTGGCCATGCAAGTAAGACTGGGAGGGGGCAAAACAACAGCAATATAAAGGTGCAAAGGCAGCAATGGGCCTCTCATGTATGAAAAACAGAACAAAGAGAGCCAGAAAAGCTGAAACACAGAACGCAAAAAAAAAAAAACTGAGTTCAGAGAAGTAGAAAAGAATCAGATCATGCAGGGCTTTAAAGACCCAAAATAAGAAGTTTGGATACTAGACCAAGTATAATATGAAGCTACTAGAAGGTTTTAAATGGAAAAGTGACATGACGAACTAAGTTAAGCACACAGGTAGCAAAGCACAATGTATAAGAGCTTGGGCCTAGAATGAAATAGAGCTGAGTTCAAATCCTAGGTCTGCTACTTACTAGCTATGTGCCCTTGGGTTTAGATACATAACCTCCTTAAGTCTGTTTTCTCATCCTTAAAATTGAAATAACAGCATCTACCTCATGAAGTTGATGAGGAGATTAAATAAGCATCCAGCATAGAACAGCTCAATAAACAAACGTTAGATGAGTGTCTGTGCCACAAATTCAACAGAGAGGATGTACAAAATTCTCAAATATTCAGCAGAAACTAGAACCACCACTTCAATTATGGCTAATGATGATTCTCTAGAGTAACACTTCTTAAAGATGAGTACAATTTAAAAGGTTTTGTGATTAAATCAGTTTAATAAATGGGTTGCATGAAGTTAAGCAGGATTCATTTCGGCTAGACAATTTAGAAACTTTAATATGCTAATGTCTACATGACTGAAGAGGTCATCAAAATACGCAGTTTCTTCAATAATGGAGTGTCATGTGAGACTAGTGATCTGCAGAATCTACTCTGGCAAATGTTGCTGTTCAAGGAAAAGGAATAAACTAGAAATTACAGGCAAGGTACACTGAAAGAGAAAACAGGACTTAAGAGGAATAAACTGGCATAAACATTCTCCTAAAGTGGGGGAAAATGTACGTTTGGGGTGGATAAATAATTTGATTCTAAGACAATTAACAACACCTCAATATTTTTAAATTTTAATTTTTAAGAATTTTAAAATTCTTAAATTTTTAAAATTTAAAGAATTTTTAAAATTACCTCAGTATTTTGCTTATGACGTGTACTCTTGCAGTGATTTGTCATTGCTTTTTCACCTGAGTAGAAGAGGGAACAAATTGGACAGAAGAATCCAGCCTTAGGTACGAGAAAGTCTAATTCTAGGGGATAAGAAAATAAGAAAATTAACAATAATTAATCTCCAGTTGTGTTCATCAATTTATTTTATTTATTTATTTGAGACGAAGTCTCACTCTGTCATCCAGGCTGGAGTGCAGTGGTGCAATCTCAGCTCACTGCAACCTCTGCCTCCTGGGTTCAAGTGATTCTCCTGTCTCAGCCTCCCGCATAGCTATGATTATAGGTGCACGCCACCACGCCCGGCTAATTTTGTATTTTTAGTAGAGATGGGTTTTTACCATGTTTCCCAGGCTGGTCTCGAACTCCCGACCTCCCCTATAGGATCTGCCTGCCTTGGACTCTCAAAGTGCTGGGATTACAGGCGTGAGCCACCACAATGGGCCTTCATCAATTTATTTAAACATGACAAAAATATTAAGCACAGTATATACTTAAATATAAGAACAGTAAACACTGCTATAAATTTAGGGATCAATAGTAGTAATTTTAATCAGAAAACGTAAGTTTTTATTTCGTTAACACGTTCTATAATATTCCAGAGCCTCTAGGGAAAGGCAGTATGCCACTGCTTTGGTATAATACCAAGTTGAATAGATTCCCAAGGAGAATCTTCAGATAACAAAGAACTGTTCAATAATCCTTCAGAATACCAAGTCATTACATAAGAACCTAACAGTTCGGTGGCTCACGCCTGTAATCCTAGCACTTTGGGAGGCCGAGGTGGACGGATCACGAGGTCAGGAGATCGAGACCATCCTGGTTAACACGGTGAAACCCCATCTCTACTAAAAATACAAAAAATTAGCCAGGCGTGGTGGCAGGCGCCTGTAGTCCCAGCTACTCGGGAGGCTTTCGCAGGAGAACGGCATGAACCCAGGAGGCAGAGCCTGCAGTGAGCCAAGATTGCGTCACTGCACTCCAGCCTGGGCAACAGAGCGAGACTCCGTCTCAAGGAAAAAAAAAAAAAAAAAAGAACCTAACAGTTGAGGTGGCTCCAGCCTGTAACCCCAGCACTTTGGGAGGCCAAGGTAGGCAGACTGCTTGAGCTCAGGGGTTTGAGACCAGCCTGAGCAACAAGGTGAAACCCTGTATCTACCAAAAATACAAAAATTAGCCAGGTGTGGTGGTAGATGACTTCAGTCCCAGCTACTCAGGAGGCTGAGGTGAGAGGACTGCTTGAGCCTGGGAGTTAGCTGAGATCACATCACTGCACTCCAGCCTGGGCGACAGAGTGAGACCCTGTCTCAAAATAAAATACAATAAAAATAAACCTTTTAGGAATCCCATTAAAATAAAAGAGAGAAAAGAGGTAGAATGTTGGGCAACTATCTGATTGAGGAGTATGCTGGCTGAATAAGGTCCCCCTCAGCTCACCTTAGCTGACCATGAACAAAGTCGGCTAGCAAAGACTTTCAGCATGTTCTGCTTAACTGGAGTGACTTTCTGCCTGGGCAAGTATAACTCAATTCTCACCAGAGTGGCAAAGAAAGTACCAGAAATAAAACAGGAGATACATCCCAGATTTCAAGAGTGCAGTAAAAATATCCTTCTCAGGTAAAAACAGCCCAGTAAACTGTCTTCAAAAATGCCACTATGTAAAACATGCAAATTTCCACTATTAAATGACAGTGCAGGCAAGGTTACCCAATTACTCATCTAAACAACAGAATACTCATTATGGTGTTGAATTTTTATTTCATATAGGTAAGAAAAAAATGTCATTTTAACTTTACCCTCAGGGACATCAGATGCCACTGATTTGCCTGAAGAAGAGTCTTCAGTCTTCTTGCGTTTTCGCTCTGGTTCTGAATCCTTTAATCCAGATTCCTCATCAACTAAAATTTTTCAAGGAAAAAAAGCTATTCAGAATAGATTTACAGACTTTGTAAAGTTAACATTGGATAATTCTTACCTTAAAACTCAGAGAAAACCTCCCTTGGTTAATCCCATCTGGCCATTCTTTGCACAATGTTCTCCAAGATTCTTTAATGTGAGGAATAAATGGGTAAATCCATTCAAATGGATTTAGGAATACAGTCTAAAGCTAACAGCAAATTTTATTTATATATGTTCCAGGCAGAATTTAAAGACTAATACAAGTCCTATCGTTACTGGCAAGAGAACTTATATATGCAAAGTGCTAAGGTGAGCAGAGTGGAGATTAAGGGAAAAGGGTACCAGCAGAAACTGATTCCATGGCCCAATACTGAGGCCCTTCCAACCTAGAAAATTGAGCCTAAACTGATAGCCTAAGACCCCTGTTAGAATCACAAGTAAAATTATTAATATAAATGTTAAAGCCCACCAAAGTGAGTAACACGTAAGCAGCACTCAATGTTAGCAGACTGCATACTATGATCTTGGGGGCAGACAAAAATGAAGACTGATTCCAAGCAATTCTGATTACCCTCAGTAGCTGAAATGCCTTACTGTTGTCTAATACTTGACAAAACCCTTTTACATATATAATCATTTAGCTTTTATCTCATGTAAGATAGGCAGGTCAAATCATTATTATCCCATCCCTATTTCTTCAGAGATGGAGAAAGCACAATCAAAAGAGGTAATAAACAGATATGCCCAAGGTTGCATAGCTAGTGAGTGACACAGGGTGGAACGAAGACTTTGTGACTTCAAGTTCAGTGTTCCCTCCATACATCTGGGCTACTCTTTAGTATTCCCTGAGGGGATGGCCAGGAACTTTGAAATCATTACTTACTCTTACTCCTCACATTTTACTGATCAAGTCCTACGGTCAATAAGAAAAAGGTATCATCCTTTTCTTAACTTGATGGTTAAAATAATCTGGTTTCCTTGCCTCCAATCTCTTTCTATAATTGTTTATTTCTTCATCAGGGTAATAAACTTTTCCAAACATATCTGTTCCTGCCACTCCAAAGGCACATTTATCTTAATAATATATAACATATATTAAAATTATGTAATTAAAATAAATTAAAATAAATGATTTAGGTTTACAATTGTGTGGAAAAACGACTTTTTCTTAAGCTGGGTCCTTTTGTCAAAACATATTGTTCATTAGCAGAAATATATTGTTATGTAAGCAGTAACTAAATCATCCTTTTACATTACTTGGTTGCAAT
The DNA here is from genome assembly GCF_047675955.1 of Chlorocebus sabaeus. Lineage (NCBI taxonomy): Eukaryota > Metazoa > Chordata > Mammalia > Primates > Cercopithecidae > Chlorocebus > Chlorocebus sabaeus. The sequence goes on along the minus strand of NC_132917.1, from coordinate 71,235,952 downwards.
GAGGTAGTTCTAAGCAAGCTGATTGCTAAAGTTGCCCTACCATACAGAAATTCTGAAGTCCGGGAGTGACCTCGTGAAATCATGCAAGAATCTAATTACTGAACTACCACCTACAGCTTGGTTATCAAAGATTGGTTATGGAAAAGAATAGACAAGGAAGAAGGAATACCCACTTGACCATGACTTGGCAAAGAGCTTCAAGAGAGGGCATAATCAAAAGTAACCAATCATGTGGAAAAGTCGAGTAAGACTAACTTAAGAAGAAAACACTTTAAAAAATCACGTTGGACAACAACCTATTAGGGGTCATCAACATCATTTTCAGGAAGGTGGCAGGAGAAAGAAACCAAAATACATCCAGTTCAATGGGAAATTAAGATGTAAAAGTAGGTGGTTCTTTCTAGATGTTTTGCTCTAAAAGCAAGGAGGAAAGATAGGAGCTAGAGAGATTTCAAGGTCAAAGGGATATTTCTTTCAATGGGAAAAACTTGGCCAAATTTTATGTGTACAAAGCAAAATATAAGTTGGTAGACAAGGGAGATCCTAGATTTACTCTGGGAAATAAAAACGAAAGCAAGGACATCCAGTGAGAAACGGGCTAGGTGATGTAGAGTGGGGAAAAAGCTACTTTTACATCTGGTTAGGAAATAGTAAAGGAAGGAGACCTCTAATATATTGGGAGCAGCACTGACAGCCCACCTGAAATCAAATTCAATTAATTCCTTGGACCAAATCATACTTGGTAAGTTTTCTTTAGAGAAGACAGGATAGGAAAGAAAGAGGGCAATGAGGGTGCTACAAAATGAATGGTAAAAGTGATATCCTTATAGTGCTCTATTTAAATCATACTGGTAAGGTGATTTTTTGCTTAACCTCTCTGAATCAATAAACCCCTTGAGAGCAGGAGCTATGTACTTTCGTCTACCCTTTTTAACATTATTATGAAAGATGCCCAATACAATGAATATGACAAATATCTGGTAGAGTGACTAAAGTATTATCTCTCACTAGACATTTCCTTATTTGTTTCAAGTTAAATTTTATAAACGCTATTAAGATTTCTTGTTTAATTCATTGGCTGGCTGCTTAGAAGCATCCACAAAGCAAGGTTCACAAATAGCCAGTTAATAAATAATTTCTCTCTGATGCTGCAACATGGTCAGAAAACCTTTCGAAGATCATTTCCTCTAATCTGTCACATTCTAATATCAATAATCCATTCTCTCTACATTACGAAGATCAAAATCTTACCCACATCTAATAACTATAGTTGTCGTTTCCCACCCCTGCTCCATTCCACTGATTTTCTACTTTTCTTCTTAGCTAGATCTGTAAAACTTCAACTACTCTATTGTGTTGTGTAACTTTCCTTCCCATTCCAACAATCCTGCTTTACCTTCACTCATCTGGAAGGCCTCTTCACCTTTTGCTGGTTCTGTCACAACAGCTTTTTCTGATGGCAGAGTTTTCCCAATTCTAACTCTCTTGGTTGGAGTTTTAGCTTTAAAAAGAAAGTCCTAATTTATTGCTCTAGTAACAGATTTTAAATTGCTTTAAATTAAACATATTATACTGTCTGAATCACCATTATACATTTTTGCAAAAAATACCCAAATCTGGGTGGGAAGCCTACTGCTAATATAAAATAGAAGAATTCTATTTTAAAATACTTAGTTTAATCTAAGCATTTCCTTTTGTTCCCAGTTACCATTTTCCAAATAACTATGCTTTTCTAACTTCTTTTCTCATGGTGTCTACGTTTTTCTAATTTGTTCCATAAGCCTGTGGGACCTTCCTAGTATTTTATTCTTAGTTAAATTAAATCTTTCAGGTTTTTCTTCTTTTTAGAGACAAAGTGGCTCACACTGTTACCAAGGCTGGAGTGCAGTGGCACAACTATAGCTCGTCACAACCTCGTCCTTCTGGGCTCAAGCGATCCTCTCGCCTCAGTCTCCAAAGCAGCTGGGACCACCCTGGCTCATTTTTTAATTTTTTGTACAGATGGAGTCTTGCTAGGCTGCCCAGACTGGTGTCACACGCCTGGCCTCAAGCGATCCTCCCACTTCGGCTTCCCAAAGTGCTGAGACTACAGATGTGAGCCACAATACTTGGCTTCAAGATTTTCTTAATGGAAATTATGTTTATCTCCCTCAAGTTCGGAAAGTGAGCTGCCCTACTATTCTGTATCATTACCATATTACTTTAAAATAAAATAGTTCCTTTATAAATAGTTCTTAATCCTAAGTCTAAGCAAAAACTGGGAGGCAATCTGATAGTAAATGTTCTTCTATTTATCAAAAGTTGTCTTTTTCCCACAATACAAATATATCATTTTCATTTCAATTCTAATTTGGCTACTTTAGTTTGTTTTCTGTTTTTCTGTCATCCTTTCTTGAAGTATAACCTGGACCAAGTTCTGCTGTGTAACTTTAAAAAACTGTGAAACTTGTACACATTTCTTTGAAAAATTTATTGTTAACTGTCTGTTGGCCTCTAATATCAATACTGGGTGACATTATTGGTAATGCCACAACGTGTATTTTAAAATTAATTTTAAATGTAATCCCCTCATAAAACAAAAAGACTACCCCTTCCAATTATCTACCTGTTAAGTGTCTTTCAATCATGGATTTTAGATCTTCTTCCATAACATTCTCATTTACTGGACCCACTTGGGACAAGGCTTCAAGTTTTGTCTTTTTTGTGTCCACAGCTCTCTTCTTTCTATTCCCTTTTTTATCTGTGGCATGGTCATTTTTGCTTTGTGCTAATTCAACTTTTAAATCATCTCCATCTTCCTCCTCTCCAACTTCATCAACAGTAACAAAATTAAGTTCTTCTTTAAGGCTGTTAAAATCAGCCAGAGAGTCTTCATCTTCTTCAGTTACTTCATCCAAAGTCACTAAATGCAAATCACTGCTGTCATCCTGTATTTCATCTACAGTAACTAAAGTAGAAGGGTCTTCGGGCATCTGAGAAGAAATGAAGCCAATGGAATCCCTTACAGTATCTCCTTCATTTCCTTTAGTATTTAAAGTGGCAAAAGTTATGTCTGCTGACTCATTCAAAGGTAGCTCTTCCACTTCTCCAATTTCATCCACAGTTACCAAGCGTTCCTGTTTGAGGAGATCTTGTTCTTCAGCCACTGACAGAACAGTAACATCTTTAGGTTCACTGTGGGAAATGCAATCATCTTGGTCAATTAATTCATCTAATGTAAAAAGTGAATTTGAATTTTTTACCATTTCTTCCATATTTAGTTCTTCTTCATCAATTACTTCATCCACAGTGACTAGAGCTTGTGCTAGATGTGTAGCTGCATCTTCCTCTTCCCCAATCTCATCCAATGTTACAAAAGATAGTTCTCCCTCAACACCACGAGGGGCAGAAGTTTTCCCCTTTTTCTTCTTTAAGTTAAGTTCAGAGAAAGGAACATTTTTGAGAGTTTCTTTCCTTTTTCCCTTTAGTGGATTCTGCTTGGCTTGAGAAGGATTCACTTCTTCTATAACCTCATCCACAGTAACAAATTCATCCAAATTAAATGGAAATGATGGTTCCTGCTGGAAAGTTAAAAATCATAGTATTATAAACAAATTTTGACCACTGGTTAGATTCCAAATAGTCACAATAAATGTGCATGCCGATCATGTGGGAGAATTTCAGTGCAAATTAGGTTTCCTAAAGGCTAAAATTAAGAGTTATTTTTTTTAAAGCCCCACAAATGACTTAGCTATAAATTCACAAAGTATAAGCCAAAGGTAAAATCCTAACAATATCAACCTAATTTCACTTTTACTTCAATTCATTAAGATTACATTTCCTAAATGATGAGTTTTGAAGTATGACACATAAAAATATACATTTAAAGTATTTGTCAGACAACACAAAGGAGGTACTGTTCCATATGTCAAACATCTAATAAGTGTTCTAGGAGACTTACTGGACTTCTAAAAGCACCTCAAATATAGTTAGAAAGTAAACAGCTAATTAGTCTGTTCATCAATATATATTGATTACACATTAATTAATTATATATAGAATACATATTTTAAGAAATACAGGCCAGGCGTGGTGGCTCATGCCTGTAATCCCAGCGCTTTGGGAGGCCGATCGCCTAAGGTCAGGAGTTTGAGACCAGTCTGGCCAACATGGTCAAACCCCATCTCTAATAAGAATATAAAAATTAGCTGGGCGTGGTGGCAGGCGCCTGTAATCCCAGCTACTTGGGAGGCTGAGACAGAAGAAACACTTGAACCCAGGAGACAGAGATTGCAGTGAGCTGAGATCGTGCCTTTGCACTCCAGTCTGGGGGACAGGAGCAAAACTTCATTGCAAAATAGTAATAATAATAATAATAGTAATAATAATAATAATAAAAGAAATATAATGGTTACATTTTGAGAAAGTTGTATGAAAAAATTATTACTAAGACTCAATGCCTAATATAACTGTATTTGAAAACAACAGTATCTGTAATTTTTTCAATGCTGTCAATAGTAAAGAAGATAAATTCCTATCGGGGCTCCTATACACTTAGTGTGTTACCAATGATCAACTGCTATTATATATAATAATGACATTAGAATATGTACCCTGTAATTTCTAGGGAAAGTATCTGCAAGCGATTGCAGTATCAAGTTAACAAAGCAAAATGAAGTAGCCATAATCCTTACTTCTGCTTTAGTAGCCATAATCCATATTTCTGCTTAAAACTAGTAACATTTCTCCTTGCCCCAACGACATAGGCCCAAATTCATCCCCTACCCGATAAGAAAAGTAAAATGACTGAAAAAAAATTCTACGAATGGTAAAAACCTAAAATAACAACTAAATATAAAATACGTTTGACAATGGAACTTGGTACCAGTAAAGTAAATCTTGGAGACCATCCACTTAAGGCTCAATTACAGCCAAAAGGATAACCTGTTTTAACAAAATGAGGATGACTCAAGTCAAATGTCAGTCTCTTTTACATATATAATTTTTTCTGTGTCTACAACCTATTCCTGTCAATATGAGATTGGAGGTATTTCCCTACTATACTCTCTTTCTGTCCCTGTATAACATTTTGCGCCCCCGCCTCCCTGACCCCAAGCACACAAGGTAAGTTTAGACTAGCTCAAGGTCAAAAAGTAAATTAATGGTAGAATTAGAGATAAGTTAAAAATGAAACATCTCATTCCTATCCCTTGCTCTATATGCTTACTCTCTAACATTGTTAAGGCAGGCACAAGTTGTAAGATAGATGAACTATGGAGATGAAAAAGAAGGGTTAGGGTCTGTGATCCATTTTTTACCTCTTTAGATTTGGAACTTCTACCAGTAGTGCTTTTAGGATTCTTAGTGTTTTGCTCAGTCAAAGTCTGAAATAGTAAATAAGAAATACAGAAAAACAGAATTTACAACCAGATTACTAATGTTCTAAAAAAAAAAAAACCCAGTAAACATTACCCAAATACAGTCAATTATGCAAATTAACACGTATACAAAACTAAGTCAACAGTCACTTAACAGTATAGGCAGAGTCTCTACAAGTTGTAGTTAAATTCAGTTTTACTGATCTTTTCGTCCCACAATGTCTAGTTAGGCAATCAGTGACCTGACAAAGGAAGCTTCAATTTAAGAGAGGAAACAGTTTCCCATTCAGAAGCAGAGTAGTAAATCACCTTAGGAGATTCACAGCAGACTTTTTTTTTTAAACCACAGTTGTTTCCAAATTGTATCCAAATAATGCTTTTCAAACTTGTCAATAAATTATGAACTTGAGCTTAATACTCTAAATGTCTACTGGCTTAAACAATGGAATCATTTAAGAAAAGGAAATGGAAGCTTCTAGGGTAGAGTGAGGAGATGAAAGTATGAAACAAAATTACATCTCCTACTCCATAGCTACAGCAGCGGAGCTAAGCACTTCAAAGACACACTGCGCCATTCTTCCTACCCTCCTCACCTTATTGTTGCTGTCATCCCGTTTCATGATGGAAGGTCTAGCCTCTGTTTCCTGAGATTGTTTTGTTATATCCCTGTAATCCAGTTTAGAAAGCTTGCCTTGAAGGGCTGAGATCCTTCCACTGCCTCCTCTGGTAAGACTGCTCTGAGTAGGTTTGAATTTACTGCTGCTTTCTGCCAAGCCTGACCTGGCACTTGTAGGTTTAAGCAGACCAAATTCTTTGGCTGAAAGTTTCTTTTCAGCATTTATTTGATCTCTGGGCACAGACTTCGTTAAACTTTTCTGATTTTCAGTTTTTGAAACTGTAGCTTTTGCCTTAGGAGAAGAGACCATAACAGCCTTGATGCTTGGTTTACTGCTAGATACATCTGATACAGCCAGAATACTAGTTTTACTAGTTTCATCAGGCTTATTAGCCTGACCCACTCCTTTATTTGGGTATGCCTTGAATAAAGTGTTTTCTGCAGACTTTTCTTTCACTGCTGCCATAATCTTTTCCACCTTTTCTGCATCCATCCTACCTTCATTCTTTTCAGCCTTCTCTGTTCCTATTTGAAGATCCATTCTGGTTTCCTTAGTATTAAATTCATTCTCCTCCTTTTCATCCATGTTACTTTTTTTTTCAGAAATACTCTTTTTGTCCACTGTCTTCTCATCCCCAGGGGAAATTCCCGGTACTAACGTCACAATACAAGTTGATGGCAATATTTCTGAAACAGTTTCATGTTTTTCTACTTCAGCTACAGCTTCTACCATAGTCTGTGTAATTCCAGAAAAGAAATCTGCTTCAGATGGAGATTCTTCTAGAATTCCTTTGATGTTCCTTTCTTCTATAAACACACTGTCAGATGGTAACAATGCTGTTTTAGGGCTAATAATTTCTGCCTCTTTCTTCTCCAAGTCACTGTTAAAGATGTGCTGATTTAAAGCACACTCCTCGGCATTTTCAGTGAATTGTTCAACACTGGCTGGAGTGGATGCTACAAAAGGAATTTCTTTGACCTCCTCTCCTTGAGTTTCAAGCTCCAAAGTTTCAACAGCAAAGTCAGAATGACATGTTGCTTTTTCAGGTTCTTCCTCACAAGGCTCTTCCTGCTGTACCAAAGTTTCTGTTTGAATGCTGGGAGTACTTTCTTCTTCAAGCACATTAGGTTTAACAGAGGGACTATCAGTTGCTGTTTGCACCTCACTTTCATCAACTGGATTGTTTTTCAAGTCAGGGCTAAAAGTATTCAAAAACAAACAAAAAGAACACAAACAAAAACACAAACAAAAATCAAACTATGATGAGAATTCAACCATTATAAAGAATCCTGTAGACACCAATTGTTAAGACTTCCTGATGCATTCGTAATAAGCACTGGGAAATCCAACCAATCGGCATAAAATGGCTAAGATGATTTGATGGAAATATGTAAATAATATAAATTATGACTGTTGATATGTTCCTTTTGTGCTCATGTGATTATAGCCAATATTTTCCCTCCTCTGTCAAGCTAACCCCTGACACTGAAAGGACAAATGTGAATCTCAGACACTTCAAATATTATCAGGTCCTATTCCCAACAGTGGTAACTGAAATAATAAAATACGTGTACAGTTCTACAATAAAACTAATGATCCATGCATTACGATTTAAAACTTTATAAGTGAACCTTACCTAAAAAGAACATAAAAGAAACTGGTGGGGGGAAAAGACTATACTCTAAATCATATCACCTTTTAATTTTTTTTGGATGTGAAATATTTAATTACCTAAGAACCATATTTATTAATAATATTTAAAACTTTTTTTGGAAAGTATTCTTTATATACTCTAGTGAAGATTTAAAGTTAGTGACAAAATCTTATACAATCACCTTATGTGAACATACAGTCTTATTATAAATATTTGCCTTTGGCTATAAGACAACATAGGTTAAAAAATAAACCTTCCCAATTCAAGAGAATAATGTGTAATTCTAATATTTAACTTAAATGTGTAAGTAATATTATTCAGAAGAAATGGAGGAAATGCATGGCCAAGTATATGTAATTCATCTTATTTCATCATGGTCTCCCCCCAAATCTAAAGTATATGAAAAGTGAGTGGTCCTATAATTCCAGTACCTTCACTGAGGTAGACACAAAATAAGTTATTTTTATATTAATGTTCCACAAATCAGAGGTTTTCTTGAAGAAGAACAAGGAAAATCTTAGCTTCCAAAAACAATGCCCGACATGCTATCAATGCAAATTAAAATTTACCAAATATATTCACATAATGAGAAGCAGCAGATTGGAGAAAGACACCAGAAAGTGATCCTATCATATCAAAGTCTCATTATTAGAAAGTATTGACTTTCTTCTCCTATTTTTTAAGGAAGGAAAGGATGAGCCATCATCCCTTTTGACCTGCTTCTTAGAGGGTGGCCATGTACCCTTTAGTTAACAACACAAGATGATGTAGATCTGTGTGCTGAGATGTTAACCATATTTAAGAAGTATTGGAATAAGTCGTGCTACCACATAAGGGTCTTAAATCATTTGAACCAAACTGGTCTTCCCTCATGCCCCAAAGGTTACATCCTGAGGAGAAAACTTTTCTACCAGATTACAGAAATACCTCTTGACCCTAAACCTTAATCAATATATATTCTATTCATTGTGCAAGTTATTCTTTGCATGCTAAAACGGTTTTTATTTGAAATAATCACACCCCTTTTATTCAAAACATAAATGGCTAATTTTAACAGTTTCAAATCTTTACAATTCAAAATAAAATTTGTGGCAAAACACAACAGGAAAAAGAGTAGTGACATTCAGTTACAGCAAGTATATGAGTATTATTTCTCAAAACAAGCTTTTGTCTTTAAATTACAAGACTCATTTCCAATAATGAATATATTAAATTCCTGCCTCATTACTGTACTGCATATAAAAGCTTTAGAAACTTACGCCTATGTAAAAACATCTATGGGACTAGAATAACAATGGAGACCTTGATTCCTGGCTCAAGGATACAGCAAGACTTTCCCCTTTACAAGTTTTTCAATAAAAAAGTTATTATCTTTTATACAAACTGAATCATTATGCAGTTCCATACTTGAAACAGAGAACACAGGTCTACTCAGAAAAATTATTTAATTCCATATTTGTCCTTGAGTGCTAGTCTTTTTAAATCATAGTGTTTTCTTTAGGGAGGTCATTTACCAAAACTAGTACCTGCTTTCTGGCTAATAGGGGAAAAAAGCCTCAATATTGATCAAGTTAGTTTGAAAAGAGTTTGAAATGTCAAATAAATTACATTAACACCAAAGTTAAACAACCACCCTTTGTAACGATCAAATGAAAACACAGCCATATTCTGGGAAATGGAACAAAAAAGGATTCCAGAAAGGCATTTGAGATATAGATATCTCATCTGCCACTCCTCCCTCCTGCCCCAATATCCCAGTAATACCAGAATTTCACAGTCTTTGGAAAAAGCATACAGTAAAAGCTGGGCATGAGAACAAACGTTAACATTGAAACGCAAACATCCTGAGAAACTTTAAACTGGGACTTCACAACACTGAAGACTAGTGTTTATTTCAGAGGCCAACTGGTTACTTCCTAATATTAATGAATTAGAAAAATTTCATCTAGCATTCTTATTTGTGGCCTTAATCTGTTTACATGTCAACAGGATGAGTACAGACATAATGTGAATTATTAAATTATGATTGTATCCACGTGAGTTTCCTCTAAACAGTATTTAAATAGTTTAGTTATAAACAAAAGTATCATATTCATAATGAATTGGCAACCATAAGCACTTTAAAACAAAACAAAACAAAACAAACAAGTGCATGTAGTACCAGCTACACAGGAAGCTGAGGTGGGAAGACAGCTTGAGCCCAGGAGGTTCAAGGCCAGCCTGAGCAGCATAGCAAGACCCTGTCTCTAAAAAAAAAAACACACACACACACAACAAAACCAACAAATAGTATTTTCTCAGCATCAGTTCACTCCAAAAGAAACGTTTAGTATTCTGGACATACTCCACATTTTTTTCTCTAATGTAAGTCAAAAAAAAAAAAAAAAAGGGAATTAATAAGTTTTTGGTGCTAATTTTAAAAATTAGTTTTATGAGGTTGAATAGCTCTAAAGTCATTAAGAAATATATTCAATTTTAAAAGTTATGTCTAAACAATGAGAGGAGAACAATGACCAACTGCTATTGCTATGGACAACAACTTTTCATGCGGACCTCAAAAAAACTGTGTAAAATGAAATAAAATGGGTTTTGCCACAGAGTTTTCGTGACCAATCTTTAGGTCTATATATAGTACTACATTGGCACTGTTATTTATTAAGCCCTTTGTGAGCTTTCACATCACACACTGCTGGTGGTACTATTTCTTAGGTATGTGAATGCACCTGGTATGATGACATACAAATTAAAAAACCCTGTGCTGACACACAGAGCAAACCTATTGCTTAACGTTCCTGGTATATTTTAACGTACTCATCATCTTTATCAACTAAAATAATCTGATTTTATGAAAATTACTGAGAAGAAAAATCCGTTAAGACATTCTGTTTTACAGGGATCTTAACATCAGTGGATCAGATAAACACTTTTCATATTTAAACACTTTCAAACTGCTGTTTCAAACAAACATACGCTCTTACAATATGGATTAATAAATACGGATGGCTCAGTACACAGGAGGAAAAAGAAATATTCTAAATCAGTGATTTACAATGAAGAGCAGTGAAAGGCAAGTCATTAATTGGTGGAACAATGGTGGTGATAAGGCAGACACTCATCAAAATGAGAAAGTTATTAAGGAGAGGGTGTACTTTATGTGGTCAAAACAAGGCTGTAAGTCATCACTTTGTGGAGACTTTGAAAAATAAGCTTTCATTGCTCTGATAATGCAAAACTGTATACATAATTTTTTTGGACACTTACTTGCCCTGACCCAGTTGTTTTTAAAAATATCAAAATACGCAATGAAATTAAGTAACGTTAAAAGGTTAAAATTTTACTATCGTGTTTATTTCGGAATAGGAAAATCTAACAAAAACAATGTAATTACTGTTTGTGAAGTTGAGTTATTGGAGAATCTTAAAACATTTTATAAAGAAGTGGTTTATTTAATTCAAACTGTTTATATGTTCAGTTACCCTAAATATTCGGTAAATACTTAAATGAGAATAAACAAAAACAACAAAGAAAACTCCTAGGTCAGGCTGAATCCAAAAAGAAAACTGTAGCAAGTCCATATGTACACAGAATAAATATGTAGAATAGAACTTTTCACTACATGTGAGTCATTACTATAAAATACAGCAATAAAATTCAGAAACTAAATACTACACAAAAGTGTTAGTAAACATACAGCAACATACCTTTCTTTTTCTAATTCTGGGTCATGCTCAGTTTGCACCTGTAATATAATCAGCATTTTATTAGAGGCTATTCCACTGGATTTGAAATATTTAACTATAAAAGCAATGTTTTTAGTTAAAATTTAAGCTAAAAAAAAAAAAAACTCTTAAAAATGTATCAAAGCAGCTAGTTTTCAGTGTCTACATTACTATCAGGTTCTAGAATTTTTTTTTTTCTAATTAAAGACCTCCAAATTAGGTCACACACAATAACTTACATTAATGAAAAAATAAGTTTCCTTAATAATGATATAAATGAGAAACTTTTTTAACTTTAGAAGCCTGGAAATTCTATCTTTTCCCTAAACAATAAATGTGAAATATCAACATCTTCCTTGTGGAATTATTTTAAAAGACTTCTAAGAGAGATCAGCTGTCTAAAAAAGTTTCCTATTCAAAATACCTAGAAATGCTGAACAAAACTCAGCAATAATCCTTTTAAATATTTGTCTGATATCTGATAAATATTTTATTTATCTGGTATGTGGGTCCCAAAAAAGCAATATTCTGGAGCCCCCAAAAAGGGCAGGAATTAAAAATCCATCCCTATATGCCAAGCACTGTCCCAGGTACTTGGGATGCATCAGTGAACAAAATGGCAAAAATATCTGCCATTTAGAGCTTATACATAATAGAAGGAAGCCTTTTCTGAGAAATCATGCATTCTCTGGGTAGAAACTTTCTAGAAAGATTTTGTCAGACTAAAAACTGAAAACGGTGCTTTAAGGAAATTCAATGTGTCTAGAGAGGATTCCTGGCATAGGTGTTTGAGTCTAAGAGTAAAGACTTCCTTTACTGGGATATCTGGGATAAGTCTAGTTTATATCCTAATGATACTGCCAAAACTAAAGATGATGGTTTTTAAGTCCCAATTACAGACAGTGTTTATTAGCAGCTTTCCATTCAAGAGAAAGGTTTATTAGAGGGGGAAAAAAAAAAACCCTGTATGGTATCAGAGGAACTCTATATCAGATACCTATACTGGTCAACTTACTTCCTTATTCATAAATGAATAACAGAAAAACAAATGCACAAAAGTGAACAAGGTAAGCTAAAGAAAAGATATTTCAGACAACTGAAGTACCTTTTAAAAAACTCAAAAGAACAACCTCAGAAAAATTCAAGAGAATATAGAATCTACGAAATCAGTGCTGGTGCTATTTCCAGAAAAATAGAATATTAAAAATTGAAGGAAATAAATCAAAAAATAATAATAGAAAAACTTCCCTGGGGCCGGGCGCAGTGGTTCATGCCTGTAATCTCAGCACTTTGGGAGGCTGAGGCAGGCGGATCAAAAGGCCAGGAGTTCAAGACCAGCCTGGCCAGCATAATGAAACCCCATCTCTACTAAAAATACAAAAAAAAATTAGTGGGCATGGTGGCGCGTGCTTGTAGTCCCAGCTACTTGGGAGGCTGAGGCAGGAGAATTGCTTGAACTCGGCAGGTGGAGGATGCAGTGAGCCGAGATCACACCACTACACTCCAGCCTGGGCAACAGAGCGAGACTCCGCCTCAAAAAAAAGGAAAAAAAAAAAAAAAGAGAAAAACTTTCTGCTCTAAACACAGGATGTAGGAAATGAGTCCCAAACCAAGAAAAAAACCTTGCTCACTGGACTAGCAATACCAACCCTCTCTTTAGAAATTCTTGAATCACTAAATATGTCCCTAAAGCCTTTGATCTGGTTCTTCTGTCTAAAAAAATCTCCTCTTTGAAATTTTCTTAAAGCTTGCTCTCTTCCGTCAGGTCTCTCAAGTAACTCTTCTGCTGAGGGACTATCACTGACTACTTTAAGATACACATTCCCCACATTAATCATTCTCTTTTTATCTCAACTTATTTATTCACAGTCTTTTTACCACTTGTATCTGTTTATAGTCTATCTCCTCCACTAAAATATAATCCTCAAGGACTAGGACATTGAAACAATATTCATCATGGTATTCTAATACCTAAATGTAAGCATACAGAAAAGGAATTAGATAAATACTAGTTTAGGGCCAGGCACAGTGGCTCACACCTGTAACTCCAACACTTTGGAAGGCCCAGGGTAGAGGATCACTTCAGGCCAGAAGTTTGAGACCAGCCTGGGCAACACAGTGAGACCCCATCAACACACACAAACAAAAATCAAAAATCAGATTAAAAAATAAAGTTAGCCGGGCATGGTGGCATGCCCTTAGAGTCTACTCTGGAGGCTAAAGTGAGAGGACTGCTTAAGCCCAGGAGTTGAGGATTCTGTGGGCCATGATTGCACCACGGTACCCCAGCCCAGGTGACACAGTTAAGACTTCGTCTTTAAAACCAACAAACATAAAAACTAGTTTAAAGAATTAACATAAAAATCCTAAAACCTTTCAGAGGAACAAAATAGTTATGACCCAAAATCAGCCTTCTCCTAATATTGGATTCTGGATGCTAAAAATAATCAAAGGAAAAATAGCCTAAGCACAGAATTTTACATCCTGACAATCAATCAATGAAATACGTAAGAGCAAAATAAAGTCGGTTTCAAACATTCAGAGATTCAGAAAATGTACTGCCTCTACATACTTTCTGGGGTAAAAAAATATATATATATATTTGAGAATGTACTCTAGCAAACAGAAAACCTGTGATGTGACAGAATCCAAGAAAAAGCAGACATAATTCAGAAAAACAATGAAAGAAAACCAAAGGTGTATAACTGGTCGACAAAGCAAATGGCCCTAACTTTAGAAAAGAGTCACAAGAATAGCTCTGAAAGGAGATTCCATTGAACAAATAGTAACTAAGTTACACAGACGATCAGAGTAACATGAAGACTGCCATTTTTTCCCCTTTCAACAACAAAATACAAACTCTAAACCATACAAGAAAACCGTAATCTAAATACTTATGAAGATGAAAATGTGGCACCATTTTGAGAAATGACTGCGAATATAAGAAACTCACCTGTGCGTGTAGAGGTTATGGACACATATTACATATTGCCTTCTTTGTAAACCCATTCTCATTACTACTTAATTCTGCAGTAAATATTTTCATATTCATGATATCAAAAATGCAGATACTAGTTTTCAGTATTTAGAATGGAGTGCTACATTGCTTTGTATACAAGCTAACTATAGATATTGAAATAAAGGTCACACATACTAAACAAAGAAGTAACATTTCAGTCTAACAAAAACAGTAGGTGTTGAAGAGAGGATAATATAAAGTTGATTCTTTACTCATTTTAAATAGTAGTCAATTAAAAACGGTTATAAATAAGCCACATGTATTATCCAACTTAAGCTATACGAATAAGATTCTGGGTAAGCACTTAGGAAGTGAAGTACCAATTTAAGCAGAAGTTTATGTAAATTTTCACTGGTTTAATTTTCTTTTAACTCTAAGAATTTGGGACTGTATTTCCGGGATAAGGATTTCTGTACAGTCAGTCAGTGTTTAATTTTGAACTTAGTTGAACACAACTAAATAATAACTTGAAAAATATAAATGACAAATTTTTAAAAATGCATGTTCTGCTGAGGAATAGCTAAAAACTTTAAAAATATTTTTTCTGAAATTATCAAGTGAAATGAGCCACTCATTTGTGCTTAAACTAGTACCTATCGTAATCCATTTACTTACAGATACTCTAATTTAGATTTAGATGATAAAATTGCCTTTTTTTAGATAGTACAAGGTTTTTAACAGATTGACAACACATGGACAACAAATGTAAGGTCCCATTATTTACCTCTGCCATCAGCATACAATGGAATACAAGGAGAAAATATCTGAGTTCGAATTTAATGCTTTCAAAGGTGGACTATTCATAGCTATCCTTCATGTACTACTGCGTAAGCCAAGAACCTGTGAAATCTTATTTCTTAACCCCCAAACAGTTTATAATAAATATAACTGAAACAAAAAGAAGAATAAACAAACTTCCTTCTACCCAGAGGAAGCCAAAATGGATTCAAAGTAGCTGCATTCTGGAGACAATCATGTTACATACAAGGAGTCACTGTACACAAAAATGTAGATACCTACATGCCAACAATAAATATGCAAATGTATATATGTTACACTGTTGAAAATTTCTTCTCATTTAGACAAATTTATACTGCTTTATAAACTATGAAAATTGGAACACTGATTGCAAAACAAATTGTAAAAATCATCTCTAAACACAGAAACACTTTGACTACTGCCTAAGACTGACCTTTATGTTCTCTGTATTTTCTAAAAGCACAAAAGCTGAAGCAAGAGAAATCTTACCTCTGGTAAGTCTATCTTTGGAGATAATGAGCAGGTCAATATACGGTCACCAATGTTTTGTGGATTTTGTTTCAGAAAGCTGTACATTGACTGAGCAGATTCAGGACTATCTAACTGAAGAATTGCCTTTGGAGAAGATTAAAAAGTTATGAATATTTCTTTTAAAAAATTAAAATTAGAATAACCACATAATCCACCAATTCCACTTTTTAGTATATACCTAAAAGGAATGAAAGTCGAGACTTGAACATGTATTTGTATACCCATGTTCACAGAAGCATTACTCACAACAGACCAAAGGGAGAAGCAACTCAACTGTCCATCAACGGATGAGTGGATATAAAAATGTGTTATATGCATAAAACAGAATTATTACTCAGCTTTAAAAACGAAGAAAAATCTGACTCATGCTGCAACATGGATGAACCTTAGAGACATTATGCTAAGTGACATGAGCCAGTCACAAAAAAGCAAATACAATTCCACATACATGAGGTAACTAGAGTAAATTTATAAAAACAGAAATAAAGGTTGATAAGGGCTGAATTAATGGCGAGTTATTGTCAAAAGGATAGAAAGCTTCCAGTTTGAGAAGATAAAAGTTCTAGAAATAGATGGTGAAGGTGCTTAATAAAACACTTAAACATGGTTAAAAAGTTAAATTTATGTCTTACAAATGGTAAAATTTGTGTATTTTGCTACAATAAAAATGTTTTTAATTGTTTTAAAAGTTTGGAATATATTCTTCTTTCAGGTTTCAGATATGTGATTACAAAGGTAAGGTTAATCCTTATTTAAAGGAAACAAGAAAAAACAATCCTTAAAATGTTGTAAAGGCAAGGCAAAACTGAAGAGAATGACAGGTATTTTTTTAAATAGAGGATTAAAAATGTTTACAAGAAAGGTTCAGAATTCCTATGTGCCATCTGTGCCCCACCTTCCATTCGATGCCACACTATTTATCATATTCCATTCTATACTCTATTTGTCAGAAGCATATCAAAGAAATTATCTAATTGTTGGTTAATTAAGTGCTCTTTATGAATACTGTCCACTTTTAGGTAAAACCCTGCCTTTCTAGGTAATAATATGGCTGACAAAAATTTAATTTTAATGAACATATAGCTGAAACACATATTAAATGCAGAAGGCATACCAAATGTAAACAGATTTTTGGTTCTTTAAGAGGCCAAATCATGAAAGTAAGGAATGATTATTTTTGAGACAGGATCTCGCTATGTTACCCAGGCTGGAGTGTAATGGCGTGAACACGGCTCACTACAGCCTCCAACTCCTAGGCTCAAACCACCCTCCTGCCTCAGCCTCCCAGGCAGCTGGGACCGCAGGCACATGCCACCATGCCCAGCTGATTTTTAAACTTTTTGTAGAGACAGCATCCCACTATGTTGCCCAGGCTGGTCTCAAACTCCTGGGCTCAAGCAATCCCCTCGCCTCAGCCTTCCAAAGTGCTGGGATTAGTGAGCCACTGCATCCAGCAATTATTTTATCTATATCTCTCTCTTTCCATATAAACAAACAAATAGACCTAACTCAGGTGTTTCATAGCTGGAAGGGACTTAAAGAAATATTGGGTAATACCCCTTTCATTTTACAAATAAGTGTAAACCAACTTAGCCAAGACCACAAAGATAGTTAAGATGAGAGCCAAAGGAATTCAGGTCTAAACTTCCCAGTAAGATAATGCTGTCTGCACTATATTACCTTTCCCCCTTGTGTAAGTCTTATTTTTCCTTAAAAACTAGGAGTTCGGAAAAAAGAGAGATCATCTCTTCTTTCTCGGCACAGTCTAGAATAAAATATTCTGGTTTATCATAATCGTGCAAAGTGGTTAATATTTATAGGTGCTTCAGATCAGAAGCTGAGTTAGAAGTTGCAGATCGTCAGAATACAGGGTTATTATACATTCTTTATAGAATGTATAGCTAAATTATGAGGGAACTTGTTACCTTGTTTTTATTACTTATGAATACATGGTGATCCACTTTTCCAAACTGAAGTCCAACACAAAGTACACACTGAAGTCCATCTTCCGGTAAATTATCAAGATGTACAAATCGATCATAAATTGTATCTATATTTGCCTGTAGTTTTTTTTTAAGAGACAGCATAGAAAAAACCACAGCTGAAGCAACAAACCGTAAAACAGATTAACGTTAACTTAAACTATTACAGAGGTTAGATGATGTTCTCTCCCAAGAGTAAGAAAATGACTACATGGGGGAAGATAGTGAGGTCTTGATTTTACATACGAGTAATCAGTAAAACGATGTACTAAAATGGGAAGTAAAATATTTCTACTATCAACATAATGTTTACCCAAAACATCCTCAGACAAGATATTGACCTACTAGACCACTGAGTATGCACTCCAGTACCTGAACAATCTTTTCACATCAAGGACTACAATAACCCTTTATTTTTTTATTTGTACCAAGAAGACCCATCTGACATTTCCATCACCTCAATATCTTAAAATTAGTTCTAAGGTTTTAATCCCTAAAAAGCAAACAAGTAAAACAATGTTTCCATCAATTAAATAAGTATACAAAAGCATTTAAATGCAAAACTCACCTCTGGGTCATTTTCTCTTACCAAGGTTCTAAATATAGCTTCCTAAAAAGCCAAAATAGATAAAGGTTGATGGTATAAGCTCTTTCTCATAAAAATAAATACTTAGGTAAGATTTATAACATGACAATCTATACAAATATGCATTACAAAGTATTTCATAAAATTAAGCAGCAGCAAGATTTACATTCTTTCCAAAAATCTTTTTCTCCTCAACAAGCCTCATCCTAACTCATACAATTTAATTCTTCTTATTCCCCTAAGAACATAAAAGACTAATATCCCCTAAGAACATAAAAGACTAGTAAGACAGTACCATTTAGGAAAGACATTCAAATTCACATATAAAGAATAAAGAGATTTAATTTAGACAACAGGAAGATAATTCAAATTACAAAAGAAAAGTTAACTAAGCAAAGCAGATGAGAAAGAATAGAAATGCAGGCAAATAAAACAGCACAGAGCATAAATGCAGATTTGATGCTACTGAATTATGAAGAGGTCAAGAACATCATGAAACAAGGATATCAAAGCAGGCAGAGGACAACTAATGGAAGGCTTTGTGTGTGGCAAAGGAACTTGGACTTTGTAAGACTGAGGATCCTAAACTTTTTTTCTTATTGATACTACTGACGTGTATAAAACAATCTCGCCAATTATATCACATTACAGTGATTCTTAATGAAAGGTGTTTTTACATTACATGCATTTCTACCTGCCTCTAGAGAGGATGTAACATTTCTAGCTCATGTAATGCATACAATATTTCTACCTCATGCTTCTTAGCAGTTGACAGTAAATGTTTATAGGCTACATAGAGGCACTGAAGGGTGTGTACATGAGATAAAAGCTGAGAACTTGAGGGAGTTTTATAAAACTGAAGGTAGCGTGTATGTAGAAAAGACAATTACTTTTGTATACACAAAAGGTGCGGTCGGTCTGTTTGTTTTAGAGACTAGGTCTCCCTCTGTCACCCAGGCTGAAGTTCAGTGGTACAATCACAGCTCAGTGCAGCCTCGAACTCCTGGGCTCAAGTGATCCTCCTACCTCAGCATCCTGAGGAGCTGGGACCATGGGTGTGTGCCTTCAGGCCCAGCTAATTATTTTAAGTTTTGTAGACATGGGTCTCGCTTTGTTGCCTAGGCTGGTCTTGGGTCTTGAAGTCCTGGGCTCACACAATCCTCCCACCTTAGCCTCTCAAAGCGCTGGGATCACCAGCATGAGCCACCATGCCTGGACTAGTAAGAGTTTTTAAGAGATAAAGCAATGGTATATGGGATGAGGAAGAGAGAACAAGCTCATTGAGTTAAACAAGATTTAGCAAGAAACTAAATGTAAGAAACGATAGAAAAAAAATCAAAGATAACTTCCAGAATTCTAGTTTAGATGACAGATAATGGCAGAAAGATAAGAGAGAAACCTTTTTTAAAGATAAAATTCAACCTTTTTTCCAACCCAACATGCATGAAGAACAGGATTCCCTCACAATGAAAGTAACTCTCAAACAGTTGGATGGGTGACTGGGTGATTGTTGGAGGGACAGGAAGAAGCTTTCTTAGTGTCTGTGAGAAAAATGTGACCCAAAGTGGAAAACTAGAAAACATAACAGATTGTAACAAATCTGATTTAAAAACTTAGTAAGAGCTAGTAAAAATGGTGGTCTGATTTACCTCATCTTTTATATTCATGTTTTCAGGAGCCATACTTATTGAGAGTTGATTTCCATCCATCAATACTGGGAAGCAGTTATAAAATTTTATCATAGACTCAGCAGCTTTTCTATTTATTTCTATATACGCCTTTTAAAATAGAAATTATGGTAACAAAAAATTCTTACGTTAATTTTTCTCAAAAACAGACTTACAAGTATAAACAAACTACTTCAAAGTCAAGTGAATTGAACAACTTAGTAAATATTTTTAAGATACAAAAGGCAGTCCTCAGAAAACTGAGGCCCAAAGACTAAGAATATTACAACCATAACCAAGAAATAATGAATGACTAAACTTACTATACTAAGGCAAACTAAAGAGAGAAAAAAGAAGAGACATTCTAGCCACTGACATTAAGAAAAATCTTATTCAACACTGTATCCTTAGTACCTAGAGCACTATCTGGCATGTAGCAGATACATTTCTAATCAATATTAGTATTTCTTGAGTAAATAAATTTATTGACAAAATATGAGAAATATAGAACCAAAAAAACGTGTAATAATTGTGAAGTCATTTTTCATTCTGTTATTTTCATAGGTATAAAGCTGTAGCTCCATACATTTTGGCTTTAATTTTCATACCTTGGTAAGCAGAGGTTGAAACTTCTTCCAAATATTTGATAGTTAATGAGGTAGAAAGCTATATGTTTACTTTTAGTTGTAAGCCTATTTGAAATAAATTATCTCTTAAGGTTGTCTATTTATTTATTGTAGTTTTAAAATGTTACTGCATAATATAGATGTGAATCCTGTTCCCTTTTTTAAACAAATAGTCTTCAGTTTTTAAATTTTCATTTTAATTTGTTAATTTTAATTTCATAAATGTTTAGTTTCATTAAGTCTCCAAATATTTTAATTTTACTCAACTCCACTCAAAACTGGGCAGATAACTTAGGTTTAAAGTTCAATCGCTGTACACAATGCAATGGGTTTTAGTGTATTTACTGAGCTCTGCGATCATTCAAATAATCTACTTTTAACATAATGTGAAATTACATATAACTCGTACTCATTCTCTTCTACCATTTTCTCAAGCACACTGGCTCCGAGTGCCTCAAAACATATATCCTATTCTACTTTCAAAGATCTCTAGTGACTACCAACTCCTTTCTATTGTAAGAACACTTCTTCCCACTATTCTAATGGTGTCATTTCCATGACTTAAACTACTTCCTGAAATCTCGCTCGATTAAACATACTTTCTACAAGTTGATTATTACATACATTTTAATATGTTGTTTTAAAAACACAAAGCCAACACATGCTTATAGAAAATTTAGAACATAAAGATAAACCTAGATTGTTTGAAGTATTGATGACATCATTAGTCTGAGTCTGAAAATGATTACTTCCCATTTGAATATCACTGATAAAAGAGCAGAAAGAGTATGAAATACAAGTAGAAGAATGATCTACAAAATCTTACAAATATAGCTTCCTAAAAAGCCAAAATAGATAAAGTTTGCTGGTATAAGCCTTTCTCATACCTATACTTATGTATTAAACATATTAAAGATATAAAACATTTCCTATTTATTAAACATATTAAAGATATAAAACATTTCCTATTAAACTAAAATCTTGAGTAAAACTTTGACATATTAGAAAGCCATCCATCCCCATCATTAAAACTATGTCTCATTACAACAATACTAAAATACAGGATATTTGTATTTTATATTTTAAAATCCCTTAGCTTGGAAGTCTACTTTGAGATACTGCTTTTAAACATTTTCTTTTTAGTTTTGTAAGTAAATTTAGTGTTTTTCAAAGCCTGTTTGCAGAGGATATGAACAGCTATTAATCAACTCTTACCTTTTTATGAGATGATAAAATCAAGATATCCTTTAAACCACCAAACGGTTTTGCTAAGTCATAAACTTCTTCTATAGAATATCCTTTATTAGGCAAATTAGAGATAAGCATCACACACATTTCTTCTGTTTCCTTCAAAACAAATTTTTAAAACCTGGTATTAAAATTTCTTTAATTGCTTTTATATTTACTTAAGTTTATACTGTATTATCATGTTTTATGTTAGTATATCGTTGCATTTAATACAGAGGAAAGCCTGATAAACTCAAGAGGCTGGTCTGAACCTCAAATTAAAAAGAAAAGCAAAAAAGCTTGCAAATTTACACTCTTCAAGAGTACACAGACTAATTGTAGTTATACCATCTGTCATCTAGTTCAGGTCTGCTGGTCTCTTTTTCACCCACCGTTGTTTTTTTTTTTTTGAGAGTCTTGCTCTGTTGCCCAGGCTGGAGTGCAGTAGTGCAACCTTGGCTCACTGCAAGCTCCATCTCCCAAGTGCAAGTGATTCTTGTGTCTCAGTCACCCGAGCAGCTGTCACCCACTGTTTTCAAACACAAGTTCATTTATTTCTGGCTACAACTGCTTCCTTTCATATACTGTCGCCATCCCTGTGCCTTGTGATAATATCCCCAAGCTCCAAATCAGTGTGTATCCTTTTATCTTCCTGAATAAGATAATCACTTTTAGGCAATAAATAATAAAAAAGCTCCTGAGAATCTTTACCCCATAACCCAATCCTCAATGCAATTAAGCACTTTGTTTTCTGCCATCCCTTCTCTCAGATCTATTTTATTCTTCAAGGTAACCCTCTCATCAACGCCAATTATTCCTTTCATGCTTATTGGGGAAATTTCTAAAGATGATGTGTTATAGTCAACTTGGCAATTTTTGATCTCTAGGGGAAAAAAAAAGGCAGGAAGTTACAATTTTCATAAACCAGTTTAGTGTGACTTTAAACTAAATTGGTACTATAAAATACTCTTCCTAAAGTAAGACTTACTACTTAGTTACTACTTGAAGAATGGCCCTACCAGACAAAAATAAACTTATGCTCAACACCTGAAGGATCTAAAAATCTACACCAGTAAAATGTACATTAATCACTGTAACATATTCATAATAATATACATAAACACAAGAAAACAATTATTAAGTGAACTTTCTGTCCTTTACATAAAACTGCAAACTCCACTTGCTTCTCCACAAATGCAAACAACTGGTATTCTAACCATTAACATATCTCCCATTTACCTCTAAGAAAAAAACAGATTTCACAAAATTCTAATGATTCTAATTTAACCAACTACTGTCTACCCAAAACCCATTTTGGCATAACATGGTGTTCTCAATGAATAGTAATCTTCAAAAAACATGTACATTTGTTGATGATCTGTTCCTAATTTTTGTGACTTAACTCTGCACCTCAGGGTTTTTGAGCTAAAATCACATTTTTTTCTCTTTTCCTTTTTAAAAATCATGTGTTAAAAGTCATAAATGACTGGAATTCTCATATGCCAAACACCGTGAATTTTTTACCTGGCTTTATAAGAAAAACATCTTTTATTAAAATGTCTTGAGCTTTAAAGAAATAAATAAAATATGAAAACTGACCTTGCTAACTGGTTCATTTTCTGTGGTCTCCAAAGCAGCATCTTAATACAAAATAAAATTTAAAATGATGCAGACATATTTATCAAGATCCCACTTTATTCCACAATAGATTAAACAGTAGCTACATGAAAACGTATAATACAACAAAAGTCTAGAGAATAACTATATAACAAAATAACTACAAAAGTGACACTGACTTTTAAAAAATACATTTAAATTTCATTCTTTTTCAGATCAAAATTTCAGATTAAGAGATACAGACATGAATCATAATAAGCTTAATTTCACTTAGGTATGGCACTGGTAATTAAAATAAGTAAATGCGTTGGGGAGATACTAAATTAAGAATTTCTCTTCTAAAAATGTTAACTTTCCTTCTACCTTTAAACATAAAAGAACAAATTAAATTTCTATTGACCTACCACAAATAGCTTCTTTAGCACAGTCTTCAGTGGCTTTGACTTCAATACTGGTCTTTATTTCAGAGTTTCCTGCATCAAATAATCTGCTTTAATAGTCTAGTAAAACACTAATATAATCAAACTAATGAATCTAAACAGCAACTTAAGCTAGTTTATTTTGACATTTCAAGTCTCCTTAGGCTGACCTAAGTCAAACATCTCTTTGAAAAACAAAAGACAGCAATCCCTACACTTTGATAATTTTTAGGCAAAATTTCAAAATATACCTTAAAGACGACCTAAAGAAAATAAATGGACCCATAGAGGGAAACAACACACACTGGGGCCTCTTGGAAGGTGGAGGGTGGGAGGAGGGAGAGGATCAGGAAAAATAACTAATGGTGCTGGGCTTAATACCTGGGTGACAAAATAATCTGTACAACAAACCCCCATGACACGTTTACCTATGTAAGAAACCTGCACATGTACCCCTGAACTTAAAAAGTGAAAAAAAAGAAAACAAAACAAAGCACTGAAAGACTACATTTCAAACTTACCTGGTACAGTCACAGGTTTGTTAGAGTCTTTGTTTTTGACATTCCCAGTCTTTTTGGCTTCTAGAGACTTCTTCCCACCAGATTTTGCTTGTAAAAGTACAGTGAGCCATTATTCTAAAGGTCTGTTAAATCATTTAGCATGTTTCACACTAATATATTAGTAAATTAGTTTGACTTTATTACAAAAGCAGCTCTTTTCTAAATATTCATTATTTCTATTTATTTTCAGTACCTCTTTCCCAATAAGATTAAGTCAAGATACAACTTTTTGGTGATGCCCTCAAAAAAGCCACATCTTTAACTTTCACATGGCAGACCAACATCATAATCACATACACACAAAAATAATACTGTGTAATTTCTGCAAAGATTTTTTAGAATTAGTCTATTAGGAAAGATACTACTAAAAAGATTGCTCTAGTTCCAAGGTGCTACGTTTATTTTAAACAGTATTCCACTTCTTTATGGAAAAAAATGAATTCTCCTAACATAATCTTTTTAAAAGTAACAAGTATCTAAGAAATTGTACAAACTGGAGATGGCAATATGAACTGACAACTCTAAAAAAAAGAGGGAAACAAAGATTAAACCATTTATGGAGGGAAACGACAGAGCAACCTGTGATTACAAAGCTGTCAAAAATGTACAGTTATATAGCTGCATATATATGTGATTGTTTACATGCACAAAAATGTATCTGCCTATTTGCCAAAGACAAAATTCCAACAAAATGGGTCAGGTTTTAAATATCAAGGAAATATCTACTAAACTATTCAAGTATTAGATGCTAACAACTATTATACGAATTTAAAACGTGAATAAATAAACAATAAAATCTCTCCTCCCCAATAGTCTTACCTGTTTTGATTGAAGCTTTATTACCTTTAGCAGCTACCGTTACCACAGATTTCACAGAACTTGCTGATTTCCCTAAATCACAAAAGCTGCAGTCAAAACTGGTTTACTTAACTGTATCAACAATCCCCAAAGAACTTCACAGAGAAAAAAATATAAGAACAATAGACTACATTTTATTCAAAACATAAAATCATCTTTGGGACATAGGCCATTTTCTAAATCTAGCAATGATGATAATTTCTTCAGAAAAAAGAAATCACTGAAATAAGAATCTACCTCCCTACTGGGGTATAGGTCAAACATCCCTAATCTGAAAATCCAAAATCTGAAATGTTCCAAAACCTGAAACCGTGAGTGTTGCTGACATGACACAAGAGGGAAATTCCCACGTAAGTACTTAAAAAAACCTTTGTTTCATGCACAAAATTATTTAAAACACTGTATAAAATTGCCTTCAGGCTAAGGTGTATATGAAACATAAATGAATTTCACGTTTAGACTTGGCTCCCATCCCCCAGGTATTTCATTATATATATGCAAACATTCCAAAATCTGAAAAAAATCCAAAATCTAAAACACTTCTGCTCCCAACCATTTTGGATAAGGGATACTCAACCTGTACTTAAAACAGCATTCATGCAAGTTAAATAAATTTCTGAACGTGTGATCAACTAGAAGCAAAATTACTAATTCCAAGGACATAAAAACAATCCCATACTTTTAGCAGTTCCAAAAGCAGTTAAACCTAGACCCTCCCAACGCATGCTTCCATGGCTCCTAATTGATTAAAAAGCATTCAAGAACACTTATATCATGGTCAGGTCATATAAAGATTGTTCTGACTCATTCCTACAGTTTCCTAGCTGTACAGGACTATTTAAATTGCTCTGACCATTATTTGTACCTACATTATCTATTACTATGGCCTATTTTCCAAGATGGTGCTATTTATAAAGATGTGATCATCAAAGTGATGTAGAAGACTGTCAGAGCCCAAACACTTTCCATTCAGAGAGCAACACAAGATTTAACTTCGAAATTAGGATTCATAACAACTAGCAAGAATGGATGAGGAAAAAGCCCAAGATCAAAAATCAACAGATCTAAACTAAACTCCAATTTATATTGAGAAGCTTTGGGGCACTAACAGATTTGTGTACATATTTCCCTATATATAAGGGTGATGATTGCCAGAATTACATAACAGGAACCTTATGAGAATACAATCATACTTTTAAAAATCATACAAAAAGTATTCACTGACATCTACAAAAATCAACTGAATCAATTTACAAATCCACTCTTTATATTCAAGACAGTCCATAATCTTTGCTCAAAAAGAACAATACAAATCCTTATAGCTTGTCACCTAGCTTGTCAATTCTTAGTCATTCACGACTTTTGCCACACTGCAGTAAACTGAGCCTCAGTGAGCCCTTAAGATATTTCTTTCACTATCCCTATGTTATTATCACAAGTCAATTCACTTTATAACTTCTATCTGAGTACTGGGACTTAAGGAAAAAATAAAAAATAGCCGGCATTAATTTCCAGCAAGTAAAGGAGTGGCCATCAGCTTAATCCCAGTCTACCACACCCCCAGTGACTCCATACACTTGGTATCAAAGTAACAGCAAAGTGTTAGCAAAATAAATGCAGCTTCAAGACGAGTTTCCCAGCCACCTATGACCCACTAGCTTCAAGACAAGTTTCCTAGCCACCCATGACCCACTCAAATTACTGCTTCTAAGAAACTACTATATGAAAATTCTGGATCTGCCACTAATAATGATTTTTGCCAGTTCCAGGCTGTTTCCTTTCCTTTTTAATATTATATGAAAGATTATTTATTTATTTATTTGAGACAGAGTCTCCCTAGGCTGGAGTGCAGTGGTGAGATCTCGGCTCACGGCAACTTCCACCTCCCAGGTTCAAGTGATTCTCCTGTCCCACCCTTCCTAGTAGCTGAGATTACAGGTGTGCACCACTGGCACCTGGCTAATTTTTTTGTATTTTCAGTAGAGACAGAATTTCACCTTGTTGGCCAGGCTGGACTCTTAACTCCTGACTTCAGGTGATCCATCCCCTTCGGCCTCCCAAAGTGATGGGATTATAGGTGTGAGCCACCATGCCCAACTTGAAAGATAATTTAATACACTGATCTCTATTCACTTAAAAGAAATGACCCTGAATTAATGAGGGTTTAGCAGAAATGGGAGACAAACTGGAAAGGATTATGCCAGGGAAAAGAGAAAAAAATTTAATAATTACCTAAAATCCCACCACAGCTCACAAAAACCATAAGGGATCATATTTATTAAACTATTGTATAAAAGAAAGGAAGAAGAGAGACCTCAATAAAAGAGAAAGAGGAAAATATGTGATATTCATCATGATAAATTTCTGCAGTTAAATTATTTCAATAATTACTATAGGAGCATTATCTAGTACATATCATTTCTCAAAACTGCTAGATGATTATAAATCTCAAAGATTAGCATGCATTCAATACAGACTACGTCATGTGAAATCCAAGACTACCACCATATGATTTTAAAATACTTTGAAGTTTTAATAGTCTAGAATCCTAATTTAAAAAACATACCTGCAGATTTGTTTACTTTGGCTACAGATGCCTTGGCTTGTCCAGTTTTGGCTAAAATAACAAGAAAAACATTTAAGTACTACATTACAAATAACATCATTTGGATTTAGTTAAGTCAACCTAGCAATAATTTAGAAAGAACCCTGCAAGAAACATCCCTATACTCATCTTTTATGTCCATGGAATTACTATGGGGGCAAATTCTTAGATATGAACTTGATGTGTCAAAAGGCATACAGATTTAAATTTTAACGATTAACATTAGACCGACCTCCAGAAAGGCTGAACCAATTAATATTCCCATCAATAGTACATAAGCATAGGAATTATTCCCCATTTCCAAACACACACAATATATCAAGACAAAATCCTCCCAAGTCTGACCCGCAGACTCAGGCTGAGCGACGGATGAAAAAAGTACACAGACACAGGTATTTTGCATGAGTGCGGCTAGGGGACTGCTTGGCCTTAGAGACACCGAAGACAGAATGCAGCCCTGATAAGCTGGAGCCGCTTGTATTTATTCAGTACAGATTTAATGACAAAGGCCTGGAACCAACACAATCTGTAGGTACTTGTCGCCCCTTCCCCCCATCCTTGGGAGCAGTCCTGCACGCACGGATAGGATGATTAAAGGTCTGCAAAAGTAAATAAACTCGTCTAGATAAATTCCTTTACACTCCTTTGTTACCTACTTCTTGCCCTTAGCATCAGGTAAGAGAATTTAGCTGCCTTCAGCCTGTATTCTCTCCTGAAGCTTTGCAAAACCTCCCGGACTTCCAAGAAGGTTTGCGTCTCTCTCCTTATAACTTTTCCCATCACCCTGACTGATCTCCTGCATCTCCCCCTTTTGTTTTTTGCATCAGGTTTTGCTGATTGAAGAGTATTGTTGATTGAAGAGTACAGATGTGTGCAGCAACAGGTTTGTCAGGCGTAGCGATTACTGCTCATATTCTGGCTTTGCATCCTAGAATTAGTAAATAACATAAGACAAACATGAGTATAATTAGTAATATCTTTTTCTAATCAAGAAGTGGGAGTCTATCCAGGAGAGATGTTCTTGCACATCCTTCCATATGGCTGGCTGTTGGGCATGTAGATCTATGGCACTTAGCAATTCTATATTTTAGTTTTAAGTTGCTTTACGACTGCTGTTAAATTATCATGTAAGGTCACCCAGAGGTGTTTCACCTCATCCCAACTATGTATTGACTGGCTCCATGGTAGAGAGGTGACAGAGATATGCTTATGCTCCCAGTCGGTTCAACTGCTGTCAGAATGCCAGCGCCATCTTGTCACTCCCCTACATGTTCCAAGGCAGTCTCGAGGGCTTGCAGATGTGGAAGAACCTTATGATTTATACCCCGTTGTAGAGTAAGTTCATTAGACACATTTCTGGTCAAGTTATCTACAAAAGTAGCTGTTTGTACTGACTCAGTAATAGATGCTACAACAACACTAGCAGTTGCTAGGATGACTACGGCTGAGACTATAAAGGCTATAAGAGTAATTATGAATCTTTTGTGTCTGACCTGGGATATGGCATGTTCTAAGGTGGCAAGAGCAGAGGAAACTTGCCAATAGTGTATCAAACTGACTGGTAGGAATGTCTCAGATTGCCTCCTTAATACCATAACACTAATAATATTCAAATTAGATATATTGTAATTAGTGATACATGAGGTGAAGCCAGCCTGTCCTTGCACTCAGGTCACAAACATGGAGTTTTGGGGTGTAATGGAAATACTGGGTCCCGTAAGAAAAACACATGGATGAGTAGTGCAAATCAGGCACTGATCTGTGTGATTATGTATAAAGGTTATAGCATAATTGTTACTGGAATTATGGTATGTCCCATACCAGGTGGTAAGGGTGGTGCTAAGATGTCCCAGATGCCATAAAGTATCTTGGGGTGGCATGGACTCTACTTGGGGTCTGGGATATCCCATCCCCTCTTCGGTCCAAATCTCATAAAGGAATGGACATGGCCACGAAACTATGATTGATATCACAATGAACGCAAACATCAGTATGTTCGCCCTGTAAACAACCGTCAGGGGCTCCAGTCTAAGATACTAAATTGCCTAACTGGAGACTAAGGGCTTGTCCCCCATGACAGACCTCCCAGGCGAAGTGGAATCCATTACTTTCCCGGCTTTGTTCTTTAGCACCGGGAGGAATGCTGGGGAAAGTGGCACTGATTGCATTGCCCGGTTTGAGGCTACTGGCAACCAAGAATGTTAAGGCATTTCCTTTGCCCATGACGTATCCATAATTTTGTTTGGGCAGGTACACAGTAAGGGTTAGAACTTTTAAAACTTACACACAGTGGGAGGACAGTGGAGTGATATGTAGTGTTACCTGGTACCTTAGTCCAATGTGTGCCATTAATAAGGGACCCTACTAGGGGTAAGTCAATCCCTCCTAGCCAAGCAGTTACATTATTAGAGGCTGGAAGGGGGTGTCTGCCCAGGTAACAGGGCATAAGAAAGGCGGATCTAAGAGATGAGCCCAACGGAGTGTAGCAGGTACGGGTTGCAGGGAAAGCGAGAGCATAAAAAGCATCCTATGTGAGTTGCAACTTACACCAGAGAGCAAAGCAAGGAACAAATTATCTGGAGTGAATGGTTTCTGTGTCTGGAGCAGGATTTGCTCAGCCTTGTAAGTTGTCTTCTTCAGCATCCCCCAGGTAATGTCTGGGGCTTGTGTTGTCTGAGGAAGCTGTGTTGTCTGGAGCTGCAGGTCCTGTGGGGTCATTTCCTTCACTTCTGGTACCACGTTGGGTCCTAGCCACGCCATGGTATGGTCTGATGCATCATGCTGGAATCCAAAGAGGGCCTGAGGGGGGTGTGAACACAAGTATATCATCTTCCCCATGTTAGCAATTCATCTGGACATACCATACATTACTATTTACATCTTTCCATAAAACTGTGGGTTTTATGTCTTGAGAAGATTTAGCAAAGTGCTTTTCTATAGCTGATTGAAATTTATCATTTAAATTGAAGAAATTAAGCGTAAATAACGCTTGTGCTACTAGTGTTGCAGGGTCCTTACTCATTTTCCCCTTTTGTTTTCTGAGCATATTTTTAAGGGTGGAGAGGGCATGTTCTACTATGGCCTGTCCTTGGGGGTTATACGGGATGCCTGTGGAATGTTGGATGCTCCACGTGTGACAAAATTGTTGAAAATGTGAGCTGGCATAGGCCAGATTATTATCAGTTTTAATTTTTGTGGGCCACCCCATAAACACAAAAAAGGTGTTTAATGATATATCGGGTGGACTCTCCAGGAAGCGCGCGTGCTAATTAGGTAGGAATTGGTATCAACGGATACATGTACATATCTTAGTTTTCCAAATTTAGGGACGTGTGTAACATCTGTTGCTGTAACTGATTAGGTTCTAGTCCTCTACGATTAATGCCTGTTGAAGGAGGGGACGTGCCTGTGAGCTGGCTATCTGGGTACTGCAGGACAATTTGTTTAGCTAGTCTTGGGGTAAGCTGCAATTAAGTTTCTCTAATTTTGGTGGAAAAATCGATGCGACTGGGTGGCTTGGTCAAGCAGTGACGTCATAACCTGCAGGTCTGCTTGATCACTGCCATAAGCCAGTGGGAAAGGCAGTGAGCTATGGGCTGGAATGTGTGTGATAAAATTGACTGTGTATGTTGATCCAGCAATTGCTGAAGTCCAAGAAAAGGTGCACTCAGGGCGGGCTCGAGAGTGGACTTAATGAGCACCGTCTCAAGGTTTTGCAATAAACAGAGTCACTAACAATGTTAATGGGCTGAGAGGAATAGGTTTCTAGGGCCAGTATTAGGGCTCCAACCTCAGCTCCCTGAGCGCTAGTAAATCCAGATCTAGTGAGGGAATTATGTGGTTTCCATCAAATAGCTGCTTTTCCCTTTTTACCAGAACCATCAGTAAAAAGCGTTAAAGCACTAGGTATGAGGGAGTGATCTACTTTTGTTGGCAAAACTACAGGAGTATGAGATAAGAACTGAAATAGTTTGTCAGCAGGAAGGGCATGTTTTATATGGTCTGCATAATCAAAGAGTGCTATCTGAAGATCTAGTGATGGGGCAAGACTGCTTTGAATTTTTACTCAAGAAAATTCTTATGACATCAGGGTCATAACCTAGCAACAGACTGCATCGTCTGCGGCCCATATAGATGACTTTACTAACTAGCTGGATATAGTGAGATAGTGTTTTAGTCCCAATACGTGAGCAAAAAACACATTCTAGGAAGCGCAGCCCTGCGGCCATCTGTCCTATTAATCCTGTAGAGGAGTGTTTAGCAGGAAAAACAAACAACTGAACTGAATATCATGGATCTATGCGATCTAGATGCCTCTGAGAAATAACTTGGTCTATTTCCTCAATTTCCCTTTTTGCTGCAGGGGTTAAATGCCGAGTGAGTCTAGGACAGCATTGCCTTTTAGGACAGAAAACAGGTTCTGTAATTTATCAGTAGTTATGCCCAAGGTAGGAGGATGCCAGTTAATATCACCCAGTAATTTCTGATAATCATTTAAGGTATGTAAATTGCTAGTATTTAATTTAACCTTCTGAGGTCTTACTGACCAGGAAGTTAGTATGTATCCAACATATTTCCAAGGTGAGGACATCTGTACTTTTTCAGGTGCTACGATTAACCTCTTAACAACAGAGGTATATAAACTTAAGTTTACAACAGAGGCATATAAACTTAAAAGTACTGGCTGTTGGGTCTGCTAGTAAAATACCATCCACAAAATGAATAATCTTAATTATTAAGAAATTTTTTTCTACTGGGGAGCAAAGCCTGATTTACATGATGCTGACACATGGTAGGACTGCTCAGCATTCCTTGAGGAGTATTTTCCAATGAAATTGGTGAGCTGTCCTTTCATTACTGACAGCTAGTATGGCAAATGTAAATTATTCTCTGCCCTGTTCTGCAACAGGAATGTATAAAAGCAGTCTTCTAAGTCAATATCGACTATAGGCCAATCTTGAAGAACTGCCACAGGGGAAGGGAGCCTCTGTTGAAGAGGCCCCATAGGTTGCAAATTAACACTGACAGCCTGTAAGTCATGCAAGTCTCCATTTGCCAGACCTTTTGGGAATGATGAAAATGGGCAAATTCTAAGGGCTGTTTGATGGTTCTATATGGCTGGCTTTTAATTGCTCAACTAATTTGTGGGCTCATTGTAATTACTCTCCCTTTAAAGGCCACTGTTTTACCCAAATTGGATCTTGAGAGAGCCACGTCAGAGGTAGGGGAGGAAGAACAACAGTGGTCATTATTAGAAAGGGGTTTGCAGCTCCCATTGGGCTAAGAGGTCCCATCCCCAAGGTTAACAGGGATGGTCATGATTAGAGTTTTGTAACTGTTTTTTCCCTCCAAATCGCAACGTTAGGGGGCACATGCTCTGCTTGGCTGTGTGCACTTCCCCGATGCCGACAATTTTTGTTTCTGAGTGACCCAAGGCCAACTTTCTGGCCAGTTTTGATCACTAATAATCGAAATATTTGCCCCTGTATCCGGTAGGCCAGTAAAATTCTTATTTCCAATTTTTAAGGTAATCATGGGTCTCTGATCAGTGATTAATTTTTTCCAATATACTCCTATGGCTCCCGTGCTTCCAAACTTCCCTTACCCTTTCCCTGGGCGCTGGGGACCCAGTATGGTAAGAGTAGTAACTGAGCTATTTTAGATTTAGGAGGAAGAATATGCAGACTGACCTTTACATTCCATCATAACTAATATCTCACCTTGAAAATCACTATCAATTACCCTCGTGAGCACACTGATTCCTTTACTGGATAGGCTTGATCATCCTAGGACCAATCCCACCGTTCTGGAGGCAGTGGGCCCCAGATCCCTGTTGCAACCCTTTTAGGGTCTTCTCCTTCTTTTAGCACTAATTCGTTGGGGCAGAGTAAAAGTTCAATCCTGTGCTCCCAGAGGTGGCTGTTCTGAAAGAGTGGACTGTGGGCTTTCCAATTGACCAAGGAAAGCTGCTGGCACTGCCCAAGTTTGGAGCACGGCCTGGGGCTGGCCCCTCATGAAGTTCCCTGATTACTTATGGGGTTGCCATCTTTTCAAATTTGGACTTGCATTGATTTGCCCAATGTTTCCCCTTTCTACATCGGGGGCATATAGAAGGGGGTTCTTTTCCTGAGTTACCTCTTCATATGACCTGGCTCTCCACATAGAAAACAATTTGGGTTTTTCTCCCTTTTCACTTTAGGAGGCTTTATTGCCATAGCCAATATTTTGGCTTTGTGTGTTTCAGTCCCCATCAGTTGACATGCTCATGTAAGTTCCCTGACCGTAGCTGCCTTCCTTACTGCCTGCATTGCTTGCTGGCAGTGGACGTTAACATTTTCATAAACCAACTGCAACAATAAGATATCAGCACCCTGGGCTGACTAATTTGTCTCTTAATTGCCTGGGTTAACCAATTGATAAATTCAACAAATGGCTCCTGAGGCCCTTGTCGAACATTTATAAAAGATCCCTGTTGAACTCCGCTTTCAGAAATTTGGTCCCAAGCCCTGAGAGCACACACAGACACTTGTGCATAGGCTTAGGGAACAAAACTTAATTGTTGTGGTACACTGGCATAGGAACCCCTCCCCTGAAGCACAGCAGCTGTTATGTCTTGCCTGGCCAATTGATTCCGGTTGGCTTGTTGTTCACACAACTCATCATACTCTGCCTTCCAGGGGAGGTACTGACTGGGCTCTAAAGTTGTTTTAGCTAGCACTGACCAGTCCCATGGGGCCCAACAGAACTTGTCTGCTACGGCTTCAATTAATCCTTTCGTAAATGGACTAACAGCTGTGTTTGCGCGAAATCTTTCTCTTATCTTTATAAGTGTCAAAAGAAATGGGTTCACATACCTGATCGCCTTGGTGATCTTGCATTTCCAGACAGGTTAAGAGCTCCCCTTCTAATGCCACCTGCCTAAGACAGGGTCCCATAGCTGTAGTGTATCCCTTGTCTTTTTTCCAATTTACTGGGGGAGGGGGCTCAGGGAAAACCTCCATTTCCTCTTTAGTATCTTTACCCAGTAATGGCAGTGATGAGGGAGGAGGTGGTGGCACTAAGGTAGGTGATGGTTCCTCCTCCCTTCCCTTCTTGGGCTCTTCTGCGTACAGCGGGGCCAAAGCAGCCCTAACTAAGGTCCATACGGTTAAAGACGTTACTGGGATCCGTTGCCCTTGTGTATGATACTGTTTAAGATTTTTCCCCACTTGTTCCCAGAGTTCTAGGTCCAGTGTTCCTTCTGCTGGGAACCATAGATTATGGGAAACAACAGTTTGCATTAGGTCCCTTAACTGAGCCTGTGAAACCGAGGCTCTGCTATCTTTAAGCAGTTGTTTCAATACTTTTATATACTGTTTCTGTTGTGCGGATAGCTGTTGTCTCATGATGAAACTCCAGCTTGAGAATTCCCCTGAACTTGGATATCCCGAGCGGGCACCAATGACTTACTGACTGCACAATCTCTTCGCCTTCATTTTCGGGGGTTCCGCTGTGATCCCTTGCAACGTTCCTCACGAGGGGCACCAGCTGCTGAGTCTGATCCGCTGACTCTGGCCGAGCGACGGATGAAAAAAGTACGCAGACACAGGTATTTTGCGTGAGCGCGGCTAGGAAACTGCTCGGCCTTAGAGACTCCGAAGAGAGAATGCAGCCCCAATAAGCTGGAGCTGCTTGTATTTATTCAGTACAGATTTAATGATGAAGGCCTGGAGCCAACACAATCTGTGGGTAACTGCTGCCCCCGCTGTAGGGAGCAGTCCTGCATGCAGATGATGAAAGGTCAGATGATCAAAGGTCGAGGATCAAAGGTCGGATGATCGAAGGTCGGCAAAAGTAAATAAACTTACCTAAATTCCTTTGTTATCTACGACTTGCCCGTAGCCTCAGGGTAAGAGAATTCAGCTGCCTTCAGCCTTTATTCTCTCCCAAAGCTTTGCAAAACCTCCCAGGACTTCCAAGAAGGTTTGTCTCCTTATAACTTTTCCCACCACCCTGACCAATCTCCTTCAAAAGCCTCCTCACATGGTTAACTGAAATGATCAACCTTCCCAATGTTAAATGGAAACTGGTAGAATTTTTTTGCTTTAATTGTAAGTGTAGATGTATCCATCTTCTTATGTTTAAAAGTCATCTCTACTTCTTTCTCTATAATCTGCCTAATCATACTATTTTTCAATTTATCTTTTGGGTTGAGGCTTTTTTATTTTTTATTAGAGTTCCTTATATATTAAGAAAACACATAGGTTAACAATTTTTTTAAAAGTCACTCAAAATACTGATGCACTAATACATTTTATGTAGTCAAATGTCTTCCTGAGAAGAACTTCTCAACCTAAATTTTACAAAAATATTCTCCACACTGTTATCATCTTATGTATCATAGTAAATCTTTGATCCAACTGCAGTTTGATATAAGTGCTTTTACTTTTTTTTTTTTTTTTTGAGATAGAGTCTCGCTCTGTTGCCCAGGCTGAGTGGCACGATCTCAGCTCATTACAACCTCCGCCTCCCAGGTTCAAGCGATTCTCCTGCCTCAGCCTCCTGGGTACCTGGGTCTACAGAAGAGCACCACCACACCCAGCTAATTTTTGTATTTTTAGTAGAGACGGGATTTTACCACGTTGGCCAGGCTGGTCTCAAACTCCTGGCCTCAAGTGATCCAGCCACCTTGGCCTCCCAAAGTGCTGCAATTACAGGCGGGAGCCACTGCACCAAGCAGAGTGCTTTTACTTTAATCAAAAGTAAAAAAAAAAAAAAGTAGCTAATGAATAATTGATTGTTTCCCAACTAATATGAAATATCATACAAATTTACTGATGTTCTGTATGTTTTGGGAAATATCTCTGGATTCTCTTCTGTCCTACTTTTTGTCTACATAACTATGTGAAACGATTCTAAATCTTTGAACTTTGTAATATATTTTAATATTTATTGTGGTTAGTCTGTTTTCATTGTTTTCTTTAAAGAACTGTCCTGCCTATTCTTCTATGTCAATTTCTTAAACTTAGAATCAGCTTATGTAATTTAAAATGTTTTATCACTATTATTCTTTATACTTAGTGTATAAAGAAAAAAAGGTTTAGCTGGACGAGGTGGTTCTGGCCTGTAATACCAGCTACTCAGGAGGATGAGGTAGAAGAAGCACTTGAACCTGGGAGGTGGAGACTGCAGTGAACTGAGATTCCACAACTGAACTCCAGCCTGGGCAACAGAAAAAAGAAAAGAAAAGAAAAGAAAGAAAGGAAAAAAAGGTATTTTGTAACAGTGAAGCCTTCTATCCAAGAATGTTGTTTTTTCATTTAAGACTCATTTTATGCCTTTTAATATTTTAGTTTTCTTTTTATAACTTCTACTTTTTTTACTGTAAATGGACTATTTAATATTAGTTACATAAGGAGCTCTTCTTTATAAATAAAGCAATTAAGCATTACATATTAGAGAATTAAGATGGGTAATTATAATTAAATAGCACCGTATAATTGATTCTCTTAGGTTCTCCATCATACTATCATATTTGCAAATAATGGTGTATCTTACTTTCCAATTTCCATGCCTTCTGAATTACATTGTACTGGTTAATGGTTATTAGTTTTAAAAAATATTTATTTTAACTCAAAGAGGTGCTGATACACAGTCTCAGTTTAATGGGAATGCATCTCATGCATTATTAAGCATATTATGCATATGTTGGCTTTTAACATATGTGTACTTGTATATGTGTGTGCATAAAAAAGTAT
Source organism: Chlorocebus sabaeus (assembly GCF_047675955.1). Classification (NCBI taxonomy): domain Eukaryota; kingdom Metazoa; phylum Chordata; class Mammalia; order Primates; family Cercopithecidae; genus Chlorocebus; species Chlorocebus sabaeus. Next base: position 71,198,412 of record NC_132917.1, on the reverse strand, counting down.
ATATACACACATACCATATTTAAGAAACTTTTTTTTTTTTTTTTGGAGATAGGGTCTCACTCTGCTGCATAGGCTGGGGTACAGTAGCACGATCACAGCTCACTGAAGCCTCGACCTCCTGGGCTCAAGCAATCCTCCCAGATCAGCCTTGCAAGTAACTGACACATGCCAACATGCCCAGATAATTTCTTAATTTCTGATACAGACTAGGTCTCACTATGTTGCCCACACTAAGAATTCTTTTTTAAATGCTAGAAATGGATGTTGAAGTTAATACCCCTTTCAGTATTTATGGAAAGGTTCATACGTTCCTTTTTTTAATATGGTAGAATTGAATTAACAGATTTCCTCATTTTGAACCATCTTTGTACTTCCAATACAACCCTCTCTTGAGAATAGTCCATTATTCAAAGTGCTCGCAGACACTATATGTTAAAATTTTACACTAAAATTTAACATTATTATTCCTAAATATAATTGTTCTACAGTTTCATGAAAGCTGTCAGCATTAAAAAAAATACTTAACTTTCACCTTTGGGATAATTATAAATTCACACGGAGTTGTATGAAGTAAGAGGGAGAGACACCATATACCCTTTACCCAGTTTCCCTCCAATGGTTAACACTTTGTATAACTGTAGTACAGTATCACAGACAGAAAACTGATACAATTGATACCATCTACCAACATCCAGATTTCACTCATTTTACACACAATGTGTACTTAGCTCTGTGAAATTTTATCATAGGTGTATATCAGTGTGATTACCACCAGCCAAGATACAGAACAGTTCCTTCATAATGATCTATTCTAAAACCCATTTATAGCAACAGCCACCTCCCTCCCACCAACCCTGACAATCACTAATCTGTTCTCTCTCTGTAATTTCATTTCAATATGATATACGTGAAATTTTATAATATAAAACTTTTTAAAATAGTCATTCATCCACTGAAGAACATTTGGGTTGTTTCCAGTTTGGGACAATTAAAAACAAAGTACCCATAAATATTCGTGTATAGGCTTTTGTATGAGCGTAAGTTTTCATTTCTCTGGGATGAGAGCTCAAGAGTATAGGTGATAAGTCACATGGTAAGCACATGTTTAGTTTTGTTAAGTTAAACTTCCATACTCTTTTCCAAAATGGCTGTACTATTTCACAACTGCTCTTGCACACAATGTATGAGTTTTTCTACATACACATCAGCATTTGGTGCTATTATTATTTTTTATATTAGCCATTCAGATAGGTGTGTAGTGTCTTTGTCAGTATTCGATGTATTAGCCTGTTGCCCCACCTTTTCTCATTCCTCCTTTTATAGGAAGCTTTCCCTTCCCCTGAATGCCATGGTATAGCTGAAATCAATATTGCTTTCTAAAAGATTTGGTGGAACTCACATGTGGGAGTTCCCACAGGTGAGCAGAGGGTTTTTACTGTGGAAATAACTGACTTAAGCAAACAAACAAGAGATCTCTGAATAGTGTGAATCACTTTCTTTAAACATTTTCTGAAATATTTTAAATTACTGACAACAAACATTCATTATTTTTATAATTAGATTTAAAAGAAAGCCATTTTCAGCCGGGAATTGAAAAGGTAAAAAGAAAAGGGGACATAGTATTTGTAAAAAAGAGAAAAGCCACAGGAAGAGAAAAAAATCATTCAATCAAGTTTCATCAGAGATGAGCCTTACAGGATAAATCAGAATCTGTCCCCCAACTCTCCCCAAAAGGAGTCTTAACTGACTTTTTATCTTCAGTACCTTGCCTGTGACCTATTAAGTGCTTACTAAAGTTAAATGAGGTCAGACATCAATTCTATGCAAATAACATAAATAAAGAAGCAATGAAATAACATGGATAATAAACTATTCTGAGTGACTAGAAAATAGTACGTAGTTGACTGTTAATAGGTTCAAAAGATAATCTGGGGTCAAAGGGCAAAGAATAATTTACAGAAAGTCAATGAATTTGGACTTTATTCCACTGGTCACTAAAAGTAGAATGATCAGATTTGCTTTAAAGAGACCTCTGGGCAACAATGTGTATAATAAAGCAGAGAATGGAATAAAAAATATCAGTCAGGAGGCTATCTTCAAAAGTTCAAATGTGAGACGATAGGTCTGAATTAAAGAGTTATAGGCATGATGGAGCTACGTATAAAGAATCTGAGAGCTGAAGTAGATTCAAGGGAAAATACGGATCCGCTACTGACCGGCTGAAAAGAGGAAGGATGTTATCGAAATCCGAGTTATGTCAAACAGAAGAAAAGAAAAGACAGGGTTAAGAATTACTCTACTGGATGATTAGTAGTAACTGTAATATAAGAAACTGAGAAGAGTAGACTGAAGGGGATAGAAGAGTTTATGTATGTATGGGAGAAGTCCTTAAAGACTGACAGGAAAGAAATCACCCAGAAACAGGGCCAGGCATGGTGGCTCCCAGCACTTTGGGAGGCCGAGGTGGGTGCATCACTTAAGGTCAGGAGTTTGAGACCAGCCTGGCCAACATGGTGAAACCCCATGTCTACTTAAAAAAAAAAATTAGTCAGGCATAGTGTCACATGTGTGTAATCCCAGCTATTCGGAAGGGTGATTGAACCTGGGAGGCAGCGGTTGCAGTGAGTCAAAATCATGTCACTGTACTCCAGACTAGGCAACAGAGTGAAACTCCATCTCAATAAAAGAAAAAAAAAAAAAGAAAGAAACCACCCAGGAAGAAAAGTATGACACGAGAAGAGGAAAAAATTGTTAGGAAAACTAGAAAGGCTGGAGAAAAGTAGTGATCCAAGGAGATCAAGAAGTTTTCATTCCTGAGGGAAGTAATTTAGTATATGCACAAAGCTTTGGAATCATAAAGTTTTGCATTCAAATTCTAACTCCTCCATGTGACCCTGACTCATTTAACCTTTCTGAATCTATCTCTTCTAGAAAATGAGAACAATATATTTTTTTGAGGTGGAGTCTCGCTCTTGTCATCCAGGCTGGAGTGCAGTGGCACAATCTTGGCTCACTGCAACCCCTGCCTCCCAGATTCAAGAGACTCTCGTGCCTCAGCCTCCCGAGTAGCTGGGACTACCACCACCACACGCGGCTAATCTTTGTATTTTTAGCAGAGACAAGGTTTCACCATGTTGGCCAGGCTGGTCTTGAACTCCTGACCTCAGGTGATCCGCCCGCCTCAACCTCCCAAAGTGCTGGGATTATAGGCACAAGCCACTGCACCCAGCCAAACATTAACTATAACTCAAAGAACGGCTTGAAAGATTAAACAAAATAACATAAATATACTACGTGCCCAGCATAAATATCATACCCACAAATGTTAGGCTTCTTTTCCTTGTTTTCTCTCTTCTGGAACAGATTGTGTTAGTAGGCCTGTCTACTTAAGTCATTTTTACCTCATTTTGTATACTAAATTCTAACTTTAAAACAAACTAATCCTGCATCACCTTTACCCTAGTTCTGCTTTTGCTCTGTGTCACAGAAATTCTCATTTTCTAAAACTTGTGTTATTTAATGTTTATTTTATATTTAATATTTGTCATCTCAAGTTAAAAATGTAAACTGTCTGGTGGGATGCCTATTTGGTCCACTGATACATCCTAAGCCTCTACAAAGTGCCCCCTATCATGGGCATATAATAGGTACTCAATAATTACTATTTTTCTTTTTAATTAGTACTGGGTAAGAGCTCTAATGTTTCCATTTATGATCAAATTACACTCTTGCTTCCTCCCTGTGCTTATAATCAGATTTATCCTTAAAACTGCCCTAATTAACTCTGTCACTCTTCAATCTGAGCAGATCTCAAAATATTATCAAGTACCCTTCTTTCTCACCTGTCACTTTCTCAGTCCTGTTTAGAGGTTCCTTTTTCTTTCTACATTTATATTGGAAGGAAGTACTTAGCTTTTCAAAATTTAGACCAACTTAAAAAAATTCCCAAGTATCTCACTTTCAATGCCACATGATTGGCTGACTAAAGAATATCTCCAGCAGATACCTGTGACAGCTGAAATTTGGTAATGTTGAAATCTAAGGTCCTACCCCCAAATTCAAAAACACCACTGTGAGTTTTCCAATTGTAATCAATAATATCATCACACTCTTAGTAAAACCTATCAGGACTGAAACTTGGAAACTTTTTATTACTTAAAAAATTTTTTAAACTCATTTACTGAAAAATTCCATACAATAAAATGCAAATTTTACCTCCTCACATCACTTAAATTAACCTTTTTCACATCAGGTCTTAATCATTCCAAAGTGAAGCCCAACTGTGTTTTCTCAGTGGGATTTTTACATCTCTCCAATTTATCCAATCTATATAAGAATCCTAAACAATTAGTGAGTGGCTCCATATTCTCTACTGCAATTTCCCAGAGTCTGTACCAATTGTTGCTAGCTCTTATACAGAAAAAATAGAGTGCACTTTTGCCAAGCTTAAGAAACAGTGGACTAAACAAAGCTAAATAGGTTTCTTTCCTGAAGGACTTCATAAAACGTGTTCTGTGAATTATTTTTTCAAAAGAGAAAAAATTGCTGTAACACACACCCCAAACTTTTTTACCCAAAACGTCTTTCAGAAATTAATCTTTAATACGACACATTCTGAAAATGCTACTAATGGGGTCAAATTTGAAAACTTCTCAGCATGACCCTTCAAGGCCTTCAGTAGAATAACTCCACTTTGTTACCCTTGTTATGTGTCCCCCATATGAAGTAATCTTCTGCCTCCACATTTTATCTCTTCACATAACGTTACCTAATTTAAAATCTTAATCAAAATGTACTGTCTTCCAGAAGCCATTCATAGTATCTCTACTAACCTTCAATACTTCAGTACTCTATGCAACTAAAAACTACAGGGAAATGAGATACTCCATACAATCCAATTTTCACCTCACTAGTAAAACTTAGTACCTAAATTCTTATCTCATTCCAGGCAGAAAAACCAAAACACACTGTATTTTTACCTTCCCCAAACAGAACATACAAAACGCAGTGTAAGTTCCTAAATTTGTGTCTGCCTTATTTTAGCTTTTCTTTCCTGTCTTTCAGCATTGAGCTATTTATTCTCACTAGTACTAGTCTCAAAACTTTTTTCCACCTTTCTAGTCCTAAATGGACTAAGAAAAAAGAGAACTCGGATTATAAAACTGTATGCAAAATTTATTTAACTAGATTCATAATGATGGCTTCAAGTATTTTCCTGAGTATAAAGAAATAGATTTTAGCACATGAGTATGATAATATCCATTACTGGATAGTCTTTTTTGCTTGCCTTTTGGCTCTCAATTAACCTTCAAAATCAAAGGGGACCAGATAAGCAATCTTAACATACCTTTCTCAGGTTTTGTCTTGTGGGTTTATCGGGAGGGGATGGAGGGAGATATTGCATAACTAACCTAAACATGTAAAAAGCAGCTATTAACTATGGAACTAGGATAGATATTTCATATACATTATCTTAAATATGTTGTATTTACTCCAGCAGAGATTCTGTAATTACACAGCACTAAATATTAACCATCTGCTTAATACATGGGTCAATTAAAGAATATAATTTGGGTCTCCTTCATTACAGCACAATAGTGTCTTCCTAGCATCATCATCTAAGTTTCTACTAAACTGACAAGATACATTCATTTGAAAGAATGTTAAAAGTAACAACTTACCAGCAGAAGTTGAAGTAACAATTTCAACAGCTTTTGAAGCATCTGCATCTCTTCTATTTAAAAAGAGAAAAAAAATTAGCAGCAACTTAGGAATTCCAAGTTCTTCAAAATCCTAAAAATGTAATATTTAAACCTAAAAACGTTTAAAATAATTCAACTGGAGTGATATCCCTCTTAAATTGCAGTTATAGTGATAAAATATATTAAAAATGCAGTTTTAAAAATTAAAATTTCTTTAGTCACATGTACATTTCATTCTCACGAAATCAGAGTCACTTACTTCAAGGTAGATGCAGACACTTTCTTTGACTCTAAAGTCTTTCTTTTCACCTCTTTGTTCTATGTAGGAAAAATATTTTGAACAAAAGAAATTTAGTATAAAGCAATTTTAAAAACATAGAACAAAAAAAAAAATCTTCCTATTCTAAAGGATACATGCTTATTACCTTTTTCTATTTATAAAGACATTTTTTTCCAATTTGTGATTACACAGCCTAATTTTACATCTCATCTTTTACAACTCATCTGCGTTTTCTTATCATTCAGTTTCCCCTTATCCAAGACCCCTGGCGGATGCCTTGAAACCGTGCTAGTGCTGAACCCTATATATACTATGTTTTTTCCTATATATACATGAAAGTTTAATTTATGAATTAGACATAGTAAGAGATCAACAATAAAAAAACAGAAAAATGCTCTCTTCAGCAGCACATACACTAAAATTGGAATGATACAGTAATTAGCATGGCCCCTGTGCAAGGATGACACGCGTATTTGTTAGGCATTCTATATTTTAAATTTTAAAAAAAGTTGTAACAATGTAGTGTAATAAAACTTACGTGAATATGGTCTGTCAAAACATCTTACTGTACTGTAGATCTTAGCTTCAGCATACAATTTTTTTCTTTCCTTATTAAGTTGAGAACTTTCACCTTTTCACTTAAAGGAAGCATTTTACAGCTTCTCTTTGGCATATCCAAATTGCCAGCATCACCATATTTGCACTTTAGGGCCATTATTAAGTAAAATGAGGGTTATTTAAACACAAAGCACTGCAATACAGTGACGGTCAATCTGATAACCAAGACAGCTGTTAAATGACTAGTGGGCACATAGCATATAAAGTATGGATAACTCTAGACAAAGCAATGATTCACAGCCCCAGTGGGTTGGAGTTGGACTGCATGAAATTTCATCATGCTACTCAGAACGGGGCACAATTTAAAACATGTTAATTGTTTATTTCTGGAATTTTCTATTCAATTTTTTCAAACCACAACTGACCACTAAAACTGCAAAGCCAAGCCTCAGATAGGGGGAACTACTGTATCTTTCAAAAGCATGGTTTCTTATAGCACTGTGACATTTCAGATGTCTAAAGTTCAACTGCTATCACCCTGGTCTAATCTACTACTATCTTTTGCTTTGATTACTACAATTGCCTCCTAACCATCTCTGCTTCAGTCCTTGGGATTCACCCACTCTCTATTTACAACATAAAACCAGACTGAACCTGCTGTTCTGCAACTCAAAACTTCTCATTAGACTCAAGGAAAAAAAGCCAGAGGCCTCTTCCAACGGTCTCTAAGAGTTTACAACATATGTTCCACCTACCTTCTAACTCCCAAACCACAATACACTTCTTCCTACACTTCTTCACTCCAACCCCCAAGCATCCTTTCTACTCCTCTAAGAAGCTACACAGGCATAGGTTTTGCAGGTGCTGTTCCTTCTGTCTGGAATGCTCTCAATCCAGGATGTGGTTTGTTCCCTCATCTTCTTCAACTGTTTGCTCAAATATCACCTTTTCAATGAGATCTTCCCCAACTACCTTACTGAAAGTTGCACAGCTCTTCATTTCCCAACAAGAGTACTTCTATTCCCCTTTCCTAATTTTTTTTTTACCATAGCACTGGTTGAAAACAAACATAATTTATGTATGCATTTTTAACTTATTTGTGGTCTTTCTCTCCCTATCCCTTGAAGTTAAAACTCTGTGATACCAGGGACTTTGTTTTCTTCAATATTCTATTTCCAGTGCATAAAGTCGTGCTTTAACATTCAGCAAATATTTGTTAACTTGATCTGAATTTCATCATAACTGTTCTCATGCAATTTTATACTTTCTGTTCTTTTTGGGCACTCTCGTCATTTCCTTTTGCACTATATGGGATTTTATCCCACACGTTCCTTCAACTCAGTTATTTAGAAGAAATTAGTTCTAGTTCTATTTTACTAATGGTAACTTTCAATTTTAAAAGAAATTTGAAACTACTGAGTTCCAACGTGTAAGTTGAAACTTTTAGCCTTTACTCCTTGGCTACATTCCAATTTTTGATTATACATTTCAGATGAAAATTGTGTTTCTGGTAATTTTAAGTGATATTTCTTGAAATTTATTTTATAAAAATATGATTATTTAGATTTTAGTCTATGTTTAACTGGTTTCATTGTTCACTGCCAACATTTTATATAATAACTTCTCCATTTCTTACATTCTTCATTTTAATGTTTTGGAAAAAGATGTATTAGTGAAATACCTTCTAAGTCCATGCAAGTCTGAGAATAAATACTGCCCTAACACACACCTTAGGATTCCACTTGAAACGAATGTACTCAATTACAATGAATCACAATCTTTTTCCCACCCAACTCTTAAGAATGTGTTGCTCTGTCATCTAAGGCCAGACTATTTCTTTGTATAGTTAAACTGTTTTCTGCCTAGATCACTGTAAGGTGCCCCACCATAACCATGAAATTTAAAATCCTCAGTATTTAAGTGATGTCCTCTTTCTGGAATTCCACTCATGTACAGATTGCATCTTCTAAATATATCTACCATGCCTTTCCTCTAATCATTTTTCACTCTTTTAAACTTTCACACCAAGAGTAGGCTCACACGTCTCTTGCTCACCACTGCATCTTCTGTAGATGTTACAATGCCTGACACAACAGATATGTAACAGATGCTTAACTAATAAGAAATAGTTTCAGAATTAAAAAGAAAACCTCTCATCCAAATTCTGATTGCATATTTTCGCTTTTATCTCCTTGTTAATTCATTAGATTTTCTGTAATGCTCAATTGTTCACTAATGCCCAGCACTATTTTTCATATCCATGCAATCTTCTTAGTTGACTACTTGCTCCAATTTTAATTGTAATGTTCCCATGAATCCTGCTGAAAACACTGAATTGAAATTTTAAAAATTGGGTTTTTTTGCACAAGGTTGAACCGCAGTAGTATTTCATGGCTAAAAGGGTTTTATCAGAAATCTGATCCTACTTCTTTCCACATCAAGGGCTCCTGACCATCTCCTAGCCCGCTTTTTTTTGAGATAGGATCTCACTCCATCACCCAGCCAAGCTCCGCCTCCCGGGCTCAAGGGATCCTCCCACCTCACCCTACCCAGCAGCTGGATGCATACCACCACACCTGGTCAATTTTTAAACTTTCTGTAGAGATAAGATCTCACTATATTGCCCGGGCTAGTCTCAAACTCCTGGACTCAAGCAATTATCCTGCCTCAGCCTCCCAAAGTGCTGGGATTACAGGCGTGAGCCGCTGCGCTGGGCTCCTAATATTTTAAAGAAAACTTTTAAAGTATGAGTATATGACCCTTTATCTGGGAGAAAAAAGAATGTTTGCTTTCATTAGATTACTGGTAATGGTGGGGCAAGGAGTAGTTCAAAAAGACTTAAGAATCACTGCTAAGAATGGATGTCGAGATTATTATTAAATTATTATTATTAAAAACTAGGTTACAAGGTTATTATTAAAGACTAGGTTACCTAGTTTCTGACAAGAGTTGTACAAATCCGTATTAACACAGGGATATAGAATACCTTTTCTGTAATATTTACTGATTCCCAGAAGCAGCAAAATGGAAAGGATGTTACATGAAACATAGCTAGAGTCAGAGGCAGTCCTAACATGAAATATCAAATGTTGGGAAGGTAAGTTTTTTCTACATTTTGACATGCCATGCCAAAATCAAGATCTGGACCAAGAAAGCTATAGCACAGCTCTTCTTTTTCCTAGTTTGTTCTTTCAGCTTATTTCTGGCTTGCACTGGTAGAAAAACTTGAAGTGGTAACACGCCAAAAAGATTGCCCCTTCCTGCCTCAGACACTTATTTACAAAACAAACAAAACAAACAACAACAACAACAAAAAAACCCAAATGCCCACATACTTCCAATATGAAGAAGGCACAACTCAAATTCTGTTAGGAGTTCCCTCCATTCAATCCCTAGGCATGTTGCTCTATCACAACAGAGGTGTCATGAGTTAGCCCTCTTGTTCCAGCATCATCCAAACGATACGTAGCTGGAGAACATTAATATTTGCCATGAAAATGGCATGTTTTCTAGATTTTAGTGCTAGTATTTTCTTTACCCTATTCATTACTAAGAAAATCATGACAGTAAATATGCCTGGGCTCTTAGACTTACATTGCTACCTTACCAACTTCATCAGAAAGTTGGCCAAGAGAATTTTTTAAGCTATTTTAAACATTCTATTTCCTTAAATGTATCTTTACCTATGTTCCTTATCCTTAACTATGTTAACTGTTTAGAATGAAAGAAAACTGGCCTTCTCAACAATTCCCAAAATTTAATGATCAGCTAAGTCTTTCTGGACAGTCACTAGGACAAGCCACTATTCCTTTCTGTTTTCAAGGTTACTAGTCTACCCCCAAATCATTACCATTATCACAAAAGGCTGAGTATATTGATTAAAAGAGTTTTCTAACTGGACTTCAGTGCTCTTCTCCACTTTAATCAATCTGCTAGGCTTTCTTTGCCTTCAGAATCATTTGCCTAATTCATTCTCCAGACCATTTCCAAATGAATCTTTCTAATCTCCATTTTATTATGTCATGCCCCGGTTCAAAAACCTTGAACATATACCTCTCTACGGAATAAAGTTTAAGTTCTTAAATTATGTATTTAATCCTTGTTTCTCCTTAACTGCCTCTGCAACTAGATGGCCATGTGTCTGGTAGTTCTGGTAAATCAAATGCAGGCAAATGCTGCTGGGGAACTCATTCTTTCCAGAAAACAAAACAAAAACTCACTTTGCTCTTCATTTTTATTCCTTTATGTCTCAAAGATAGAAAAGATGCCAGAAGGCGCAGAAACCATCTTACAACTGAGGATGAAAGACACATTCTAAAGACAGTAGTGCTGGAAGACAAGGCGGGGTTCCTGAAGATACTATGGCGCTGTTACACCAGCACTGGACCACCTACATGCAGATTTCTGTTATGAGATAAATCTCTCTCTTATTTGTTAACAACCTACTAGTGAGGTTTTCTGTTATTTGAAACAATGAAATCCTAAATGGTAAAACTGGTAATAACTAAGGCCACACGATTTAATTATCCAAACCAGGACAATGGGAATAAATGTATGGCATGTAGCAGGTATAAACTAGGATGACAAGTTACTCTAGTAGTAACTAACTAGAAAACATATGAGAACTAAAAAATAAAGATCCTCTCTAATAGCTATATGTAAAAATAAGTAAAATAATAAATTTAACCCCCACAAAATGTTCAAGAACTTCATGGAAAAAAAAATAAAATAAAACTTGCTGAAGGGCATAAAAGGAAATCTAAATAAACAAACCATGTTCTTTGTTTAAGACAAAGCCTGACTCTGTTGCCCAGGCTGGGGTGCCATGGTGTCATCTCAGCTCACTGCGACCTCTCCACCTCGTGGGCTCAAGCAATCCTCCTGCCACAGCCTCTTCCTGAGTAGCTGTGACTACATGTACGCACCACCACACCCAGCTAATTTTTGTATTTTTAGTAGAGACTAGATTTCATCATATTGCCCCAGGCTGGTCTCAAACTCCTGAGCTCAAGTTATCTGCCCACCTCAGCCTCTCAAAATGCTAGGATAACAGGCATGAGCCACCAGCCAACGAACTATGTTTTTTGATAGACTTAGTGTTGTAAAAATACTATTACAAACTCAACACAGTATTAATTAAATTCCAGTAAGTTTTTTTAAGAGAACTTAAACTGATTCTAAAACTAATGTGCAGGAATAAATGTTCAAGTTTAAATAAAATTTAAATAAAGAGGAAAAACATTAACCAAAATGAATAAACCAAGAAAAATAACTCTACAAGAAAGGGAAATATTATGAAGTTATAATAATTGCTATAACAGAAACCACATAGTATTGCCACAGCAGAAGAGTATGAAACACATCTATGTATACAGAATTTATACAAATAAAAGCAGCTTTTCAAATCAACAAGGAAGGATAAATTAGGCATAAACAGTGTTGAGGCTAACTGGCTCCCATTTTGGAAATAATACTGATTCCAATCCTATACTATGCTGCAAGTAATAGACTAAGGAATAAAATCTTCTAGGCACTAGCACAAGCAAGTTCTTTTTTTTTTTTTTTTTGAGATGGAGTCTCGCTCTGTCGCCCAGGCTGGAGTGCAGTGGCCGGATCTCAGCTCACTGCAAGCTCCACCTCCCGGGTTTACGCCATTCTCCTGAGCACAGGCAAGTTCTTAAAAAGACAAAAGAAAAAAGCAGGCCAGGAACAGTGGCTCACACCTGTAATCCCAACACTCTGGGAGGCCGAGGCAGGGGAATCACCTGAGCCCAGGAGTGTGAGATCACCATGGGCAACAAAGTAAGACCTCTTATCTACAAAAAATAAATAAAAAATTAGCTATGCGTGGTTGCTTGCACCTGTAGTCCCAGGTACTCAGGAGGCTGAGATGGGAGGATTACTTGAACTGGGAGGCAGAGGTGGCAATGAGCCAAAATTGTGCCACTGCACTCCAGCCTGGGTGACAGAGTGAAACCCTATCTCAAAAAGAGGGGCATGTGTCCTTGGGACCTCCTGAGGTTGTGTCACAGGCAAAAAAAAAAATAAAGAAAAAAATCACAGAAGTCATAGAATACCAATAAATTTGAGTATACAAAAATTTCAAATTTGGCCAGGTGAGGTGGCTCATGCCTGTAATTCCAGCACTTTGGGAGGCCGAGGCGGGCAGATCACGAGGTCAGATCGAGACCATCCTGGCTAACATGGTGAAATCCCGTCTCTATTAGTGGCGAGCACCTGAAGTCCCAGGTACTCAGAAGGCTAAGGCAGGAGAATGGCGTGAACCCAGAAGGCAGAGCTTGCAGTGAAGCAAGATAGCGTCACTGCATTCCAGCCTGGGCAACAGAGCGAGGCTCTGCCAAAAAAAAAAAAAAAAAAAAAAAAATTCAAACTCGTTATATGTATGCATATTATCACAAGCAACACACTATAAGAAAACACTTCTTACATAAAATGCAAAATTAGTGTCTAGAATGCACAATATTCATGCACCTTCAAATGAATATTTTTAAAATGATAACAATAACAGAATAGGAGACAACTCACTTAAACAGTTAATAGATATAGCTAACAATTATACAAAAAGATGAAGTTAATGAATAATCAAAAGATGTAAATTAAAACTAGATATCATTTTCCATATAATGCATTTTTAAAGCTGAAGAAATTAAGATGTTGGTAACACTCTCATAAATTACCAAGGAGTAAATTATTACAGTTATTTAGTGAGCAATCTTACATTATCCATTATTGTGCATCTACAAACCAACCATTCCATTGGGTAGGTACCGCCTAAAAAAATACTATCATAAATGTCAAAAGATGGCCTGGCAAGGTACACAAGGTGTTAACTAAAGTTCTGTTTCTAGAAACAACCTAAATATCAATCAGTAAGGAATTGGTAACATATCTGTGGTATATTCATACAGAGAAACACTATAGAGAAGTTAAAAAGAATGAGGAAAATCTAAATGTACTAACATGGTTAGACTACCAAATCAAATTATTGAGAAATGTGTGTTATAGAACCCCTATAAAGTAGCCATTCCACAGCAAGTAGAAAAACTAAATTACTGGGTGGAGCAGGATGGTAGAATAGAAGCCTACACTGTTCATCCCACCCCCAGCAGGAACACCAAATTTTACAACTATCTGCACACAGAAAAGCATCATCACAAGAACCAAATACCACGTGAGCAATCATACTACCTGGTTTTGACTTTGTATCACTGAAAGAGGCATTGAAGAGAGTAGGAGAGACAGCCTTAAATCCCTGACAGCACACCTCCTCCATCTGGCCCCACATCATGGACAGAGTCTGTGCACTTAAGGAAGGGACAGGAAAGCCATGCTGGGCTCAGCTAGTGCCCATGCACTGACGGAGCCTTTGGACCAGATCTAGCCAAAGAGGAATCATCCATCCCAGCAATAAGAACCTGACTTTCTTGGCAAGCCTCACTACCATGGGCTCAAGTGCTCCAGGGTCCTAGGTAAACCTGAAAGGCAGTCTAGGACACAAGGACTGCAACTCCTAGGCAACTCTTAGGACTGGGGCTGGGATTAGAGCTAGTGGACTAGGGTGGCATATAACCTAGGGAGGTACCAGCTGGGAAAACTGGATATCCATATGCATTAATGAACCTGAACACTATCTCTCAAGATATACAAAAATCAAATAAAAATAGATTAAAGACTTTTATCTAAGATCTCAAACTATGAAACTACTACAAGAAAACACTGGAGGAACTCTCTCTCCAGGACATCGGTCTGGGCAAAGATTTCTTCAGTAATACTCCACAAGCATAGGCAAATGCTATACAAAAATGAACAAATGGAACCACTTCAAGTTAAAAAGCTTCTGCAGAGCAAAGGAAACAACAAAGAGACAACCCACAAAATGAGAGAAAATATTTGCAAACTGTCCATCTGACAAGGGATTAATAAGCAGAATAAAGAAGGAACTCAAGCCACTCTACAGGAAAAAAAAATCTAATATTCTGATAAAAATGGGCAAAAGGTCTGACGAAACATTTCTCAAAAGATGACACACACAGCAAAAAGGCACACGAAAAGGTACTCGACGTTACTGATCATCAGAGAAATGCAAATCAAAACTACTACGAGATATCATCTTACCCCAGTTAAAATGGCTTTTATCCAAAAGACAGGCAAAAACAATGTTGGCCAGGATGTGGAGAAAAGGGAACCCTCAGTATATTGTTGGTGGGAACGTAAATTAGTACGATCACTATGGAGAACAGTGTGAAGGGTCCTAAGAAACTAAAAATAGGATCTACCACACAATCCAGCAATCCCATTGCTGGGTATATATACCCAAAAGAAAAGAAATCAGTATATCGAAGAGATATCTGCACTCCCACGTTTCTAGCAGCACTGTTCACATTAGCTAAGATTTGAAAGCAAACTAAGTGTCCATCAACAGATGAATAAAGAAAATGTGGCACATATACACAATGGAGTACTATTCAGCCATAAAAATGAATGAGATTCAGTTATTTAAAACAACATGGATGGAACTGGAAGTCATTATATTAAGTGAAATAAGCCAGGCACAGAAAGACAAAGATCACATGTTCCCACTTATTTGTAGTATCTAAAAATTCTCACAATTTGTGGGATCTAAAACAACTGAACTCATGGAGACAGAAAGTAGAAGGATGGTTATGAGACTGGGAAAGGTAATAGGAGGTAGGAGGGGATAATTAACGGGTACCAAAAAAAAAAAAAAAAAAACAGAATGAATAAGACCTAGTATTAGCTAGCGCAACAGAGTGACTATAGTAAAAAATAATTTAATGGTACATTTTTAAACAATTGTAAGAGTGTAACTGGACTGTATGATACACAAAGAATAAATGCTGGAGGGGAAAGATATCCCATTTTCCATAATGTGATTATTACACACTGCATGCCTGTATCTAAATATCTCATGTACCTCATAAATATATATATCTACCATGTACTCACAAAAATTAAAAATGAAAGAATTTTTTTTTAAGTAATAAAAATATTTTCTCAACACCCTATTTTAAAACACACACATACACAAAGAAAACCTTACAGGTGAGATATAGCTTTTGTACCTAACAGAAAGGTCATCCTTAAAGGGTAATTTAATTCTATAGATACTATCTATAGACATATAAACTGAAGCATAGAAATGATCTAGAAAGAATAAAGTTACAAAAATTGATACTTCTAAGGAAGTAAAAGCCCAAAGAATATACACTCTATGAAACTCAACTATGGCATTAGAAAACAAGTTAGTGATTACCTGTGAGAAAAAGGGAGGGTGTAAGAATTCGGAAGAAGTAAGCAAGGGACTTCCAGGTACTGTCAATGTTCTCTTTTGTGACCTAGGTACCGGATTCACAGGTATTTGCTATTTTTGTGTTATATATGGCCAAGTATTTTCTCCTAGTCATTGTTATTTAATACTATATACAGCACCATACATTTATGAAGAAGTTTTGATTTCAACATATTTGAATTAATGCACATATAATCTGTTGAGCTAACATTTGTTTCTATGCATATTTCTGTATGTGTGCCATACTTAAACAAAAAAGTTAAACTAAACAACAGTGACCTAAATCCAGTTTACCTGTGCTTTTTTCTTTCCTGGAACACATATTTTCACACTTTTGCCTTTTATCATAAGCGGTGTTGTTTCAATGTACTTCATAATTGCGGTAATCGCCTCTTTAAATTCCATTTCTAAGTAAGCCTAAAATGAAATTTATTCCATCTTTAGTCACAAATTTACCTTTAAAAGTTCCTGCATTTTAAAATTGACTTAATCCTTTCTTTTGTAACATCAAACTATGAAATTACCTCAAGTCATGGTTGCTTTTGCCTGTTTTTATTTTGGTCATGTGTAATTTGATTAAGGATGTTTCACACATGAAATGGCCATTTAACCTTACAGAATTTCTATACCACTACCAAGATAAAAAAAATCCAGGCAAGCTCATGTAACAAGAAGAAATGAGAAGGCAGAGCTCACTAAACAACAGGAGGGAAGGGAAGATACGGTCCAGCTTGTGGTAGGTCTGACATTTTAAAGATTTCTCGCAACAAAGACAACACTATCAGCATGTTCCCCGTCCTGACTCACAAACTTTCTAAAAAAGTTAAGACAGAGGTCTCGCTATGTTGCCCAGGTTGGTCTTGAATTCCTGGCCTCAAGTGATCCTCCAGCCCTGGCCTCCCAAAGTACTGGGATTACAGACTTGAGCCACCACACCCAGCCTTAACTCACAAATTTTTCTGAGACAGAGTCCTATTCTGTTGTCTAGGCTGGAGTGCAGCAGCGCGATCTCTACTCACTGCAACCTCCACCTCCTGGGTTCAAGGGATTTTCCTGCCTCAATCTCCCAAGTAGCTGGGATTAGAGATGCCTGGCTAATTTTTGTATTCTTAGTAGAGACAGGGTTTTGCTATGTAGGTCAGGCTGGTCTCAAACTCCTGACCTCAGGTGATCCACCTGCCTCGGCTTCCCAAAGTGCTGCGATTACAGGCATAAGCCAACATGCCCAGCCTTAACTCACTATTTTAAGTTGTGCTTAAAGACTGTTCATAGTTCTTAACTTTATCATGTGAGTTATAGGAATATAACCCACAGACAATACTTATCATACAAAGGAAGTAATTTGTTTTAGTATTATCAAACTGGTGTTCTAAAGCAATGATTGGCAAGCTATGGCATACTACCTATTTTGTAAATAGTTTCTTGCAACACAGCCATGCTTGCTTATTTACATATCACTTATAGCTTTTTTTGTACTAGAATGCCAGAGCACAGTAGTTGAGATCCTATAACCCTCTCATAAAACTGAAAATATTTATCTGGCCCTTTACAGAAAAAGTGGGCAAACACTTATTTTAAAGGATATGAAACATTATATTGGGCACTTGCTCATTCACATCCAAACATTTATATAACTCTCAAAGAACAATTATATATGCAGTACAAACAGCTAAGGAACACAACAGCAATTTATAGAATCATCAAAGCAATGACTTTGTATGAATTTTTACCATAGATTAAATGACTCACCTCCTTTCTATATGGAACAATCAGGACATCATTCACTTTCCCAAATGGTTGAAATAATTTTCTAACATCTTCTTCAGTACAACCATCCTCTGGTAATTCCGATATAAGAAGAACCGAACCATAATGCAATGATTGTTCTTTCCGAACCTATTTTTGGAGTGAAAGAAAATTAAAACTAATCCAAATTAAGCTACAATGTACAGTAATAATTTCCTATATAATTTCTTCTACCACTAATATTAGTATATTAAAGGGTCTTTTCCAAATATTTTACCCATTTTCCTTTTTCCTTCACCACCCCGTTTACGTAATTTTTTAAATCACAATTTTAACACTTTAATAAGATTTTAAATGCAAAAGTGATAAGAAATGTTATTTATATTTTTTAAACCAGAAATGGTTTATAGGTGCTCTTTTCTATTTATAGCATCTTATAGCAAATAAGACCTATGGAATGGTCCAAGGCCATTAGAGAGAATTTTTCTATGAAACTACATGGCCCACCAACAAGGAAAGCTGAAATTACAGCTTTGCTCACCCCCTCTGTTCTAATAATTGGAAATGATATCTAGACAGGTATATTTTTAAAACTTCATATATAATGCATACCATGTGAATACAGTGTATCACCTTTACCACTCATGTTAAAAATTAGGGCCAGGCATGGTGGCTCATGCCTGTATCCCAGTGCTTTGGGAGGCCAAGGCAGAAAGACTGCTTGAGGCCAGGAGTTTAAGACCAGGATGGGCAACATACTAAGACTCTCTACTTTAAAAAGAAAAAGAAAAAAAGGGTCGGGCCCAGTGGCTCACGCCTATAATCTCAGCACTTTGGGAAACGAGGTGGGTGGATCACAAGGTCGGTGTTCGAGACCAGCCTGATCAACATGGTGAAACCCCGTCTCTGCTAAAAACAAAAAAAAAATTAGCCAGGCGTGGTGGCATGCGTCTCTAATTTCAGCTGCTCAGGAGGCTGAGGCAGGAGGCAGGAGAATCACTTGAACCTGGTAGGCGGAGGTTGCAGTGAGCCGAGATCACACCACTGCACTCCAGCCTGGGAGACAGAGCGAGACTACGTCTAAAAAAAAAAAAAAAGAAAACACCCAGCTGGGTGTGGTGGTGCATACCTGTAGTCTTAGCTACCCGGGAGCCTGAGGCAGGAGGATACTTGATCTCAGGAATTTGAGGCTGCAGTGACTTATAACTGTGCCACTGCACTTCAGCCTGGATGACAGAGTGAGATCCCCATCTCTCCTATTTTTTACTAAATAAGAAAACTCTTTTTAAAAAAGTTGCACTGCCACCACCTAGAAGTCTTGAACCAAAATGAAAAGAACTTCATATATTAATAATCTTACGAGACTAACTCAGCCTCTTCAAAATTTTCCTTATACTCAAAAATTTCTTCCCAATGCTCTTCAAAATTCTGTTAATTACTGGTTGATTACTACAAGTTTATCCTTCTAAACGTTAAGTTCTTTGGGGCAGGGAACAGCACATACTGAAAGTCTTCAATGTATTTAGATACTGTTGAGAGCAATGCATACCATACCTAAATGCTTGAAAACTTATTAATATTAAAATATACAAAATATTTGATATTTGGCCTATTAGGATTTTCTCTGAAGAGTCTCTTGATGTTTTAATATATTATTTCATAGTGATTCAAGAAACACACACAATAAAACAATACCTTAGTATTGTAACCAGTAGGTTACAGTCAAAATACACTAAAAATCAGTATCAAAATATACATTTTACACTGTACAACAGCGTTTTTGACTTCTGAATTGTACCACAAAAAGTATAGAACAGATGTATAACGATCATTTCTCAGGAGAGGCTCACCCTTATACCTTACTAAAAAAGATTACAAAAGCTCAATAATGCTGCTGGTGATTATTCACTTTCTCAATTAGAGAGCAAAACTCATCACAATGATCTGCTTGGGAAGCTAGCCAAAAATGCCAAACCATCAAAATGTGCTCTTTTGACACATCAAACACCAAACCACTGGAATTCCTAAGCTACAAGATTTTGAACCTTGGACTTTTATTATATTCATAAGAAAACCAGTAAAATATTCCATACTAAAATCATTTAACGACTCATAATTTCAAAGTTATTGGAAATATGGAATAAAAAAGTTAAGACAACTTCATTTTTTCTTTTTTTCTTGAGACGGTCTTCCTTCTGTAACCCAGGCTGCAACCTCTGCCTCCTGGGCTCAAGTGATCCTTCCACCTGAGCCTCCCAAGTAGCTGGGACTACAGGCATCTGCCACCACGCCCAGCTCATTTTTATATTTTTTGTAGAGAGGGAGTTTCACCATGTTCCTCTGGCTGGCCTCAAACTCTTAAGCTCAAGTGATCCACACCGCTTGGCCTCCCAAAGTGCTAGGATTCAGGCATAAGCCACCATGCCCCGCAACAATTTTGTTTTCTGTTTGTCATAGCAAATGTATGCATACTTGCACTAACAAAGAATTACGAGGCCAGGCATAGTGGCTCATGCACTTAGGGAGGCTGACGTGGAAGGACTGCCTGAGCCTAGTACTTTGAGACCAGCCTGAGCAACATGGCAAGACCCCATCTCTACAAAAATTAAAAAATTGGCCAGGCATGGTGGCACACGCCTGTGGTGCCAGCTACTTGGGAAGCTGACGCAAGAGGATCACTTGAGCCCAGGAGATTGACCCTACAGTGAGCAATGTTTGCACCACTGCACTCCAGCCAGGACCACAGAGTGAAACCTTATCTCCAAAAATAATTAATTTAAAGAATTACCTTTCGCTGGAGAGAAACAGCTTTATCAGCCACCTGTTTACATTCTGACAAAGTGTCATCTTCAAGATTCTTTGATTTACAACGAATAGAATGTCCTCCTAGATTTGAATCACTCTTTGTAGTGCTTGTAGGTTTAACTGATGGTTTTGTTCCACTGCTAGTTTTAGGCTTTTGTGCTGGTGAATGTCCCTTATCAGCAGCTTCAAGATGCTTCTGTTTATTAAATTCTGTCCCATGCCCAGATCGTTGTACCACATCTTCTAATGCTTTTTTTCTATCTAGTAAAAATATATAAAACACAATTTCAATTGGAAAAACATTAAGGTAGGAGCCATCTCCTGACATAATCACATAGTGCTATTCTCACGCTAAACAGGGAGCACACAGACAATAAAAAAACCTATACTTTATTCACTCAGAAGGCTCTTACATGAAGTTCCTTTATTCCCTTATACCAGTGATCCTCAAAGTTTTGGTTATGAGATTGCTTTACACATTTTAAAGACTACAAAGATTTGTGTTACATTTATTGATATTTACCATATTAGAAATTAAAATCTTAAAAATATTTATTAATTCATATGTTAGGTTGGTGCAAAAGTAACTGTAGTCTTTGCCACTGAAAGTAATGACAAAAAAAGTAAATTCCCATATTAACGTATTTTTATAAAAACCAACTGTAATTCCCAAAACAAAATTAGTGAAATGAGTAAGACTACTGTATCTTCTTCCAAACATTTTAATGTTAGGCTTAAAAGAAGAACCTAAATTCTTTTATCTGCTTCTGGATAAAGAAAATCCAGACTCATAAAGGCATGTAATTGGAAAAGAGAAGGCCTCACAGAACTTAGAAGATCTTGAGGACCCCAATCGATCCTTGGAACGTACTTTAAGAAGGAATGCCTTATATAATTAAAGGTATCTCCACTTGAAATCAGCATTTTAGACTATAATAGATACAATAAGACCTGTGCAAAGTACTATTTTTGAATTTTTCAGGCTAGTCAAGTGAAGCAGTGGGAGTGTCAAAGTACTTCTCAGATATTAACTATGGTTTCTTTCATTGTAGAAGAAGGAGTGTGTTTGTATGTGTGTGCATGCCTGTGTGAGTTATTTCTGAGAGGGCCATAAAATCAACATTAAGTCACAGGTTAAAAATAATAATCTTTTCAAAAACATTTTAAATTAATCCATGGAATTCAATAATCAATTATTAAAGCAAACTAAGACATTTTTACCATCCTTGGTTTTTAAATATGTTGGTGGACACATACATTCACACACATTTCTTTGCCAAGTTACCAGAGGGAATAATTAACTCTGTGGGATGTGAGTCAGATCTCATTTAGCAATTCTAAAATTTAAAAAAATAGAACATTTCTCAAAATCCAAAAAGACATTTAAAAATTTAGTCAAAATAAGTACATTCATTATTTCATGGCCATCAGTGTACCTGATGATCTCACTGATCTCCTTGATATCCTTTCAGGGCTAACTGATCGAAAGCATTTTGGACTACCTCTAAATGGATTTCTAATTCGATATGGTGAACGGGATCTGGATCTGGATCTGTATCTAGAAATGAAACGATGGCAAATTCTTGGACTTCGACTTCTTGGTCTACACATGTAATGCACTGGGCTTCGAGACCGATGGAATCTGTGACTTGAGCTTGATCTTCTAGAACGCCTAGGACTGGGGGAATGAGAACGTCTTCGTGGAGTTTCATTTTCTTTTCTATTGCCCTCATGTCTACAAGTGGGGGGGAAAAGAAAGTGATCAGCAATTTAATGTAAATTTAAATGATACTAAATGACAGAAGCACCTTGTTAAAAACAGACTGTTAACAATACCAAACTCTGATAAAAAGATATGTCCTTAAAACAAAAATCTGTTTGTTACAATGTAATTCAGCCTTATACGTAAATAAGAAACAATCAGAACAGTTTATCAGCCCTCCAATTGCTTGGATGTCTGCTTTCTAGTTTACAGAAGAATACGATAATGAATTTCTCTGGTTCTTCCTGTACCAACATTATATCTAATTATGTTTTTAAAGTATTAAATTAAGTAAGAATTTAGGAAATTATTTACATAAACAGATGTTTTAAATAATTTTTTCCTGAAAGATTATGCCATCTATAAATATGACTCTGATTTCTCTATGTGTGCGTACATGCGTGTACATACCTAACCTGAGTAGAATCCCCTAGGGTATACAGAACGTAATAATACCACTCCTAGCAGTCAAGTCATTTATAACAGAAGATATCATAAACATAAAATAATAAAGTCAGAACAAAATATTTTCAGAAAAGGCTAAAGAAAGTAGATCGGGGCGGGGCTGTGTCACATTTAAGCACTGGAATAAGTTACAGATTCATAGAGGTTTTTGCATTTGCCTATTGTTTAAATGGCAAAAGTAGAACTCAAAAGAATCATTCTTAAAATTAACTGCTTACTTTTAAAATACAATCAAGTTTTAATAATATTACTATTTTTAAAAATTACCTTCTTGATGGGAGGATCTCAGGATTCCAATCAGGATATCTATTTTGAAAACAAACAACATTAACTAACAGCTAAAATAAGACTGTAAGGCTCAATTAATCTTTACCTGTAATATATCAGAAGGACTTTTCACCACCTTTACTGGAAATAAAATATTTTGAGTGTTCAATAAATAATCAAAGTATTATGCTAATAGGTGTATCAGGGAAACACATTCCCCATAGTTTAAAGGACTAAACTTTTATTTAAGTAAAACAGCCAGTATATGCACAAAAGTGTTAAGAGGTACAAGATACAAGCTTGGGTTAAGGGTTAAAACAGAGAAGACAGTTCATCTACTATACAGAACTCTAGGGAACACCACTCCTATCACATTCCATGTGGCAACTCACAGAATACAACACGAATGGTGCCCCTTAACTTGCACCAAGTAGTCCTCATGAAGATATATCCAGTGAGAGGAATCAGGAGAGAATTCATAGAAAGGGCTGCTTTTCAAGTAGCCCTTACAAAGACCTATTAATAGGAATGGATTAGGTTAGATTTCATGCAGTGGCAATACAAAAACTAAGATTGGAGGCAAAACATTGGTGTTTTGTTTCAGGAGCTGGTCTAGCTGCAGCATAGATATGATGAAAAGGAATTACAAAAGGGGAAACTTGGACAGGCTGTCTGTTGTTTCAAGTAAAGACAAATTATGAAGAGCCTTAAAATCAGGTAATGAGGTTACACACAGGAAAAAACAATGGGAACTTAACAAGCATTTGTAAGAGAAGACAACAGGAATGTTTTCAGAACAAGTGTAAAGAAATATCTGGAATTAGGGGGAAAGATGAGAGCTATTTAGAAATTGGGCATGTAGAAGCCACAATTATAGCCCTAAGAGTGAGATTAACACAAGATGGAGTTTATAGAAAAAAAGAGCCAAGGACAGAATCTTAGGCACATTGACAACTTCAGAGTAAAGCAAAGAAAAAGAAAAAAAAACAACAAATGATTAAGGAGTAATCACAGAAAAAACTAGAAGAAGAAACAGTAATACCACAGAAGCCTAAGAAAAAGGCTATATCTTCACTCTCAACTTCTAGAAAATCTGAACTCTAAGAGGCATGTGGACAAGCTGATTATATTAAATAAATAAATCACTACATTTAAGAATACAATTTCAGCAGCAAGATGAAAGCCAGGTAAGGAAATGGAGGCAGAAAACTTCTGACAAATCACCAAGCAGGAAAATTAAGTTAGGTCAAATCTTAGTAAAGTGGTTTGTCTTGGTTGCTATTTGCCTCAGACAGTGTTAATAAGCTAACCCCACGGCAATTCTCAATTCCCTTTTCCCTTGTTTGCCTTTACTACAATGGCTAAAAAAGCTAAATATTTGCTTTCCCACTATCTCTAGAAGATAGCCAGTGATAGGTTCTAACCAATGAGACATAGGTACAAAACCCCTGACAGATACCTGAGAAAGCTTCTGCCTCATTCTTCCTACTTTGAGAATAGATATATTGTCTGGAGCATCTTTTAATTATGAGGGGACAAGCTATGAAGACAAAACAGTTAACTTTAATCCAACATACCCATCATCTAGTGTCAACAATTCCCAATATATGGATAATTCTGTTCCATCTATTTCCACGCTTTTAAAAACTTTCATTGCTCTGTACTATCCAGGAGGATAAATTCCTAGTCTTACAGTGATTCAAAGTAAATCTTTTATCATCGAACCCATCAAAAAGTGGGTTTCACTGTAGATGCTGTCATTTAATGGCTATGAAACTTAAAGCCAGTTACTTAGTACGTGTAAGCCTTAGCTTTCTCACATGTACATGCTGGAAATGAAGGTGATTAACAACACATCAAAGTTATTAAATTTCCAGAGCTCTCTAGTTTATGGTTCACAAGAGCTTGAAGACTATCATTCAAGAGTTGGTAATAATGGTCAGGCATGGTGGCTCATGCCTGTAATCCCAACACTTTGGGATGTTGAGGTAGGCAGATTGCTTGAGCTCAGGAGTTTGAGACCAGCTTCGGCAATCCCGTCTCTACCAAAAATACAAAAAATTAGCTGAGCGTAGTGGCACTTGCCAGTGGTCCTAGCCACTCAGGAGGCTGAGGTGGGAGGATCACTTGAACCCAGGAGGTGGAGGTTTCAGTGAGCTGAGAGAGCTAGTAATAAATAACATTGTTGATCTTCACTAGGCTCAGGTTCACCAAGTTTAGACCTGTTCACTAGGTAACACATGTTCTCATCCCTGCTGCCCAGGGCAGAAAGATAAAGCATGCATACATTCTGCAAGGAGAATCTGGAAACACCTCTATCCTGCCCAACTAGTCAAAAATGTGCTTCAGAAGCAATAACGCTCCTAACATAGGTGGTATAACTATTAAGAGCAAGGACCTAGTTAACTGATATTATCTTTGTCCCAATGTGATGCAATAAATATACACATCACCAATGAAGTATTTGCAACAAAAATGTTCTCAGTGAATTTAATGCTAAGGAAACAAATAGAAAACTATATAAAGTGGGACATTCAACAAGACAAGTTTCCTGGACATTTCAAGGAAAAAGTCAACACCGTTAAAAACATCCTCCTCAAACAAAAAAAAAAGATGACAAAACAAAACAAAGAGTAGGCTATTCTTCATTAAAAGAGACTGCAATACATAAGTCTTAACTGAATACTGGATTGGGGGTATGGATGGGGCAGACAGGAAGAGTTATAAAAGGCATTCTGGAAAGAAATGGGAAAATACGAATTTGGCTTTTATATTAGAAGGAATTGTGGAATTACTGCTAATCTCCTTAAACGTATTGTATTGTGGTTATGCAGAACAATGTCCTTATACTTAGGAGATAGACGCTGAATTTAGAAATGACGTCTCATAATGTCTGCAATTTACTTTCAAATAGTTCAGAAAAAAGTATGAAGATATAATAAAGCAAATATTAACAAATGGTGACTATAAATGAATAATATATAAATGTTTTTCTTTCTTTTTCCCTTCAATATTTTATTCTGAAAATTTTTTAAACCATAAAAAAGTAGAAGGGATGATACATAAAGGCCTATGAGCTAAACTAGTTCTGTTTAACTATTTGCTGCATGATGGTAGGGAAACTGTCTCTGTGCCTCAGTTCTCTCACTGATAAAATCAGGAAGAATCCTTATACTTAACACCCCACAGATGGTTTTGAAAACTAAATCAATTATGTAAAGCACTTAGAATGCCCAGCACACAATAAACATAGTATAATTACCTATCTTTAATACTAAAATTCTGATGCACTGTATCTTTCCTCAACTATTCTTGTGTCATAATCCAGAAAGATCCAATAAAGCCAAAGAGAATAAGCCATAAGAAAAGAAAAATCTAAATATACATCAAGGGAGGAATGAGTAGAAAGAAGGTATATCCCCATAACGCAGCTTAAAAGAATAAAGAATGCAGATCCCAAGCACCTAACCAAATCTAATTTATTTATTAAATTATTTTGCAGTGGAGAGAAAGTCATGAAGCAATTATTCAAGTGCATACAACCTGAATGTGATGGTTAATTTTGGGTGTCAACCTGACTAGATTGAGGGATGCTTAGATGGTTGGTGAGGCACTCTCTGTTGGCGTGTCTGTGAGAGTGTTTCCAGTGAAGATTAGTCTGTGAGTCAGTGGACTGAGTAAGGAAGATCTGCCCTCAATGTGGGCGGGCATCACGCCATAGGCTGGGAGCCCAGATGGTACAAATAGATGGACGAAGGTGGAATTCCCTCTCTCCACCCCTCCTTCCCTCAGAGCGGGATGCCCTTCTCCTCCTTGTTCTTGGACATCAGAACTCCAAGTTCTTTGGTCTTTGGTCTATGTGACTTGCATCAGCAGACTCCTGGGGCTCTAGGGCCTTCTGCCTCAGACTGAGAATTATGTTATCAGTTTCCTTGGTTTGGAAGCTTTTGAATTTGGACTGAGCCACACTACCAGAAGCCCAGAGTCTTCAACACGCAGACAGCATACTGTGGGACTTCTCAGCCTCTATAATTGTGTAAGCCAATTCCCCTAGTAAATCCTCTCTCGTGTATCAATACATAGGCATACCTCAGAGATACTGTAGATTCAGTTCTAAAACATCACACACTAAGTGAGTCACATAAGTTTTTTGGCTTCCCAGTGCAAATAAAAAGTTAAATTTAGACTATGCCAGTCTATTCACTGTACAATAGCATGTTTTTAAAAATGTACATACATTAATTTAAAAGCACTTTATTGCTAAAAAATACTGATGATCATGAGCCTTCAGCAAGTTGAAATCAAAGATCACTGATCACAGATTGCCATAAAAGGCATAACAATAAAGAAAAAAAATTGAAACACTGTGAATATGACTCAGGCACATAAAGTGAGCACATGCTGTTAGAAAAATGGCACCGATAGGAAAGAGTCCTGACCGGCCCAGTAGAGACAAGGGAAGAGGGAGGCCTTGGATCTGCCATTGTGATCAGAGTGAGGCCAGGTGAAGAAAAATGTGCAGAAGGTAAGAAACTGTGAAGGCATCATGAGGCCTGGTTAGGAGACACAGCCTGGAGAATTATGAAAGATATACTGTTGTTTTAAATTTCAAACCACAGTCACCTGTGTAACGAAAGAACTCTTAAGCTCCACAATAGGAAAAGGTGGAAACTGACCCAGAGGATGCCAGATCGAAGGATATATCCAGTTGCAGTTCTTACCAGCATACAGGTGCTAATATACACACTGTTCATTTTCAGCTTCAGCTCTTGATTGCTTTTGGCAGCAAAAGCACTGCTCAAGGCCCAAACGAGAGAGCGATTTGGTATTAGGAGAATGATTAAGATGGATTCTTGAATGGTGCTCCCCAAAAGATACATACATATATATGTTCCAATCCCTGGAACTTGTGAATGTTACCTGATTTGGAAAACGATCTTTGCAGATGTAATTAAACTAAAACTCTTGAGATGAAATCATCCTTAATTATCCAACGGGCCCTAGATCCAATAGCCAGTGTCCTTCTAATAGCAGGGCAAAGGGAGGTTTAAGAGAAGGTGGTGTGAAGACAGTAGCAGAGATAGGATTGATGGGCTACAAGCCAAGAAATGTCAACGATTGTCCCCCGTCATTAGAAGTTAGGAGAGAAGCATGGAACAGATTTTCCCCCCAGAGCCTCGGAAGGGAATGGTGGCCCGGCTAACACCATGATTTCAGACTTCTGGACTCTAAATAGAAATTTATTCTCTCCTAGTTTAAGTCAAAAAGAAAGAAAAAAAAAAGAAAAATGGCACCAATAGACTTGCTTGACACATGGTTTCCATAATCTTTCAATTTGTAAAAACGGCAAATTATGGGAAGTACAATAAATCAAAGTACAATAAAATGAGTTACGCTTATATTTATTATGTCTCCCCTATTGAGCTCTGTGGAGAACCAAAATACACTTGACATGGTTAAAAAATAAATGCAGTAGAACATTAAAGCAGCAGGCATGGAAAGCAAATGCTTTAAAAATCAGGGTCCTAAGTGTATGAAAAAATAATAGGCTTACCTACACAAAAGGCTTTAATAGGTATATACATACTGTTTGCTCAAGTAAATTAACATAGCTATAATCCTCTTACTAGCATGAATGACTCTCTAAAATAACTAACTCACTCTCACCCAAATAAAAATTCACCTTCATAAGAATTAAGATGTCCCACTGAGTACCTGTGGGAAAATGCTGCTTTGGAGAGATTTTTCAATTTTCAACTGTATTCCTTACAGTGGCAGTAAGGCATATCCAATTCAGGTAACAAATTATCTCCCCATGATAACCTGTATTTGTCTGTACAGCATCTATATAGAATACTAACCCCGATTTCTAGTCTTAATGCAAAAGATCCAGGTGACGCTTATCTCACTCTCAACACCAGGACCAGACATGACACAAACTGAGGTGCACTACCCTATTCCCACAGCCACTATAATGCGTTTCGGGATGGACAACTAACCCAAAGTGAACCAGAGTCAAAACAAGGACTTCTGCCAGAGTTATGGAGAAAGAAGTGCTTTAAAGAAAAAAGGTCAGATGGGAGAGACATATATTCTCAGAACCTCCCAAGGCTGTGTCACAGGGTGAGGGGTGGGGTAAGGAAAACCAAAACAAAACAAAAAACTCCTAGAAATGCCAGCTATACACATCACTTACATCCAGAACCGTGGGGTCCGTTTTGCTATGTGAAAGAAGTGTGTCCAAGATTTCAGAAGGCCAATGCAAAAGACAACAGCTAAGAAAGAAGTATTTCTGACACTCAATTTTTATTTGAGCATCCAATACAGCTGGCTCCTGAAACTATTAATAGAACCACCAACCTGATTTAAGCTTCCCAGTTAAATAAGCTGACAAATTCTCTTACTTCAAAAAAAAAATTTTTTTTTAAATAGGCTGTCGCCCAGGCTAGAGTGCGGTGGCACAATCATGGCTCACTGAAGCTTCTATCTCCCACGCTCAAGTGATGCTACCACCTCAACCTCCCAAATACTGTAACTACAGATGTGTACCACCATGCCCGGCTGATTTTTTATTTTTATTTTGGTAGAGACGAGACATTGCTGTGTTGGCCTGAACTCCTGAGCTCAAGCAAGCCTACCTACCTCAGCCTCCCAAAGTGCTGAGATTACAGTCATAAGCCACTGCAACTAATCTGCAACTTTAATCACTTATGACCAGAAGGATCCTCAATAATAATCTCAAATCCATTTGCCCAATAACAAGTTACTGTCAGTCTGGTGGCTAGGAACAGTTTAATGGTATTAGGGAAGACAGAGTTTAATCTTACGCTACTTCAAGAGATACAGGAACATAGTGTTAAAATCACACTTTTCACCTCTATGGCCAGCAGGGAAACCTTCACAGGCGCCCTGTCTTTATAACAAAAAGGTGGAAGAATTGAAGAGCCAATGTTAAGGAAGCAAGACATCTAGCTTGTCCATCCCTTACTTAAGGTATATTCTGAAAACTGGTTCTAAGTCAGAGAAGAGCTTTAGTTCCAAAATTAAATACTGGTGTTTGGTTTGCATTGATTTTCAGTTACTTGTCCTATGGGAAGAGGTGGAGATAAGAGAAGAAAGGATACCTGATCTGATATAGATAAAACATCCTGGGGAAGGTAAGCCAGCAAAGAATGAACTAATGACATAAAAAGTTTACCTACTGGGAATTAAGCTAGAAAAGTGTAAGAGCAAAGGATATATTGAATTCTACCATTTTGGAAAAATATTAAATACACTTCCACAAAACTACTATTTTTTAAAAGATAATAGCTTTCCAAAAATATTTTTCTCCAAAGTATTATACTAAAGGTATTTAACAGTCACATCTGAACATTAACTATGTTGTAAATATGCTATCTATAATAAAGAAAAAAAGTTCTTACTGTTGACGTAACTGTCGACAGCTCTCAATATGAGTAGATGTATTTTGATGCTGAATCCAATCCTATTGTAAAAGGAGAAAAGTGTTGAAATTAGAATATTCCTAATGTTGACTAATGAATTAGGCTTTTTAAAAAAAGAATTTTTTTTTTTCAAAAATTAAACAAACAAACTCATAAATAGCACTTGGCTGCTCAATAAAATTTTCACAAACAAGTTAAAGGCCTCGAAACAAATGCACTTAATACCATACCTCACTGATCCCATTTGAAAATATTTTATTACAGAAAACATTTTAAAAATCAAAACCATGGCTGCTCATTTTGAAATCAATATATAAACTTGGAGAAAATAAAAGCATGGATCAGAAAAAACTTACTGCAAATATAAAAACAACACACCAGAAAACACCAAAAAATCTACGAGTAAAATGGTATCTGTGAAACAGCATCTTCAAAATACAGTATTTCAATGACAAAATACCTCTAAAATTCAAGCTAACAACATCAACAATCAAAAAATGCCACCTCATAGACCAGTACCATTCCATACAAGGTACTCCCTACACTGGCAAATAAGATTAGGAAAAACATAGGGGAAAATGCTACTGATCAAATCTATTTTCAAAATTTAAAAGTAACAACATTTCAAAGATACAATATCCCTTATATACAGAGCTTTACAATTAACACAATGCTTTCTTTTTTTTTTTTTTTTTTTTTTTTTTGACAGAGTTTCGCTCTTGTTGCCCAGGCTGGAGTGCAATGACACGATCTCAGCTCACTACACTCTCCACCTCCCAGGTTCAAGTGATTCTCCTGCCTCGGCCTCCTTAGTAGCTGGAATTAACAGGCATGCACCACCAAGCTTGGCTAATTTTTGTATTTTTAATAGAGACGGGGTTTCACCATGTTTGTCAGGCTGGTCTCGAACTCTTGACCTCAGGTGATCCACCTGCCTCAGCCTCCCAAAAGTGCTGGGATTACAGGTGTGAACCACCATGCCCGGCCCAAAATGCTTTCTTATACATTACTTCATTTACAAATAAATCTGTCCTAAAATTACAATCTGTACCCATAAATAACTCTGGAAGATACATCTGGTTACCAAAAAAAAAAAAAAAAAAAAAAAAAAAAGGCCAATACAGTTTACAAAGATACAGTTTCCAAGGTGAAACAATTAGTTAAAAGCAATATATATGTTACTCAATGTTTTACTGTTCCTCCAGCATTTGGAAAGGCAGAAAACTTACTAGATAACTCTATATTTCAACACTTTGCTTAAGGAAAATGTTATTATTTGTTTCCATTTGGAACACAATTTAGGTCATTAGAAATTTCCACAGTTAAAATCACGGTTGACAATAATTTTGGATTCTGCCTTGGCAAGAACTATCTGAAAGGTACACTGATTTGCAAGGCTCAACATCAATTTAAATTCAGCAACAAGGTATGACAAATCCTAAACTATTTCATTAAGCCATGGAACTGATTGTGGACTACAAAAAAGAAATGTTTGTACATCCTGTTTAGTAATACAAATAGAAAGCTAGAAGAGATTGGCAGTTAAGAGTCTCTAGTAGTACTAAAACCCATATTTTTAATATTAATTGGACATTGTTTACATCAAACAGACACACTGGTGCAGGCAGTGGGTTGGGCATGATTTATTTGAACCATAAAGTGTGTTATCTGAATACGTTGTCAACATTCAATAATCCAGAGATTTTACCCCCAAGTCCAGATTCCCAGCTTTTCTTGAAAAAATAGGAAGACACAGTAATACAGGATACCATTCTTATAGCAACTATCACATCACCTGAAGATGATGGCTGCCCTATTTAAGACACACTCTTCTCAGTTCAAAACAGATGGCTGCCCTATTTAAGACATACTCTTCTCAGTTCAAAACACACATACACATGTTCTCTTAGGCTTGCTTCACAAATTGACATTACTTGCTTTAAGCTCAGTAAATACACCCATCCCACCCCAACTTCTAGACTCTCTAGTAACAGTTTCCACATTAGATAATAGTCCAAAAGCAGCACTGTCTCCCCAGAGAAAAAGTGATAAATACCTACTAGCAGGAGATGCTGCAAGGACTGTACAGAATTAGGCAGGCTCAGAATGAAACTGAAAATATCTACTCGTATCAGGGCTCACTTACTATTCTCAACAGTTTTTTATTGTCAGTACTTTCTCAAACTGAATTATTTCAGTCATTATGACACAGTTCCTAAACCAAGGAAAGTTTCTCCTTTAAAATCTGAACCCCAATTTAACAAGCAAATACATTTCACATTCTCAAAGTACATCTTCACAGCTACAGTTTCAAAGACTCGAAGGTGGGGAATATACATATTGTCAGATTTACTCAGTAGGAAAAAGTTTACAATCGGTAATTTACATTTATTGGCTTCATATTTATGTCATATATACACACACACAAACACTTACGAGGCTGCAAAATATATCACAGAAACGAGAGGCAGTGTGTACTATCAAAATCCATCTTCACAAATCCCCATCATTTGGCCACTTAATAGTGAAAAAATCATTACTTAGATGAGCCCCATTCTGCTGCGCTGTCTGTTAAAAGGTGTGTGTGTGTTTTTAACAGCAATCTAGGTGAGCTCTAATGATGACTAAATAATTTCCTCTCCTCTCAAATTTTTACTTTTATCTGATTAACCCAGGTTTTTACCATCTTATACTTGAACAATTAGAGAAGCTTCCAAGTGGAAGTCCTACTCCACATCATCTCATCTCCATTTACCCTGCATACTTCAGTCAGGTTGCCCTAAAATATACTTCCAACATGTCACTTCACTTATCAACAGACTTATTTAGCTTTCTAATGCCTCTCACCTCAAGTCTAAACTCCTAGGCTAGCTCTTCAAGGCCTTTCATACTTACTTATAATATGCTCATCATTCTTTCCCAACTGCCTCTTACCACTATGAAATGTAATCTTCTCTCTAGACCTTTGTCTCTCTGTATGTTGTTGCCATCCCTCCTCTTCCTTTTCTTTTTTTTTTTTCCAGATGGAGTCTCGCTCTGTCACCCAGGCTGGAGTGCAACGGCGCGATCTCGGCTCACTGCAACCTTCCGCCTCCTGGGTTCAAGCAATTCTCCGCCTCAGCCTCCTGAGTAGCTAGGATTACAGGTGTGCATGGCCACACCCGGCCAATTTTTGTATTTTTAGTAGAGACGGAATCTCACCACGTCGGTAAGGGTGGTCTTGAACTCCTGACCTCAGGTGATCCACCCGTCTTGGCCTCCCAAAATGCTGGGATTACAGGCTGTGAGCCACCGTGCCCGACCCCTTCCTCCTCTTTATACAGGCGTATCTAAAGCCTCTTTATCATTCAAGACCCATCTCCAACCTACTCCATCAAGTCTTCTCTCCCACATCATTCTAGTTAAGACAGACTCAGTGCATTCAGTAACTGTCATTCCAGTAGTCTAACTAGGCTATAAAAGTCTTTTGATGTCAGGATGCGTATTTATACTTCTTTTTAAACACACACTGCTACAAATACAATAGTTAAAATAATTAAATTGGTAAAATGGTAATGATTAAATTGGTAAACTGATGATGCTGGCCTGAGTGATACACGCCTGAAATCAAGATCAAAATCTCTGTTCCCTACAGCATATCCAAACAAGTTAAATAAATCACAAAACTACTTGTTGCCTTCTAATTGTTTTAAATGTCTTGGGAGTATAATTTTTCTCCTCAATAAGATTGAATAAACTGCTTAATAACATCTAAAATTTTACACAGTTCCTCATTTCTGCCCCAGTACCTAACTGGAGTCAAGCACAAAATTGGTATCCATAAGTACATACTAAATTAAATGTACACCTTTTCTACTCTACAGAATACAAAACTTCAAGTTCTTTATTTAAAGATATATTTTCTTGGATTCATTATGACTAATTAAAAGTTCAAAATAAATTTAAAGAAAAATTATGTGGTATCCCCAGTCACAAGAACATAGAGAGACTAACACTCAATTCACTACTTAGGCCAGGGCTACTTACAGATTATAATTAGGTGATACGAATTATTCTAAGACTTTCCCTTTTAAGGACTTTGCTATCCCTTCTGATGGAATAAGGCAACTATTATTTTAATAGAATTTGGCACATCTGGCTAAAATGGGGTAGAACACTGCTTTCTTTTGCTGGGGTTAATCTTAAGAAAATAGCAACGGATCTAATCAGATTCATGTTGATGAAAACCTAGTGAGTGAATAATGAAAAGAAAATCAAAAGGCAACATTGGAAGAAAAGAACAAGAGCATAACACATAGATTTCTAAGCCTAAGTATACAACCAATTCCAGGCCATGGCCTTGAATCAAAGCTTTTTCCCATGTCAGTACATTCCCTTCTGACCCTTTACAATCTAAATCTATAAATCACATTAGCAAATAGAAGAAACAGTGATTGCCAACCATACATAAGTATATAAAATTTACTTGGAAATTCCTGCTCAAATCTACCAATGATTACAACTGAATAGTATGTTCTACATTATAGTACACTTTACTGCCTCTGCAAAACACTTCCAACTATACTATCAGAGTACCTAAATCTTCTTTATTTTTTAAAGATTTTTCTCCACAAATTTCTATCATTTCACATTATTTTTTGAGTCCACAGCTGGTCCCAGAATAATTTACTGCACCTTGACTTATTTTTGCTATAAAGTTATTTTAGAGAGCTTCTTCTAAAAAAAATACTAGAAATCACTAGTCTACATAAAGTCAGGAAATATTTAAATCAACATTAATTGTGATAACCAAGACAGGTATATATGTGCAAGTCTATAATATACTGTCTCTTAAATGTGTGCATTACAAATGGGTTATACCATCTCTTCAGTACAAATGGGTTATACCGTCTCTTTGTATTTTTATACTAACAGATCCTTTTAAAGAAAGGTGATTCCATGTGACATTGTCTTGTAAGTACGCAGCTTACGTTACATAAATTTTATGTTGCGTAAGTGGGATAACTAAAAGTTCAAAATAAATGGACAAACTATTAAAATATGGTGTGCCCGGTCATAGGAATACAGTAAGCCTAATACTAAACTCAGTACTAAGGCCAGAGCTACTTAAGATTACAACTATGTATTGAGGCTGCAATTGAAGTTACCTTCTGCTATTTCCTTAACGCCTAGTTAACAGCAGTATACATATCAGAATTTAGAGAAAACTTTGGCGCTGAGCATCATTATACAGTGATCTTTTTTTAAAAACACTCACCTTCAAATGACTACATTCTACGTTACATAGAGAACACAAATGTGGAAATATTCTTGGAGATGCTGCATAATAATCATTCATCATAGAAGGAGTAGGAAGTCTCTTCATCTTCTGGGCATCAGCATGTGAAAACTTTGGTAGCCAGGATGCTTTCACAATACCAAAGGGAGATCGAATGGGAACGTCAGCCTGTGACTGGTAATTCTTTTTACTTCCTCTTGATCCAACATGTACGTTAGATGAATTAATCACAGGTTCATGTGGGATCCGCTCTTGCTGGCTTACAGCTGAAATTAATTCCGATGAAAAAGGTTGCTGGTTCATAGATGGAGGAATCAGAGATTGACTCATCGTCTGGCTAACTGTTTGGTTAATGGACTGGTTGACGGATTTTATGGGTTCAAGGACTGACTGTCCTCCCGAAATGTGTAAGCCTGACATCTTGGCTCCACTCTCAACTGGGAAAAAGGACCGATTATTGGAGGACTCACCGGGGAAGTCCATTTGGCGAAATACGTCTTCAACAGGAAACATAGAATTACATATCACATTTGGATTGGGAACAGATGCAGAGATGTTCTGCTGTGACTGAAATTCATTCTCGACCTCATCAGTTGGAATTTCAGGATCATAAATACGTACTTCAAGTGGATCTTCTGTGTAGCCATATTTGCTTGCATGCCCATAATCTATGACATTACTTGAAACTGCTTCACTACCAAGGGTTTCTTTATTTCTGCTCTGAGAAGGTAAATTAGGTAATCGGCGCCCCATTTTTCGCATTCTTATATCCCTCAAAATTAATGGCATATTTTCAGGAGTCAGTTGTTCATCAGGATAGCGACTAAGTTCTTCTAGGTCTTCATTAGATAATCCAAAACTTGCTAAGATACTTGAGGCACTCTCTTTTGTATAGCGGCTCTGTACTTTGGGACTCTGCTCTGTAACCTGTGCTACAGAACTCTGTTTCACTGCCACTGATGCAGATATATGAGGCTCATCATCCCATCGGCTACCGTGAGGCTTCCCCTTCTTCTGTTGTGCTTCATGAAAATCCAGTTTTTCTTTGGTCAATCTTGGATCAGTTCTGTGTTGAGTTACCTGAACATTCATTCTCTGTGGTCCCATGTTCTGATAAGATTCATGGCCAGCAAATCTGTGTGGAATTCCACGTGCTCTCCCTGCTGGGTAAAATCTTGGGAGACCCATAGATCCAGGCCTCATAAATGGTCCTGGAGGCCTCATCCCAGAAGGGTTAGGTGCTCGTGGCCTTTGAAGTGGAAAGTCTCCTCGAGGATTAAACCTGGGTCTCGACATGGCTATTTTCAAGAAAGCCTGATTTAATAAAGTATAAGGTGGTGTTGAACCATGTGAGGCAACGGCATTCAGCTGCTGAAGCGCCAACTGAGTCTTAATCTGAGCAAAGTGCAAAGGAGGTGGGCCCAACAGAAGTGGGTTTGCAATGCCCAGGTTCAAGGAATTCACAAGTGGTGCGAAATTTTCCAAGAATAACACAAAGCTGAAAGTTAAAACACAAATATTAGATCATTTTAATTCAAACTACTTCATGAAGTGGGTTCTACAGCCAGTGTAAAACATTCTGAAATAAAGCCATGAAACCATTCTGCATTTCATATACTTTTAGAGTAAGGGCTTACGAGGATTTAAATTTCCCAAAAACTTTCTCTTCTTTTCTTTCCTGAATGCAGAACACAAGCCCCAAACCTCAAGTCAGAGTTCATGTACATTGTGTTGTTCTGGGTGCTGTCCTAGGTGCTGAGCAGTAATTACAACTCCTTTTACATAATCTTGAAAAATACTGGGAATTTATTTCACGCTGTAATACTGGGAGAAAAAAAGATGAAGGCATTAAAATACTTTTAAATGCACACATATTTAATATGCATGTTATCAGATATACAAATAATGAAAGAACTGTAAGCCTAAAA
The DNA here is from genome assembly GCF_047675955.1 of Chlorocebus sabaeus. Taxonomy (NCBI): domain Eukaryota; kingdom Metazoa; phylum Chordata; class Mammalia; order Primates; family Cercopithecidae; genus Chlorocebus; species Chlorocebus sabaeus. The sequence continues at coordinate 71,160,845 of NC_132917.1, read as the reverse complement.
GACCCATTTTTGTAAAACACAAATCTTCCTTGGAATCAGCCTTCACGTCTAATCAATCCCACGGGGCAATTAAACTACACTTATGTTCATATTATTAAATAGTTGTTTCTTGTTAGATAAAAATGTGCTGTCAATAACTTGACTACAGAGTCTAAGAAAACAGTAAGCAATGGCATGGAATTTGTTATAACACAGAACATAATATGTAACAAAACCAGTAACCCTTCCCTTGGATTCCCTCCATAATCAGTTTAGACGAATATATACGGATAATAATAATGATTAACTTTATACAGCACTGTCCATATGTCAGTCAGTGTTCTATGAACTTTAAATGATGCTCACAACAATCCTGAGGTATGTACAGTTTTACAGAGGAAGACACAAAGGCACACACAGGTAAAGTAACTTACAAAGACAAGTAACTGCTGAGATTTGTATTCAAGGTTATCTGATACAGTAATCTGTGCTCTTAACCATTAACAGACGTGAGCAAAGTATCTTACAGTTTCCAGGCATTTTATTAGTTAAAACTGGTTGCTGACCAGCCCATCAGACTGTACTACCCACTTCAACACTCTTCTCAGAAAACAGTACTTTAGCTATCATTCAGGACCAAGGTCAGCAGCCACATAACTTGGCTTTCCTCCTGCAATTAAAAAATTTATGAGCATATAGACTATGCTGGTGCTTTCTATCAGGATCTCACTTTTATGCGTGACTGAAATGCATGGTGGAAAATGTGAGGTCTTGAGGCATCTACAATCATTATAAAAATCAACATCACGGATCCTATTTGCTAACCATCACTGTCTGGTTCAAGCTACAATTCCATCCATTACTTTACTATATACTTTTCTCTTTATTTATATATAATGTTATTAATTGTTAATTTGGCTGGGAAAATGGTCTTTATCTGGTTAACACCCTCCCTTCCAATCATTTTGCATGCTGCCACCACATTTAACCTTTGCAAAAGGACATTTTTACCACACAACTCCTCTGTTCAAAAATCCACAAATATCTCATTCCCTTTATTTCTTAGCTTTATTGTTTAAGGTCCAACCAATCTAACCAATCTCTCTAATTTTATCAGACAGGTATTTTTGCTATGTCTTTGTTCTTATTCTTCCCAACTCTCTTCATCTCTTCCAATCAAAAACAAACCTTGCCCTGGATGCTGACCTGACTTTATTCATCCTTCAAGGTCACCCCCATTCAACCTCCCCTGACTACCAATGCCGAGAGCGAGTCTTCCAATAACCCTGTTTTTTTTTTTTTTTTTTTTTTAAAAAAAAGACAGGGATGCGCTGTTACCCAGGCTGGAGTCCAATGGCACAATCTCGACTCACTGCAACCTCTGCCTCTCGGGTTCAAGCCATTCTCCTGCCTCAGCCTACCAAGTAGCTGGGATTACAGGCATGGGCCACCATGCTACCTGGCTAATTTTTGTATTTTTAGTAGAGACGGGGTTTCGTCATGTAGGCCAGGCTGGTCTCAAACTCCTGACCTCAAGTGATCCACTCGCCTCGGCCTCCCAAAATGCTGGGGTGTGAGCCACATCGCCCAGCATCCAATAACCTTTATTTATCGCTTGTACCATTTTTGGATTCTTAATATCTTATATTTTTGCGCTCATACACACATGATCTTTTTCAACAACCTAATGTCAACTGAAGGTTTATATTCATGGCTAAGTCTTATCCCCCAAGCATATAAACCCTACTCCTACTCAAAAGATCCTCAAATATTTGTTAAACTACCTAAATGATCACATCCAAAGTATTCATTATTAACATCCACAGGTTAATTTTCAAATTAGAATGAAACACAAAAATACATCAAATACATACGTTTTTGATTCACCAGATACAGGCTGCAGACACAAGCTTACCAAACAATGATACCCAAATTCTGTTAAAAAGTTCATTTATAACAAACTCATGGTCTTTTTAAACAATCATAAATTATATGAAATTGTGCCTACCTTCTACATAATAAAATCTCTTCCAAAAACTGTCTTCACCCAATCCTAAAAGATACGCATTGCTTATGTAAGCTGTTTATCATCTAGTTACTACAATGCTTTCTGAACTACTTATTCCATTTGGTGAAGACTCCTCTTATAAATTCATAGCACAAGCTCTTCCAAATAATGTTTCTCCCCCAAAATAAAACAGCAAATTTCAATCAGGGTGATCTAATTACTAAATGTAATTGTGAAGAAGTATCATTTGGAATCATCTCCATTTTGAATTCCTTAAAGGCAAAAATCTACTGTGTATTTCCTAATGTGCCCAACATTGCATTACACTGATTCAAGTACACATTTATAGAGGTTAAGAGAACTGCCCCTGACAAACTGTATTCTCCAGAATACTAGAGTACTCTGAGCGGTCTTCTACAAAGATGTTCCCTGGCCAAGAAAGTTCAAAGGGCACCATACTTGCTTTTTAAGAGGGGCATAATGTCTATTAGCATATTAAAGTCTATGAGAGGCTAGGTGAGGTAGCTCACTCACACCTGCAATCCTAGTACTCTGGGAGGCCAAGGCAGGCCGATTACTCTGAGCCCAGGAGTTCAAGACCAGCCTGGGCAACATGACGAAATCCTGTCTCTACAAAAAAAAAAAAAAAAACACAAACACAAAAATTAGCCAGGCATGTTGGCTCGTGCCTATAGTCCCTGGCTACTCGGGGGGCCAAGGCTGAAGAATCGCTTGAGCCTGGAAAGCAGAGGTTGCAGTGAGCCAAGGTTGCACCACTGTACTGCAGCCTGGGCGACAGAGTGAGACCGTGTCTTTAAAAAAAAAGAAAAAAGAAAAAAGAAAAAAGAAAAAAAGCTACGAGAAGCCCTGCTGTAGTTTATCAAAATCCTTTTTACATTTTCCACTTCCCAAACCTGGGTTTCTATTCGTAAAACAGACATTTGCTTCCTATGGTGGGTTTCCCAGAATATAAATGTTAAAAGAGAAACTTTCCTACCTATATACCCAGGGGTCATGTCTGAAATATTTAGTAACTGGTAAAGCACACGCAATGAACAATCAAAACATAGGTGCTTTACAGTGTGGAAGTAGACTCCTAAGCCCCTCCTTTGTCTACCACCCTTAAACTGTTAAGGGTTTAAGTTGTTGTAGCATGAGAAGGTAGTGGTGGGGCATCCCTAGGGAAGGAACCAGAAGAGAAAAAGGATGTGGGGGTCCACCCTTGGAGTAGCCACTACTTACTAATCATGCTAATCATGGAAGAATTATTTCTGTATTTAACACAGCAGCGTCAGTGTGTAGTCACTATTAGTCCTGCAAAGACACCAGTCTTACATAGAACAATCTGGAATTCACATGAAGAGAAGAATTAAAAGGCATTTTCCCAGTTAAGGAATTTCAACTAGCAATATGCAGAGGTATGGCCTGTTTGCATTTTTTAGGAGTCTTTAAAAACCACACCTGACCTCCCATATGGTTAGTCCCATCCTAAAATCTAATATAATGAAGATAGAGTAATAAGTTGGTAGCCCTGGCTCTCCCTAGAAGATCTCTCTCCCTTCTCTACTGGGAAGAAAAGTCAGAGTTCTGTTCAGCTACAGTTATTTACTGAGCATTCTGGTACCAGGATCTGCTAGCTAAAGGTAGGAAAGTTTCTCTTCTAACATTCATATCCTGGGAAACCTACTAAAGGAAGCACATGTCAATCTTCCAATAGGTCACTTCTGCCAACTTCCTTTCTGAGAACAAGTTTCTTTAACCCTCCTGAACTGTCAGCCAATGCTTCTAACTTATCTCAAGACGCCACACAAATTTCATACTTTTATGTGTAGTATGTATCATTGTAGTTTGTATTTATAGTTACATTTTCACACAATAACCCAGTTGATATAAAATCATCATCTTCTTATGCTACCACATCATTTCTAATTCTGGTAGAGAAGTTTCTGATGAAATACTTTGTCAAAACATCGTTAAAAGAAGAATTATGGGCCAGGTACAGTGGCTCATGCCTGTAACAGTTTGGGGGCTGAGGCGGGTAGATGGCTTGACCCCAGGAATGCGAGACCAGCTTAGGCAACATAGAGACTTCACCTCTATAAAAAAAATTAACAAAAATCAGTAAAGTGGTGGGGCATCCCTGTGGTTCCAGCTACTCAGGAGGCTGAGGCAGGAGGATCACCTGAGCCTGGGTGGTTGAGGCTGCAGTGAGCCATGATTGCACCACCGCTGGGTGACAGCGCAAGACCCTGTCTCAAAAAAAAGAAAAAAAAAAAAAAGAATTATTATTATGATCAATTACTTTACCATACATTTGTTCAACTGTCCCAACTTTATTAGAATTCCTACTAAAATCACATGATTCTTAAATTAAAGCATGACACACAATGTTGGGCATCGGTAAGAAGTAATAAAGACATTTTTAAAAATACAGGTGGCTCACATCTGTAATTCCAACACTTTGGAAGGCCAAGGCAGGTGGACTGCTTTGAGCCCAGGAGTTCTAGGCCAGCTTGGGCAACATGGTGAGACCTCATCTCTACAAAAATGAAAAAATCAAGCACGTTGGCTTTTTAAAATGAGCTACTCAGGAGGCTGAGGCAGGAGGACTGCTTGAGCCCAGGATGTCAAGGCTGCAGTGAGCTGTTTCCACCACTGTACTCCAGCCTAGGTGGCCAAGCAAGACTCTGTCTCAAAAAATTTATATAAATAAAAAATCTGCCTATGACCTACATGCCAAATAACATATCTTCAATGGTTAAAAAAGTAAGTATTATGTTGCCTCTTCTTTGTGAATGAAATTTAAGGAGTATAATGGTCACCCTTCTCTGAGGTGAAAGCATTCCAAGATCCCCAATGGATGCCTGAAACCACAGATGGTACTAAATCCTATGTACACTGCGTTTTTTCCTGTACATACATATCTGTGATAATATTTATAAATCAGCTACAGTAAGAGATTAACAATAAAAAACAATTAAAATATAGCATAATAAAAGTTATATGAATGTGGTTGTTCTCAAAACACCATTCTCATACTATACTCACCTATTTTTGGATGGTGGTTGACTACGGGTAACTGACTGCAGAAAGTAAAGCCGTGGTGTATACTCATATTTCACTTGCACAATTTTCACTTTTAATTAAGTGTTAAGTACATTTTTAATCATTTAGCAAAGTTTGTCTTCTATCATTCATATCCACTCCAAATAAAATGTTTTAACTAAAAGGATGCTTGTTATACTGCAAGCTTTCTATTTATAAAGTATTAAAAAGTTTCCTTTTGCAATTACATAATTCTGAAGTCTTTATTTTTTCAAATTTAACTTAGGTGCTCCACCAACAGCACTTTTCTTTACTTTGTCACTTAACTTTTACGTCTTTCTCAATCAATTCAAGGGAATAAAATTCCAAGATTAAGTATCAGGCCATTCAGGATATTTTTTTAAATACTAAGTACTCCCAAGAAATTGAGAAAGTTTTTCTTAGCAATAAATCTAGAGAGTAAGTTCAAATTCAGCTTTTATTCATACAAAATAATTATTGACATCATTGTTCTAGGTAAGGAAGGACCAAAGATATTAAAGCCAGAACAGATCTCTCCTTCATATAGCTAACATTCTACTTTTTAAGAAGGAGCTAGTATCTCATAAAATTAAACAAAATGATAAAATATATAGTTAAAAATCTCTTGAAAACTTCCCTTTTCATGCTTCTGCAATTATAAAAGCTTGTAGAGAGATTGGAAACTGGTCAAATAAACTACAGTACATCTATATTTTCAGCATCCACTGGGAGGTTTTAGAATGTATCTCCCTCAGAAAAGGGGACACTACTAAGTAAAGGCTTTTAATGACCAGAATCAGAATCCATACAGACAAGACAGGAAAATTCTTCTGGGTTGGAGAGAATTTCAGAATTTGGACACTAGAAATAGAGGGCAAACTATTAATTTTAACAGGAGATGGTGTGATCCAACAGGAAAATATCTGAGACTTTTTTGGTGGGCAGAGGGGAGCATAAAGCAGTAAATTCAAACTCAAACTATAAGAGTCTGTCATCCATTTGTCAAAAAGGTCTATGACTCCCAAAAGGTTAAGAAATTCTATTTAGGGGTGTCAGAATCTACATTTTTAAGGCCTCAATTTACATGGTTAGGAGACAATCTAATCTCTCTTCTATTCTATTTAATTTTCAGCTACTGGCTCTCCTACACTGCTACATGCCTAATACTTTCTACTGGATCATCACTTCCGTACATCTCAACTTTGCTAAACACTGATTTTTTGTTGTTTCTGTTTTACTTATTGGCAGGCAAGAACATTTAACAGGGAATGACAGTGGGTCACACATTTCCTTCTTACAAGTGTCCATCTAAATCCTGCATGCCACTGTGGGATGGGGTGAGGAGATACATCCTAACAGACCCTTCTTTTTCCCCTTTTTGATTTTAGTGGAAAGGAGTAAGTTCAGAATCATTCACTCAATGTATTAAATATCTTCTGAGAGCCTAACATGACAGTAACCAGGCTACTTCCTAGTTTTAAAGCCAAATAAAATACAGTTACGTTCCTACAACCAAACTGCTAACAATCTAACAGAAAAGAACAAATTGCAGTAAGGTATGTCAGTATTATAACAAGGCTGAAGTATCAGAAAAGGATTTCTGGAAGACAGAAATGCTTGAATTGAGTTTTGTAGCATGGCATCTTCTACATTTGAAGAAACTAGTAGAAATGAGATTTCAAATAATGTCTTACTAAACATGTGTTTATCAAATTTTCAAAAATTTGGAGTATCCTAAAGTCTCTGGATAAAATACTATAAGACAGTTGTACTGGAAATGATAATAAGTAAATTATAACTTATTAATACGTTTTTCTGACAAAGGCATAACATTCAAGACAAAAAAAAAAAATAGCTTCAGATAAAACATTAGAATCTTTGCACCCTCAGGACTATTTGATAAAAGTCAGCTATGAAGACAGAAAAAAAGTGTTAGGAACCAACATCCCTTATGCCATATGTCAGCTACTGTTTTTAGTGGCTTTTTCAATCCTCTGCTCTCTCTATACCAATTCTCTTACCAAATTACCAAGATATTAAAAAAAAAAATAAAATAACTCCATTTCTAAACATAAAATTCAATGTATTCCTGTCAATACTTCTCATATGTACTTTTCTTTTTCCTCTCACCACCATCATCATCCTAATGCCTTTTCTTTGGCTATTACAAACTTTAAATCTACAGTTATCTATGCAGATTCACAGAGGCACTGGCAAAAAGGGGCAGAAGTTACAGGTCAAGTGCTTAATGAGTAAAATAATGTGTCTGAGATTTTCTTTAAAATAATCTGGGCAGGGGTGAGGGAAAGAGCGAACATGTGTAGTGGGGCAGGGGGCGGTCGTGGTGGTAGATGAAGGGAGTTTAATGAAGTAAGACACATAAAAATACTGGCTGTGGAAGTTGAGTAATGAGTCCCTAAGAATTTATCTGCGCTTTTTTCACATTTCTGAAGATTTCCAAAATAAAAAGTTTAAGTCCTAAATATTAGGTATGACTTTTTTTTCTTTTTTTTTGATACGGAGCCTCACTGTTACCCAGGCTGGAGTGCAATGACACAACCTCAGCTCACTGCAACCTCCACCTCCTGGGTTCAAGCGATCCTCCTGCCTCAGCCTCCCGAATTGCTGAGATTACAGGCATCCGACACCATGCCTGGCTTTTTGTATTTTTAGTAGAGACAGGGTTTCACCACGTTGGCCAGGCCGGTCTTGAACTCCTGACCTCATGTGATTCACCCGCCTAGGCCTCCTAAAGTGCTGGGATTTCAGACATGAGCCACGATGCCCGGCCGGTATGACATTTTTAACAAAACAAAAAAAATGGGACGAGTAAAAAACAACGAACACGAGTTAGTGAAGATGACATCATTCTTCTCAATCTAACATTATTACACCAAGGTCTAACAAAGCCATATCAGCTAAAAAGCTGATTAACAAGCAATGTATAAATAATAAATTCAGATTTAAGTCTAAAATCATTTAAATTATACCCTATACCCTTCACCCTTCCTTCCCACTTGACTTTTGAGCTATTACTAAACAGTTTAATATTTTGCTGTCTTTGTTTCATTCTACCTTTTGGTGGAAAAAATTAATTTGTAAAATTTAGAAAGTAAAATAAAGCAAAACAAGCAAAGTGATCTTGGTAAGAAACCTCTAAGAATTAGGTTATATCACAACGAAGAAAATAAACCCTCTGCCTTTTTAAGATAATAATGTAACCTGAAAACAATGTGATAAGAAACAGAAACCAAAGGCAAATTTGGCATTAATACCTGGAAAACCACCAAACAAATTAAGACAGTCATTATAAAACCTTTCTCCTTTAACCCCAGGAGCTCTGGTCATAAACAGGTTTGTTCATCGAAGATTTATGGATAGTTTTCTTATGAAATAAATAACCTGGAAAAACGAGAGTTGAGATCAGGGTTCTTAACTATTAACTCGTTGGGGAAAAAACTGCAATTAAATAGTATTAACTCTTTAAAATAAATGTTTTATTCCTAGTTATGTAAGTAATGTGTGCTTGTTACAGAAAACAGTAACAACCTGCAAACAAAATCCTTACCAATAAAACTATCACCCAGAGTAAATTAATACTCTGGTATAGTTTCATCTACTTTACTGTACGTTCATGCATGCATGATGAGCGGGTGTGGTATATCAAACATTGTACAAAATTAGAACTATGCTATTTGCTCTTTTCAATTGACATTTTATTTTTCTAAATTTAATATTTTTCAAAAACTGGATAATAGTGACAAAATAGTCTCAACCTTTGAACTGTTTTATTTTAACAAATAACTAGTAACTCTCATTTGTGTCCTTTTAAGAACAAAAACATGCCACTGTAAAACAAGAAATATTCAATATAATGTCAACCATAAAAATTCTTTCAGAAACACATAGTAGAAACTGGGTTCCTGAGGAAGCCATGACAGAACGGCTTAACGAATTGAAAAGACAGCGCTATTAGATCCTGTGACGTATTTCTGAGATCTCCAATACCATGGACAATTAAGAACTGCCTATTATTTTGATGCAGTCTTTCAGAAGGAAGGGAGCCCTTAATTTTCTTTACAGATATGGGTACTTTATCCAAAGCCATCATCAAAAATCAATCCATCAGATAATGGCCCCATTAGACTTACAAGGAGAAGATTTATATCAAACCCTATACTTGGACTTACACTACTTTATAGTTTACAAAGCACTTTAAATATTATCTCGTCTGAGCTTCACAATGACCTTAAGAGCAAAGGAATTCCAGTTTACACATTAAGTAAAACATAGCTAGGAAGTAATAAGATTACAACATCTCCCATTGGTGTTCTTTCCATATACCAGATACATTAAGTATAAATTTACTTTATAACTTTATTTCTAATCATAAGAAAGCAAAACAGGTTCATAATCCGCCCCCAAAAAAGAAAAACTAATTTGTAATATGCAGGAAAGAATAAAAAGTATTCTATAATCTTCCCACAAAAGGAAAACTACCACTAACATTATTTTTCTAGACATACAAACATATACCTCATTTGGTACTGCTTTGTTAGAGCACTATTTGTCTCAGAGTATATAAATTCACTTTGGTACTTAAGATTGCAGTTATTACAATGGCTAGTTAATACAAGAGGCTAATTGTTTATTCAGCTATAAAAACTAACATGTCACTCTGTGCTTTCCTGGTACTCAATCTGCCAATCTCTCCTACCACGCAGATAAAGCCATTCAGCCAACTTCTTTACTATTAGTTTTTGTCCTCTCGTCTCACAAAACATATGCAAATAACAATTCTGAGGGTGTCCAAGTGTTGAGAGAGAGTACCATGTTTAATGTTAAAATGCCAAAATGTGGTGCCTTCAAAGAAACAGTCAACGAAATAGGAAGCAAAAATAAGCAGAAAATTAGAAACGTTATTTGGCATCATGAAGGGCAACACCAAATTTCACTACTAACTGCAAGGACTGATAAACACCATGATTTCAGATTCGGAAAAAAATGGAAAATTGCTAATGCAAAATGTTAAGAAGAGATCTCCATGAGAACCAGGCATTAACCCCATATAGCAACGATTTAATATTGTTATCAATTTCAGGAAAACGGTTTTTTGATAAATGGGCTACTGTAAGATATACCTTTTTATTTCCTAAAAGCATGTGCACTGCATACATAAACGGGCCTCTAGAGTACAACATTGTATTTATTGTAAATGATGCTCCCCTGGAGATGTGCACTGGTGGCCTTGCTCTAAACACTCCTAGTAAGGTCTAACAGGTTAGCCCAAGAGAAACCACCTTATCCAAGCTGGAACAAACAAATCTTCCCTAGGATTTTTTGTTAAACTAGAAATGAGAAAAGTGGTAGATGTTTCTAAAATTCAAATGCTGTTAACAGCCCTATTTACTGCTTTACCCAGAAACCGCACCATAAAACAACAACAAAAAAAGCCACTGGAACGGAGGTAAGCAAGACCAAGAAGTAAAGACAATAACGAAGGTATTCAATATCCAGTCCCCAATTGTTTCTGAAGCCTAACTGCATCCTTGCCCTCTCTGCCATTTGGTTATTTGCTTTTCTTCATGGAGTCACATGGGCCAAAAAATGTTTCCATTTACCTAAAATGGGTTCCAAAATCTTCAATTAAATATACCTTAACTGGCCAGGAGCGGTGGCTCATGCCTGTAATCCCAGCACTTTGGGAGGCTGAGGTGGGCGGATCACCAGATCAGGAGTTCAAGACCAGCCTGACCAACATGGAGAAACCTTGTCTCTGCTAAAAATATAAAAATTAGCTGAGTGTGGTGGCAGGCACCTGTAATCCCAGCCACTCAGGAGGCTGAGGCAGGAGAATCCACTTGCACCTGGGAGGAGGAGGTTGCAGTGAGCTGAGGACGCACCACTGCACTCCAGCCTGGGTGAACGTGAGACTCCATCTCAAAAAAAAAAAAGAAAGAAACCTAAACTGACTAAATGCATTAAAAATCATAAGTCTTAAAGTCTTTACAAGTACAAATGAGCATACAGTATGCCACCTTTTGTGTTAAAAAAGGAAAAGAGGAAAACATATATATACCTGTTTATGGTTAGCATAAAGAAACAAAGGAAAGATAATACAGAAAACGGTGAAGTTGGTAATCTATAAGGGGTAATGGATAGAAAGGATTGAAGGGATATGGTAATGTTATTTCACGGAGCATTTTACTGTACAGTTTTAACCTTTGGAAACATGTTAACAATTTACATATATTTTAAAAATCAGTAAGGATGGGATGGAGAAAAATATCTAACACTGAAAGCAAACGAATCCAATCATATTTCAAATGCATACCACAATACATTGAAGGGGAAAAAGAAAATAATCCAAAAACTTAAAAACCGCTATTCAATTTATGTACCTCACAGGAGGCCACACCCCCTGAGTGTTACAGCCCCCCAGGAAAATAAATAAATAAAAGAAACGATTTATGTACCTCAGTTTTGATGGAGCTAAGGGAAAGAGAAGAAGAAGAAATTTTCACTCTTTTTAGTAATTTTATTTTTTGTAGTGGTATGGATGAAGCAATTCTGAAACTACTTTAGACACATCATAGATTTGAGCAAGTAAGTAAATCTTTTGATGGTGCTAGGAACTTAGGGCTTTCATTGTGGAAGACAAGAAATGCAAATAGGAAATGGGAGAAAGCAAGAAAGAATGGAACCGCAATAAATTATCAAACACTGGAAAAAACAGGAGTCCACAAACACATAGCAATAAATTAATCAATGGGCAGAAGGGAAGCTCTTATAGAGTGCTGAGTACCTACTAGTAAATGTAGAATAACAATTGAAGTAGAAAATCATTTTGCAATTACCATAGTAAAGAATGGTTTGGGTAAGAATCATGAGTGGGTATTACAGAGGTAAATTCTGATGAGTAGGATATTTGCATGGTCTTAAAATGTCTCTCCATAGATTGATTCCAGGGAGAGTGGGGGGAAACAAGCACTTTAACCAAAACATATGCTCACACACAGTATCATGCATGAAGGGCAAATAGAAACGGTGAATCTCCAGATCTGATATCCTGGGGACATAGCATTAGTTATGTGATTTTTCTGCCCAGGGACATATAATCTACATCTAATCAAGAGGAAACATCAGATAAATCCAAAATGAGAAATGCTCCATTAAAGAGAAAAGCAAAGCAGATTGTATTCTTCAAAAATGTCAACTTCAAAAGGATAAAGGCACACTACGGAAATGTTCCAGATTAAAGAAGATTAAAAAGACGTAACAACTAAATGCAACATCTGATCTTAGTTTAGTCCTGTACTGGAAGGGGAAAAAAAACTGCTATAAAAAACATTATTGGGTCAATTGACAAAAACCAGAATACAAACAGTAGATTGATTAATTTTATAGGCTATGCCGTGACTCACGCATGTAATCTTACTACTTTGGGAGGCCAAGACAGGTGGAAGGCTTAAGCTCAGGAGTTCGAGACCAGTCTGAACAGCATGGCGAAACCCCATCTCTACAAAAAAATAAAAAGTAGTCAGGCATGACGGAGCGCGCCTGAGCCAGTACTCCCAGCCACTTGGGAGGATCGCTTGAGCCCAGAAGGCAGAGACCGCAGTGAGCCGAGATCACCCACTGGACTCCAGCCTGGGTGACAGAGCCAGACACTGACTCAAAAAAATAAAAAATAAAAAAAACGATTTTATAAATGTGAAATTTACTGAAGTTAGTAACTATGATGACTATGAAAGAAAATATTTTTAGGAAATACATGCTAAAGTATTTAGGGACAAAGGACCACAATATATGCAACTTAATGTCAAACTTTTCAGGAAAAAAACATATATGGAGGAGACAGGGAACTCTCCCGTCTCCTGGCACTTAAATTCATTCAAATATAGTGAATGACCCAATATTTCAAGTCTAACATTGGACTATGTTATCTTATTGTATACTAAGTAAAAAAAAAAAAAAAAACTATAAGCAATATGGTAAGAGGCAGAAAACTTGCAGTATAATAAAGACCATCAGCCTTAAACACACTTTTGGATTTGGCCCTTCTTGTCTACATCATGTTCACTTCCTAACTATTGACTGTTAGTCAGCCTATTATGCAATCCATAATAATCTAATCTTTGGGGAAATGTCCACTGATCTGAAGATACCCACCCTGCTAGGAGGGGTGCCAGTGAATGACTTCATGCAAAATTAGTTAACTCCCATAAGTAAAATTTAACACTATTAATTCAGCTTTAGAGAGGTAGTACAGCATAGTGTTTAAGAACTTAGACCCTACATTCAGCGTTTTAACTCTGGTCCTGCTGCTTGCTAACAACGTTACCCTGAGCAAGTTGGTTAATCCAAGCCTGTTTCATCCTGTGAAATAACTCTGGTCCTGCTGCTTGCTAACAATGTTACCCAGAGCAAGCTGGTTAATCCAAGCCTGTTTCATCCTGTGAAAATGAAACAACAGTACCCATTCGGAATGCTGCTATGAAGATTAATTAAAATTGTAAATCCTGACATGCAACGGGGTGCTCAAAAAATGCTAAACAGTAAACAAAATGCTTTACTTAAGAAAATAGGTGTTTCTTCCTTTTAGTAAGATGAGTAATTTTTGAAAATTATATTAGAAACAGGAGTTAATTGCTTATGTTCACCTTTCTTTCAGTATTTCCTATACTGAGATCTAGAAATTTGTTTATCAAGTACTTTTTTTTGTGTGACGGAATTTCGCTCTTGTTGCCCAGGCTGGAGTATAATGGAGCAATCTCGGCTCACCGCAACCTCCGTCTCCTGTGTTCAAGCGATTCTCCTACCTCAGCCTCCAGAGTAGCTGGGATTACAGGCATGCGCCACCACCACAGCTAATTTTGTATTTTTAGTAGAGACGGGGTTTCTCCATGTTGGTCAGGCAGGTCTTAAACTCCTGACCTCAGGTGATCCGCCTGCCTCGGCCTCCCGAAGTGCTGGAATTACAGGCGTGAGCCACCATGCCCAGCCTTATCAAGTAAATTTTTAAAGCCACATCAAAATTCATGAATTCAGATGCTGATGAAGTAAAGGATTACCTAATAATGTATAAAAAGCAAAGTTTTTCTTCAACAAGTAAACTGTAAGAAAAGGTAGGTGAGGAGTTTATAGACTTGAGAGTCATCAGTCGTAACCAATTATGAACATTAGTTGGATCCTTACTCCAACAACCTTTACCACATATGCATGGGGGTGGGAGGTAGTGAGATAACTGGGGAAATCTGGTATCTGTCTGAATATCTGATATCAAAATTAATTACTCATAGTAACTGTTATTGTTTTAGGTGTAACACGCATGTTTTTTCCTAAACACTCTAGAGAAAATTCTGAACTACATACTGAACTGATAGAAGGATTTGTTTAAAAATAAGCAAGTAGAGATGAAACAAGACTGACCATTAGCTAGATAACTGAAACTGGATAGGCACATGAATGAATTAGTATCATTCCCTTTACTTTTGTATATGTTTAAAATTTTCCATAGTAAAATAGTTTTTGGAGTTTTTTTGGTAAAAATATTTAAAAGTTGGCAACTCATACTCAGCAGAGACAACAGGCAAATTAGCTAAAAGCTTAATAAACAAAGACTGTGGAAATAAGATAGGAAATCTTTTTAAAACTTGATATGAACGACAAACATATTTTGGTTCAAAAGAGTAAAAACAAATCCAAAATATATGTTTCTTAGGGTAACCATTAAGGAAACAGGCTAGGCACAATGGCTCACACCTGTAATCCCAGCAATTTAGGAAGCCAAGATGGGAGGATGGTTTGAGTCCAGGAGTTCAAGACCAGCCTGGGCAATACAGCAAGACCTTGTCTCTACAATTATTTTTTTTAAAAAGATTAGCCAAGCGTGGTGATGTGTGCCTGTTGTCCCAACTACTCAGGAGACTGAGGCAGGAACATCGCTTGCACCCAGGAGGTAGAGGCTGCAGTGAGTCACGGTGGCCTTCGAGACAGAGTGAGATCCTGTCTCAAAAACAAAACAAAGCAAGAAAACATATGTACATTAAACCTACCTGTTTCCTGGACTTTCTTTTCAATTTAAAACCCTTATTATTATTGACCCTCACCGGAGTTTTTTTGTTTTGTTTTGTTTTTGGACGGAGTCTGGCTGTGTCACCCAGGCTGGAGTGCAGGGGAGCAATCTCGGCTCACTGCAACCTCTGCCTCCTGAGTTCATGCCCTCAGCCTCCCCAGATGCTGGGACTACAGGCACCCGCCACCATGCCCAGCTAACTTTTTTTTCTATTTTTAGTAGATATGGGATTTCATCGTGTTAGCCAGGACGGTCTAGATCTCCTGACCTCGTGATCCGCTCACCTTGCCTCCCAAAGTGCTGGGATTACAGGCATGAGCCACCGCACCCAGCCCTCACCCCCATTATTATAGTTGTGTGTTTTATTTCTACATCTCACCTTTTCCTCACTCTTCTTCCTTTCCATTATTCTCATCTTCTATATACTTATTTTCCTTCCGTTTTAATTTTCCATCACAAATTTCAAAAGACTAAACAAAGTTAAAGCAGTGAAGAGTAGATAAACTGGATACA
The DNA here is from genome assembly GCF_047675955.1 of Chlorocebus sabaeus. Taxonomy (NCBI): domain Eukaryota; kingdom Metazoa; phylum Chordata; class Mammalia; order Primates; family Cercopithecidae; genus Chlorocebus; species Chlorocebus sabaeus. Next base: position 71,145,201 of record NC_132917.1, on the reverse strand, counting down.
CATGAGGGCTTATTAGTTTTAGCCACAAACATAATTACTTTCAATTTGGAGAGTCTCTAAAACCACTACATTGCAACATTCATCAGCGCCTGTTCCCTTGCTAAACAGCCCAAACTGTGTTACTGGGTACCAATACTGGAAGTACTGTTTCTAAGTATATAAGGCATTTTATTAAGGATTTGGACAAATTTAGTCCAAACCTTAAACAGTATACATTAAGGCACAATGGAAAGAGCATGATTTAGAGTCCAGGCTCTAGTAGACTATCAGCTGAGTTCACTCACTCAACATCTTAGCATCTAATACATACCAGGCACTGGGAAAGATACAAAGACTAACGTAACAATCATATAAATAGTTACAATATATATTGATAAGTTCTACAAGAGAGACATGTAAAAAGTTTACAGAAGCACAAAGCATTTTAATAAAAGTTAGATTAGATTGCCTTTCAACTCCAAAATTATATTACTCTAAATCCTTCTAAGCCGTTTAATTAGAATACCCACAGATAATAATTTTCTATCAAATGATGCTGCCTAAGCACTTAAATTTTGAAATAAAAGTAACAGCTAACATTAAGCACCTAGTATCTGCCAAGGAATAGGAGTTTTCTATACACTGTCTCACTTAACAGTCACTCACAAAAATCCCAAGCAGGAAGTAATAATGTCACCATTTTAGAGATAAGGAAACAAAAGCTCAGAAAGACTAAAATAATTTACCCAAGTCTCACACACACTGAGGAAGAGATTTGATTCCAGATCCTCTGATTGCAAAGCCTATTCTCTTTCCACTAAACAACTTGTCTCATTTTCTTCCACTACCTAAGAACAAAATTTCCAGAGATCACCTACTTAAGAGCACCCAAGAAAAACCGTAAGATAGTCTTCAAGTACAGTGACAACTTTAAACTAGAGTACCTAAACCTTTTTAAACTAGAGTAACTGCCGTACACACCCTCCGAAACAAAATGCAAAAAAAAATTACAAAACAAATACAACCAATATACAATAAGTATGTGACCATAAACATATTATGAAAACTTGTTAATAAAAACGAATTAGATTTTGTGATTTCTTCCAGCTGTTATATTTACCCTTTCTTGGTTCCAAGACAAATAAACTCCCAAGGAAGGAATGGCCCAGCATATTTCAGTGTATTAACATGCTGGAATGCCACCTAATTATTTAAAAATACATATTACAGAATATGGAGTACAAAATAAAATATAAAATGCTATCAAATTTTTTTAAAAGATAGCAACTGTAAGTCCACTAAGTCTCGAATGTCTAATCATTAACAAAATTTAAAGTTATCTGAAGTAATGTCATCAACATGTTTTTCTGCGAAAAATTCCTTAACTTCACCTTTTTTTGGTCAATCCTTTTTTTCAGGTTATCAATTTTTAATTGTAAATCTGAACCAGCAAGCACAACATCCCTGAAAAAATAATCCTTTATAACAAATGAGGGAAAAACGCAGAAAATTTTGTGTGCACAATTCCAAAGCTCGTTGGAAAAAGTAGTTTAACTAAGTCGCTGGATACTGGTGACAAGTTTTTCATCGGGACTCCTTTAGACTACTACAATTCCTGGTCCTCGCCCCAAACTTCGCCTAAGGGCAAATTTTAAGATTAAGAAAAATTAGCTTCAGGTAGCCTTCACTGTCTAGCTCAATTAATGATTTTGTAATACTGAAGTATCCCTCATTACCAATTACCTCAAACAACAAAAGATCTATTTCAAAGGTTCTCAAGGATTCCAGTCTGTGATATATACATTCCCCCTCCCTTTAAGAGAACGGGGCCCAAGCAAAGAATCACATGAAAACAATTCACTGACGTTGTTTTCACAATTTCTCTGAGAAACTTGGAGATGCTGTTAGGTATCACAACCATTTATGAGTCCTCAATCTCCCACACACAGGTGACATTTTCTTTGCTTTCATACCTGCAACTAGGCAGCACAGAATGCCGGCCCGAAAAAGCCGCTGGATCCTAACATTCCCTCCCTCATACCGACTCCCCTCCCCAGCTCCAAACACAAACACGCTCTTCTCTCCACGCTTCTTGCACAATGTCGCTGGCCAGAGGAGGCTCGGCTCAAACTCCACCGCCTCTTCGGGCCCGACGGGAACGCTTCCTCCCTGCTCGGCGCTCCGTCACCACCGCTTCCTCGGCTGTCAGGCCCGGCGCAGCCTCGGCAGGCCCTGTGCGGCTGGGGAAGGGGCCGCCTCGGCCTCGCCAAAAGGCTCTTCAAGATCCTCGGCCCCGTGCAACGGCGTCAGGCAGCTCTTCTCGAGGCACGGTCCTACACGGGTGCCCGGACGGGCGCTCCCGGGTAGCGAGGTGAACAAACGACGGAGCAGGGCAGCACAGCACAGCACAGCTTCCCTTCCCATCCCGGGGGTCCCCCAACCTCCTCCCGCCCCCGCCGTCTGCCCGCCGCCATTTTGTGCGGAGCCGCTGCGACACAGATACAATAGTCGGCCCGGACCTCGCAGGAAGGGCTCAGGACCCCCACGATACGGGCCTCCGCCTTCCAACCCCCTACTCCCCACAGGGCAGCGGTCCTACCTATGCCTACCCGACTAACAGCCGGATCCCATTCGCGCCCCACACAGTTTAGCACTCTGCCTCCAGTCTCGACGCCGAAAAAGCTACCGCCTCCAATGAGCTGCACGCATGCGCGCCTCTCCAGCCCCTGCGAGCCCTCGTAGGCTCCCGGCGCCTGCGTATCGCTGGCACTGCGCTCGCCCGAAGCCCGAGAAGAGCCCGGGGGAGCTGGCTCCCGGAAGGGGGCGCTCCCGCGTGGCGGCGGCCAAGGCGCCTGCGGCAAAAAAAAAAAACAAAAACAAAAAAGAACTCCAGCGCCGTCTCCACCCCTTTGCTGGTTCTGTGCCTGTCCTCTCCAAACCGCTCATCCTTTTAAGATCTATATTGTCTCACCTCCTTCATGAAGTCTTCCCTGATCATTTTGTGCATTCAATAATAACATTATATGGCCAGGCGCGGTGGCTCACGCCTGTAATCCCAGCACTTTGGGAGACCGAGGTGGGTGGATCATCTGATGTCAGGAGTTCAAGACCCGCCTGGCCAACAATGTGAAACCCTGTCTCTACTAAAAACACAAAAAATAGCCGGGCGTGGTGGCGCGCGCCTGTAATCCTAGCTACTGGGGGTGCTGAGGTAGGAGAATTGCTTGAACCAGGGAGGCCGAGGTTGCAGTCAGCGGAGATCGCAGCGGAGATCGCACCACTGCACTCCAGCCTGGGCAACAGAGTGAGACTCCATCTCAAATAATAATAATAATAACATTATATTATAACAGGTTATACTCACGCGTAGCACATAATATAATGCTTTGTATGGTCAAGATTTTGCCTGCTTTTATCCTGTCACCTTGCACCTTTTGATCCCTATGGCAATGATGTGTGTCATTGCTACTCAAAACTGTAAATTAGAATTCAACTAAAGCTTATTCAGCTAAAACTTTAACACTCTGAAAATCCTGTTGTCATTTCACAATAAAAAGCCCTATCTGTATGGTAGGTATTCGTAATCCTCATTTTACCCATGAAAAACCTGGGGATGACAGAAGTTAAAGAACGGTGTTATGCAATGTTTTATCTTCTCAAGGTGACTATACTACACCAATATGAAAACCCAGTCATTGGACAAAATCTGGTAAAGCTACAAGCCCTGCCTTATGCATACCACACAAATCACACCACCCACCCTGAGTCTCACACATCGGTTTTACCTAGCACTCAAGCAGATGCATTTCTTTTATTCACATTAAAACAAGCATTTGAGAGACTCAAAAGAAAAGTCGTTTTAAAAAGATATCTTAATCGGATTTTCATTTCAAACTAAAAATCCTGCTAGGGACAGCAAACCAAAAACAAAGAAAAAGCCAACAAGCGCCCCCTAAACACCAAATAACCCATGTTAACATTTAATAAGTTTCCTTCTACACATTTCTTCATAATCATACAAACACATTATTTGCATGTAACAGGAAATGTCTTTTTTCGCACATTAGCTATCTGCTTTTCTGATTACTGACATTTCTCCAAGTAAACCATATAATCCTTTTTAAAATAATTATATAATATTCATAGTATAGCTGCCTCAGCAATTATTCAACCTGTTGTTGAACACTGAAGTTGTTTCCAGTCTTTCTGCTACTACAAACATTGCTGTATACAAAGACTTACCAAATGATGCTTTAATTTCTAAAGGCTAGAATCATCACAGTGGGACTGCTAGATTTAATGTGTATGTGTGTATATACATTTAATTTTAATAGGTGTTGTAGGAAAACTTCCCAAAAAGTTTCTACAAAGTGTCACTTCCATTAAATATGTAAGAAAATAGGTCGGGCAAGGTGGCTCATGCCTGTAATCCCAGCACTTTGGGAGGCCGAGGTGGGTGAATCACGAGGTCAGGAGATCGAAACCAGCCTGACCAACATGGTGAAACCCGATCTCTACTAAAAATACAAAAATTAGCTGGCTTTGGTGGTGTGTGCCTGTAATCCCAGCTACTTGGGAGGCTGAGGCAGGAGAATCACTTGAACCCAGGAGGCAGAGGTTGCAGTGAGGTGAGATTGTGCCACTGCACTCCAGCCTGGGCAACAGAGTCAGACTCTGTCTTAAAAAAAAAAAAAAGAAAAGAAAAGAACCATTTCCCTACAAACTCACTTCTTTCTCAAACCTGAAATACTTTAAATATCATTGGACTTCTATCTGTTCTTTAAAGTTTGAAATAATTCACCTTTGAAATATCTTGTTTGGTGCTTTTTCTGAGAGTTGTTCTCTAATTTTCTCTTGATACTTTATGATATTTAGTTGGGTAAGAATTTTTCTCTCTTCCACGATGAATTTGGTAATTTATATTTTGCTTGAAAAGCATTCATTTCATCTAGATTTTCAAACATTTCCCTAGAGTTAGGCAAAGTAACTTAACGAAATTTCTTTCATTTCCTTTACGTGGGCCCCTTATATGGCTTTATTAATTTGCACAGCACTTATCACCTTCCAATATACCAATAATTTATTTATTTGTTTCTTCTCCATCTTCCTCCACTAGAAATGTAAGCTCCCTGAGGTCAGGGATATTTGTCTGTTTTCTTCACTGCTTTATTTCCAATACAGAGAATGATACTTGATACATAGTAGAAAATCAGTAAATATTTCTTGCAAGAATGAATGACTCTGATGGGTGGGTGGGTGGGTGGGTGTGTGTGTGTGTGTCACTGTCGAGCATCTTTTCATATCTACTAGACAGGCATACTTCTTTTTCTCTTTTTTTTTTTTTTAAGTCTCCATTTAACTGGTTTATCTGCTGCTAAAAAATTGGCAACACAAGGAGGGACCGAGGGTGAGCTCCCAGCCAGGCTCCCGTGTCCAGGCTTTGGCAGGAGTCATGTGTATTTCTTCATTTAAAATAACTCCTTTTCATATTCTTTGTGCATATTTCTAGTGAAGTGATTGTCTCTTATCAGAGGTAGCTCTCACTATATATATATTTGTCAAATATGTGGCAATTAGTTTCTCCTCACTGAAATTTTGTTTCTACCTTTTACTATTATAAACTAAATGTTCATTAAATCAAATCAATCTTTTCATTTATGACTTCTGAGTTTTCTTTTCATCCCACTCCCTTGAAGCATACACACCCAGAAATTACACAAAATTCTCCTAAGTTATCTAAACTTCACAGTTGTTCACAATTGTTCACTTTTGTTTACAACTTCACAATTTTATTTCTTACATTTAGATGTTTAATCAATCTAACATAATTTTTATGGTATGAGGTAGATCTAGCTTCATTTTCTTCCAAATGAATAAAGGCAATCATGAAGGTTCCAGATGTTAAGTAAACCATCCTTTTTCACATAATTGAAATATATCTTCCCCTTAAAAAGCAAACAACAAAAACTATTGCGTTTCCATGTATAAAAATGGATTTACGGCCCTTCCAGTCTGGTTTAACGATCTATTTGTCCACCTGTGAGTCAGGGCCATTTCATTAACTGAGCCAGTAAATATGTATTGTTTATGTTTGTATTTTCTGTATATTATGATGTTTGACATCTTATTAACCTTTCTGGCTGGGGAGAAATTGCCACTCCTGGGGCTAGCCAATTCTTAGAGAAGGCAAAGTTGAGCCGGAGCTTGACTTTCATATGCAAACTACCAAATCAGAGCCATCCTCCTCTATCTGGCCGGTATACCCCAGGAGGCAATATTCCTCTGCCTTAGTCGTCCCAGGGGCAGGTGCCAGGCAACTACAGACCACTCCTATAGCTAAGAGCCTGCGGAAATGATTCAAACTAGCCAGTCCTGAGCTGTTTACCCTGCTCTGTCTTGCCTTTCCCTGAGAAACTCCAATAAAGGCCTTGGCCTGGGCTCTTCCTCCTGCCACTCGTTCCTGCCCCCTCTGCCTCCTGATGGACTTGGGTATTTCCTCATGTGGCCCTGTATGGCAGAGCATGCTTCCTGCTTTTAGGACCTTTGAGCATAGTAAACTTTGTTTCCCTGAGCTTCTCCTGGAACTCCTCTTGTGGCCACACCTGACTGACCCTCACATAAAATACCGCAGAACAAAATATTACTTGAGGGTGCACTCTGTGCCTGGATCTATTCTAGCCACCAAGGAGTAGCAAACCAAAAGGCAACACTCACTCCTGCCCTCGTGGCACATACAGCCTTGATCAGGGAGACAGACAATTAACAAGTACATTTATAGTATGTCAAATGGTGACAAATGCTATGGAGGAAAACAAAGCAAGACCAGGACACATAACAGAGGCTGCAATTTGAAATGAGATGGTCAAGAAAGGCATCACTAAGAAGGCAACATTGGAGCAGAAATCTGACAAGTGTGTGAATAAGCAGTACAGAATCTAGGAGGAAGAGTATTCCAGGAAGAGTGAAAGTAAAATGTAAAAGCTCTGAGGTGAATGCCAGCTTGCTGTACTTGAAAAAGCTAAGGCCAAAGAGGCCACAACAGCATTATTAAGAGAGGACATGGGAGATGAGGTGGAGGGGAGCTGGAAACACTTGCTGTATTAGTGTGCTAGGGCTGCTGTAACAAATCACAAGTTCGGTGGCTTAGACAACAGAAATTATTTCTCTCCATTCTGGAGGCTGCAAGTCCACAGTCACGGTATCAACAGGTTTGGTTTCTCTTGACAATTCTCTCCTTGGCTTGCAGTTGGCTGCCTTCCCACTGTGTCCTCACATGGTCTTTTCTCTATGCACATGCATCTTCTTCTTCTTATAAGAACACTAATCGGATTAGGGCCCCACCATTATGACCTCATTTAATCATAATCACCTCTTTAAAAGTCCAATCTCCAAATATAGCCACATTCTGAGGTGTATGGGGAGTTAGGGCTTCAACATACAAATTTGGGGAGGACAAAATTCTGTCCATAACATAGGCCATTTTGAAGGCTTTGGTTTTTTACTGTGAATGAAACAAGAAGGTTTTGAGCAAAGGAGTAACATAATTTGACTTACATTACATTGAATATTTACTCTCTGTCACTGTTCTAAGAACTGGAAGATACAACAGTTATCAAATACCTGCCTTCATAGAATTTACATTTTAGTGAAATAAATAATAAATATATAATGTGGTAATGTAAAATTTTAAAAAATACTACATTACGGGAAATGTTAGGGGGTTATGTTAGGGGGAAATGATGAGGCAGGGACTGGGGAATGCTTTAGATAGTCAGGGAAATCTCAGATGAGGTGATATCTGAGCAGAGATATAAAGGAAGACAGGGAAAAGACACATAGATATCTGGAAGAAGAGTTTTCAAACCAGAAGAAACATCAAGTGCCAAAGCCCTGAGGCAAAATGTATTTCAGGACTAACAAGAAGGCCAGCTCAGATGAGGAAGAATGAAAAGGAAGGATGAGATGAGGATGAAGAACTATCAAGGGAGCAGACCACACAAAGCCTTAGAGGCCATTTAAGACAATGCATAACACTGAATAAAAAACTGGATTAGAGATCCCAAGAGTTATCCCTCTAGCTCCTTCACTGATACTAACTTCACTGGATTTCAGATTTCTTACATGTAAAATGTGGGAAGAAAGGGGACTAAATTAGCTTTACCATAAGATGTGAGTCTGGAAATCCAAAACTGAAAAATGCTCACCAGTTTATGGCATTCCTAAGAAAATTTCTTTTTTGTTTTTGGAGACAGAGTCTCACTCTGTCACCCAGGCTGGAGTACAGTGGCACAATCTCAGCTCACTGCAACCTCTGCCTCCCAGGTTCAAGCAATTCTTGTACCTCAGCCTCCTAAGTGGCTGGAATTACAGGCATCAGCCACCATGCCTAGCTAATTTTTGTATTTTTTAGTAGAGACAGGGTTTTGCCATGTTGGCCAGGTTGGTCTCAAATTCCCGACCTCAGGTGATCTGCCCACCTCGGCCTCCCAAAGTGCTGGAATTACAGGTGTAAGCCACCGCAACTGTCCAGAAAAATATTTTTTATCTTAGAGTCTACTATATCAAAGTTTTTATGCCTTGTAGTCATGTGGATTACTTCAATAAATCCTCATTCCTATTTAAAAATGTCAATATTCTTGACAAGGAAAACAAATCTATCCTACTGCACATCATCTTCTTCCACAATTCCCCACTTTCTTCCCTCACCCACTCTGTTTTCTGATTGGCCAGACAACAAGCATTGAGCAGCTCTTTCCAGAGCTCAGCTTCTGCCTGCTCAGCACAGTCACAGCTCAACACCTGATTAGAAAACAGAACAGTCATCACAAACTTTGTTAACATAAATGGGGCTTTGTCTCCATGACATAGAGAATCTCATCACCATTTCAGCTCAAGTGCAAGTATCCTAATAAATAGGATCTGGGGGCAACTATGGCCTTTTTGTTTTTAGAAAGTAAATCTAAGTATTGGAATAGACAAAGGGTCATGATGAAAAGTGTGAGAAATCCCAGAGTCATTTCCTGTCCTGAAAAAGGACAAAAATATCAAGAAAACTTGATTCTAACTGATCCTTAAATTTTGGAGACTGTAAGGTGCAACCAGACATAATACATGGAGACGTTCAGAAACTCAAGAAAACAAGCAGTTATTTTTCTGAGTTTTAATCAAAGATAATGCAATGGCAAACAGAAATCAGTTTGTCTCTTCTTGTTAAGGTAGTTTTAAAATATGTTCATAAATTTCTTTAATACACTTCAGTTCAAGAGGTGGAGCCTAACTCCCTTTCCCTTGAATGTGAGTCAGACTTAGTAAATTGTTTTTAATGAAGATAATGTGGTGGAAGTGATGCTATGTGACTTCCAAGGCTACATTATAAAAAGCAGAGCTTCTGCCTGACGGTTCCTAGCTCCTGGATTACTTACCCTCAAGAAAGCCAGCTGCCATGTTGTGAAAACATCCAAATAGCCGTTAAACAGAAGCCCATAAGGTGGGCCAGGTGCAGTGGCTCATGATTATAATCCCAGTACTTTGGTAGGCCTGAGTTCAAGACCAACCTAGGCAACATAGCAAGACCCCATCTTTACAAAAAATTATCTTAAAAATTAGCCAGGCACGGTGGCTTATCTGTAGTCCCAGTTACTTGGGAGGCTGAGGACGAAGGATCACTTGAACCCAGGAGTTCCAGGCTGCACTGAGCTATGATCACAGCATTCACTCCAGTCTGGGTGAAAGAGTAAGGCCCTGCTCCCCAGCACCCCCCTCAAAAAAAAGGAGAGGAAAAAGAAAGAAAATTGCCAGCCATTTCAGTGAGCCACTTTGGAGACAGAACCTCCAGCCTCAATTAAGCTTTCAGTTGACTATAGCTTAGGTCGATATCCTCCAAGCAATTTCTTGAGAGACACTGAGCAACAACTGCCTAGCTAAGTTACCTCTGAATTCCTGACTCATAGATGAGGATAAAAAACATATTGTTTTAAGCCATTAAGTTTTTGGGTAATCTTTAATACAGCAGTACATAACTAATATATGAAGACTATGAAATCAATTCATTAAAACCATGACTCAAAATCATTATACATCAATCAGTGGAAAACAAGCTGGGATTTAGAAACAATACATATTTTGACTTGAGTCCAACTTAAGCAATATTAATAATTAGCTTCCTCAAGCATAAAATAATGATCCCTTACCTGCAGGATCATCATCCTATGAACCTCTTACCCTGATAGCACTGTGTACACAGTCTACATGCTACCTACAAAAACAATTCGAGATACGGAAAATCATGGCGGAGAGGAGGCAGGATGAGACTGCAGCTCCTACTTGGACGGACAGAGCAGCGTTTGGAGGCTCACATCATGAACTTTTGCTCCAGAGTGACTGCAAGAATACATTAGGAAAACCAAGAGAACTCACAGACCCTCTGAAGGAAGTGGATTGCTCCTGCAGGACCCAGGAGACACTCCCCAAATACTGTGAGTGCCCAAACTGTGGAAGTGGGAAAGGGAGATCATCTGCCCCCAAACACACACCCCCACTGGGGAACCTGAAGGTCTAGAAGATTCTGACCTTACCTGGAGCTGAGTCTATTTAGAGAGCTGAATGAAATACAGGGGTAGAGGAAGCAGCAGGAAAAGCCCTGTAGGCTCACTGGGTCTTCCAGCAAGCCATTTCTGCCTCGCCTCACAGGGGTCCTTGAGGAGGGCTGCCAGAGGCACTGGGAAAAAGCCACAGGGAAAAGGAAACCTCCAGCTGAACTTTGTAACAAATTGAACCAATCAAGAAGTCTTCTGGCCAGAACACAGGCTAGGACATGAACCTAGTGTGCAGACTCCACAGGCAGGGGAAGAAGGAAAGCCCTACTTACTTCCGTAGCTGGGAGGCAGGTAGCCTGGGGCAAGTTCTCAGGCCTGCTCGCCCACTGCCTGGGAACAGACTCAGTGCTGTTGTGGGGAGCACAGTGGGAGTGAGACTGGCCCTTTGGGTTGCGTGGGAGCTGGGTGAGGCCTTGACTGCTGCCTTTCCCCCAACTTCCCTGACAACCTGCATGACACAGGAGAGGCAGCCATAATCCTCCTAGGAACATAACTCCATTGACCTGGGAACCGCACCCCCATCCCCCACAGCAGGTGCAGCAAGACTTGCCCAAGTAGAGTCTGAGGTCAGACGCACCTAGCCCTTTCCCCACCTAATTGTCCTTCCCTACCTACCCTGGTAACTAAAGACAAAGGGCACATACTCTTTGTATTTGTGAGTTTTAGGGCCCCTCCCACCACCTGTTCCTCCCCATACTACCACAGCTGATGCTCTCTTGAAAGCACCACCTCCCAGCAGGAGGCCAACCACCACAAAAATAGTATACTAATCAACCAAAGCTAAGGACCCTCACAGAGTCCATTTCAACGCTGCTACTTCCACCAGAGCAGGTGCCAGTATCCATTGCTGAGAGACCCACAGACAGTTCACATAACAGGACTCTGTGCAGACAACCCCCAGTACCACCAGGGAGCCTGGCAGACTTGCTGGGTGACTAGATCCAGAAAAGAGATAACAATCACTACAGCTCAGCTCTCAGGAAGCCACATCCCTAGGAAAAGGGGGAGAGTACTACATCAAGGAAACACCCACGGGACAAAAGAATCTGAACAACAGCCTTAAGCCCTAGACCTTCCCTGACAAGAGCCTACCCAAATGAGAAGGAACCAGAAAACCAACTCTGGTAATATGATAAAACAAGGTTCTTCAATACCTCCCAAAAATTACACTAGCTCACCAGCAATGGAATCAAACCAAGAAGAAATCCATGAGCTACCTGAAAAGCATTCAGAAGGTTAGTTATTAAGCTAATCAGAGAGGCACCAGAGAAAGGCAAAGGCCAATGTAAGGAAATTTTTTTAAATGATACAAGAAGTGAAGGGCAAAATATTCAATGAAATAGGTAGCATAAATAAAAAACAGTAAAAATTTCAGGAAACAATGGACGCACTTACAGAAATGCAAAATGCTCTGGAAAGTCTCAGCAACACAATCAAACAAGCAGAAGAAAGAACTTCAGAGCTCGAAGACAAGGTTTTTGAATTGACCCAATCCAACAAAAAGAAAAAAGAGTAAGAAAATATGAGCAAAGCAAGCCTCCAAGAAGTCTGAGATTATGTTAAATGACCAAACCTAAGAATAATCAGCATTCCTGAAAAAGAAGAGAAATCTAAAAGTTTGGAAAACATATTTGGGGGAATAATTGAGGAAAACTTCCCTGGTCTTGCTAGAGAACTAGACACCCAAATACCACAAATTCAAAGAACACCTGGGAAATTCATCGCAAAAAGATCATCACCCAGGCATCTTGTCATCAGGTTATATAAAGTTAAGACAAAGGAAAGAATCTTACGAGTTGTGAGGCAAAAACACCAGGTAACCTATAAAGGAAAACCTATCAGATTAACAGCACATTTCTCAGCAGAAACCCTACAACCTAGAAGTGATTGGGGCCCTATCTTCAGTCTCCTCAAAACAATTATCAGCCAATAGGCCAGGCGCGGTGGCTCACGCCTGTAATCCCAGCACTTTGGGAGGCCGAGGTGGGCAGATCACAAAGTTAGGAGTTTGAGACCAGCCTGGCCAACAGGGTGAAACCCTGTCTCTACTAAAATTACAAAAATTAGCTGGTAGTGGTGACACATGTCTGTGATCCCAGCTACTCAGGAGGCTGAGGCAGGAGAATTGCTTGAAACCGGGAGACAGAGGTTGCAGTGAGCTGACATTACAGCATTGCACTCCAGACTGAGCGGCAGAGCGGGACTCCATCTCAAAAAAACAAAAACAAAAACAAAAAAACAAAAAAGCAATTATCAGCCAAGAATTTTGTACCCAGCAAAACTAAGCTTAATAAATGAAGGAAAAAAACAGTCTGTTTCACACAAACAAATGCTGAGAGAATTCCCAACAACCAAACCAGCACTACAAGAACTGCTAAAAGGAGCTCTAAATCTTGAAACAAAACCTGGAAACACATCAAAACAGAACCTCTTTAAACCATAAATCTTACAGGACCTATAAAACAAACAAAAACAAGCAAACCCAAGGTCTACTGACAACATATGAAACAATTAATTAACAGAATGGTACCTCACATCTCAGTAATAATGTTGCATGTAAATGGCCTAAATGCTCCACTTAAAAGATACAGAATTGCAGAATGGACAAGAATTCACCAACCAACTATCTGCTGCCTTCAAGAGACACACGTAGCACATAAGGACTCATATAAACTTAAGGTAAAGGGATGGTAAAAGATAATCCATGCAAATGGACACCAAAAGCAAGCAGGAGTAGCTATTCTTATATCAGATAAAACAAACTTTAAAGTAACAGCAGTTAAAAAAGACACAGAGGAACATTATACAATGATAAAAGGCCTTGTCTAACAGGAAAATATCACAATCCTAAACATATGCACCTAACACTGGAACTCCCAAATTTATAAAACAATTACTAATAGATCTAAGCAATGAGCTAGACAGCAACACAATAATAGTGGGGGACTTCAATACTCCACTGACAGCATTAGACACGTCATCAAGATAAAGTCAACAAAGAAACAATTTAAACTATACCCTGGAACAAATGAACTTAATATCTATTTACAGAAGATTGTACCCAACAACTGCAGAATACACATTCTATTAAACAGCACATGGAACATTCTCCAAGACAGACCGTATGATAAGCCACAAAATGGGCCTCAATAAACTCAAGAAAATTGAAATTATATCAAGCACTCTCTCAGACCACAGTGGAATAAAACTGGAAATCAACCCCAAAAGGAACCTTCAAAATCATGCAAATACATGGAAATTAAATAACCTGCTCCTGAATGATCACTGGGTCAAAAATGAAATCAAGATGGAAATTTAAAAATTCTTTGAACTGAACAACAATACTGAAATAACCTATCAAAACCTCTGGGATACAGCAAAGATGGTGCTAAGAAAAAAGTTCATAGCCCTAAATGCCTACATCAAAAAGTCTGAAAGAGCACCAACAGACAATATAAGGTCACATCTCAAGGAACTAGAGAAACAAGAACAAATCAAACCCAAACCCAGCAGAAGAAAGGAAATAACCAAGATCAGAGCAGAACTAAATGTAATTGAAACAAACAAAAAAAAAATTCAAAAGATAAATGAAGCAAAAAGCTGGTTCTTTGAAAAGATAAACAAAACTGATAGACCATTAGCATGATTAACCAAGAAAAAAAGAGAGAAAATCCAAATAAGCTCAGTTAGAAATGAAAACGGGAGATACCACAACTGACACCACAGAAATACAAAAGATCATTCAAGGCTACTATAAACACCTTTATGTGCATAAACTTGAAACCTAGAGGAGATGAATAAATTCATGGAAAGATACAATGTTCCTAGCCTAAATCAGGGAGAATTAGATACTCTGAACAGGCCAGTAACAAGCAGCGAGACTGAAATGGTAATAAAAAAATTACCAACAACAAAAAGTCCAGGACCAGAAGGATTCACAGCAGAATTCTACCAGACAATCAAAGAAGAATTGGTACGAATGCTACTGACACTATTCCACAAGACAGAACCCTCCCTAAATCATTCTATGAAGCCAGTATCACTCTAATATCCAAACCAGGAAAGGACACAACCAAAAAAGAAAACCACAGACCAATATCCCTGATGAATATAGGTGCTAAAATTCTTAACAAAATACTAGCTAACTGAATCCAGCAACATATCAAAAAGATAATCTACCATGATCAAGTGGTTTTCATATCAGGAATGCAGGGATGGTTTAACATATGCAAGTCAATTAATATGATATACCACATAAACAGAATCAAAAACAGAAATCACATGATCATCTCAATAGATGCAGAAAAAGCACTCGACAAAATCCAGCATCCTTTCATGATTAAAACTCTCAGCAAAATCAGCATACAAGGGACATATCTCAATGTAATAAAATCCATCTTGACAAACCCACAGCCAACATAATATGGAATGGGGAAAAGTTGAAAGCATTCCCTAAAAGAACTGGAACAAAACAAGGATGCCCACTCTTACCACTCCTCTCCAATATAGTGCTGGAAGTCCTAGCCAGAGCAATCAAGACAGGAGAAAGAAATAAAGAGCACCCAAATCAGGAAAGAGGAAGTCAAACTGTCGCTGTTTGCTGATGATATGATTGTTCACCTAGAAAACCCTAAAGACTCCTCCAAAAAGTTCCTAGAACTGATAAAAGAAAGTTTTTCAGCAAAGTTTCCCAATACAAAATTAATGTACACAAATCAGTAGCTCTTCTATACACCAACAGCAACAGAGCTGAGAATCAAATCAAGAATTCAATCTCTTTTACAATAGCTGCAAAAAAATAAAATAAAAAATAAACTAGGGAATATACCTAACCAAGGAGTTGAAAGACCTCTACAAGGAAAACTACAAAACACTGCTGAAAGAAATCATAGATGACACAAACAAATGGAAACACAGCCCATCCTCATGAATGGGTAAAATCAATATTATGAAAATGACCATACTGCCAAAAGCAATCTACAAATTAAATGCAATTCCCATTTAAAAACCACCATCATTCTTCACAGAATTAGGGAAAACAATCCTAAAATTCATATGGAACCAAAAAAGAGCCTGCATAGCCAAAACAAGACTAAGCAAAAAGAACAAATCTGTAGGCATCACATTACCTGATTTCAAATGATACTATAAGCCATAGTCATCAAAACAGCATAGTACTGGTATAAAAATAGGGACGTAGACCAATGGAACAGAATAGAGAATCCAGAAATAAACCCAAATACTTACAGCCAACTGATGTTCGACAATGCAAACAAAAACATAAAGTCAGGAAAAGACACCCTATTCAACAAATGGTTCTGCAATAATTGGCAAGCCACATATAGGAGAATGAAATTGGATCCTCATCTCTCACCTTATACAAAAATCAACTCAAGATGGATCAAGGACTTAAATCTAACACCTGAAACTATAAAAATTCTAGAAGAGAGCATCAGAAAAACCTTTCTACACATTGACTTAGGCAAAAATTTCATGACCAAGAACCCAAAAGCAAACGCAATAAAAACAAAAATAAATAGCTGGGACTTAATTAAAGTAAAGAGCTTTTGCACAGCAAAAGGAACAGTCAGCAGAGTAAACAGACAACACACAGAATGGGAAAAAATCTTCACAATCTATACATCTGACAAAGGACTAATATCCAGAATCTACGACAAACTCAAACAAATTAGTGAGAAAAAAACAAACAATCCCATCAAAAAGCGGGCTTCAGAAATGAATAGACAATTCTCAAAAGCTATACAAATGGCCAACAAACATGAAAAAATGCTCAACATCACTAATGATCAGAGAACTGCAAATCAAAACCACAATGCAATACCACCTTACTCCTGCAAGAATGGTCATAATCAAAAAATCAAAAAATAATAGATGTTGGCAGGGATGCAGTGAACAGGGAACACTTCTACACTGCTGATGGGAACATAAACTAGTACAACTACAATGGAAAACTGTGTGGAGATTCCTTGAACAACTGAAAGTAGAACTACCATTTGATCCAGAAACCCCACTACTGGGGATCTACCCAGAGGAAAAGTCGTTATACAAAAAAAGATGCTTGCACACACATGTGTTTAACAGCACAATTTACAATTGCAAAAATGTGGAACCAACCCAAATGCCCATCAATCAATGAGTGTATAAACTGTGATATATATATATGATGAAATACTACTCAGCCATGAAAAGGAATGAATTTATGGTACTCGCAGCAACCTGGATGAGACTGGAGACTATTATTCTAAGTGAAGTAACTCAGGAATGGAAAACCAAACGTATATTGTAACTCATAAGTGGGAGCTATGCTATGAGGATGCAAAGACATAAGAATGACACAGTGGACTTTGGGGATTCAAGGGGAAAGGGAGGGAAGGGAGTAAGGGATAAAAGAGTACAAACTGGGTGCAGTATATACTGCTTGGGTGATGGTTGCACCAAAATCTCACAAATTACCACTAAAGAACTTACTCATATAACCAAGTACCACCTGTTCTCCAATAACCTATATAAATTAAATAAACAAATAAGAAAAAAGAAAAGCAATTCAAGAAAGAGATCAACATTGAGAATGGAAGCATGTAGAGTTCAATAGACAAGCTTTCCCGTGTATCTACTACAACTAATGAAAATTATTTTTTAAAAACCACCATGTAAAGCCTCTATAATTCTTCTAAGGCCATCAAATGAAGAAACATTATTGAAGAAAATCTACTAAATCTTGGTAAGAAAGTCTGGGACAGTTGAGTGAACTGCTCATTCACCATCTCCACCAAACTCAGTGTGACAGAAACTCTACTCCAGTGGGTATACAGAAGAAGAAGGGACTCCTCCTTCCTACACCTCCAAAGGGATATGGCATCTCTCCAGAAAAACAAGTGACCAGCACATCTTCCCCCCCACCCAGCTCCATGTTATGGGAGCTAAGTTTCAGGTTTGGGCAGCAGAGAGGTCTGGAGCTCCCTTCTTATGCCCAAACCACATTCATAAGGTGGAGGCTCTACACCAGACGGAGCAGGCCAAAAATACCGGGACCCCAACTGGCTTCCTCCCAACATGTTTGTAGTGCAGAGATTCCACTCCAAGGCTGCTGATTCATTCCTCTGCTAGTTTAAATCTATTGTTGAATCCCTCTAGTGAATTTTCACCTAAGTTATTGTACTTTTTACCTCCACAATGTGTAATAAATAATAGCACAAAAAAGGGGCAGAATCAATAGAGCTATACAAGAGTCATATTTTAAAATATCACTGGATAGGCATCATAGGGAGACCTCGTCTCTACAAAAAATAATAATAATAGTAAAAAAGCCGGGTGTGGGGTACAAACCTGTGGTCCCAGCTACTCAGGAGGCTGTGGCAGAAAAGGATCCCTTGAGCCCAGATATCGAGGCTGCAGTGAGCTGAGATGGCACCACTGCACTCCAGTCTGAGTGACAGAGTGAGACTCTTTCTCCATATATATATACACACATACACACACACACACACACACGCTGTGATATATATATATGACATATATATCATATATCTCACTAGAACTAAGTTAGTATACATTTGAAGTAGATTCTAAAAAGTCAAGATGTACAGTTGACCCTTGAACAACATGGGTCTGAACTGCATGAACCCATTTATGCACAAATCTTTTTCAATAACTATAATCGAAAATTTTTTGGAGGTTTGCGACAATTTGAAAAAACTCACAGATGAAATCCATCACCTAGAAATATAAAAAAAGAAAAGAAAAAGTTCTGTCGTGAATGCATATAGTGTACGTAGATAAGTCTATTTAATCATTTACTATGATAAAATATACAAAACTCTATTATAACGTTAAAACTTACACATATAAACACTTACAGACCATACATGAATCCATTTGCAGTTGAGAGAAATGTAAACAAATGTAAAGAGGAAGTATTAATTCATAACTGCATAAAATTAACTGTAGTACGTATTATATGACTATAATAATTTTGTAGCCACCTCTTACTACTATTGCAGTGAGCTCAAATATTGCAAGTATCAACTTAAAATGCCATGTGGCACCACTTGTCTCTCTAATAAATTGCAAATTGCAATAAAAATTGATCTTTCATATTTCTTGTGTATTTTTCATTTTGTTTAGTGTAATATTGTAAACCCTGAGTAACACCATGGGACCCATACAAAGAGCCATCAGTGGTGCTGGAAGTCATGACATTACATGAAAAAGTCAAATTGCTTGACCTGTACCATAGATTGAGGTCTGCAGCTGAAGGTTGCCCACCATTTCCAGATAAATGAATCCAGTATAAGGACCACTGTAAAAAATAAAAGAAAATTCATGAAGTCATCACTGCAGCTATGCTAGCAGGCACAAAAACCCTGCTTTTTTGTGTGTGAAATACTTTTCAATGTAATATTAGACATGCAGATTCTGTAAGTGTTCAGGGCTGCTATAAGAAAGGTGTATCTATAGCCTCTAACATCATTCAAGAAAAACCGAAGTCATATGACAACTTAAAGCAAAAGAAAGTAAGGGAGTTGGAGAATTTAATGTCAGCAAAAGATGGTTTGACAAATTTAGAACGAGATTTAGCTATAAAAATGTCAAGATAACAGGAGAAATAGCTTCTGCTGACCAAGAGGCAGCAGCTGAGTTTCCCAACATCATTAAGAAAATCTTTGAAAAGAAAGAATATCCACCTGAATAGGTATTTAACACAGATGAAAGTCCCCTACTCTGGAAAAAAGAATTGCCACAAAACACATTTATTAGTAAGGAAGAGAAGCAAGAACCAGGATTTAAGGCAGGAAGGGACAGGCTAACCTTACTGTTTTGTGCAAATGCAGTCAGGTTTATGATCAGGGCTGCCCTTATTAATAAAGCTGCTAACCTAGATCCATGAAGGAAAAAGATAAACACCAGTGAAGTGTCTTTTGGTTGTACAACAAGAAAGCTTGGACAAGGAGGACTCTTTTTCTGAACTGATTCCACTGATGCTTTCTCCCTGAAGTGAGGAAGTACTCTGTCAATAAGGAATTGCCTTTTACAGTTAATTCAATATTGGACAATGCCCCTGGCCATCCAGAACCCTCTGAGTTCAACACTGAAGGCAATGACATGGTTTACTAGCCCCTAAACACAACATTAATTCAGTCTCTAGATCCAAGCTATGGAAGAGAACTTCAACAGGGAAGACACCATAAAAGTCTGGGAGGATAATATTATTGAAAGTACCATCGTTGTGAGAATTTTATTTTTATATAGAGACTGTGTCTTGCTCTGTTTCCCATGATGGTCTTGAACACCTGGCCTCTCAAAGTGCTGGAATTACAGGTGCAAGCCACTGTGTTTAGCCCATGGTTGTTATGGAATAAGTCACAAAATGCTATCACATTTGAGGGGACAGGAAGGGAGGAAAAGAAAGAGAAAAGGAGAGAAGGGGGGAGAGGGAGGGAAGGAGAAAGAAAGAAAGAGAGAGAGAGAAAGAGACAGAGAAAAAAGAGAGGGAGAGAAAGAAAGAGAGAACGACAGAAAGACAAAGAGGAAAGGGAACGGGAGCCTCCCAGCTACTTGGGAGGCTGAGGCAGGAGAATTGCTTAAACCCGGGAGGCGGAGCTTGCAGTGAGCCAAAGATCGTGCCATTGCACTCCAGCCTGGGCAAGGCCGGGGCCAGGGATGGACAGGACAGGATGGAAAAAGGAAAGGGGAAAAGTAAAAGGAAAAAGGAAAGGAAAGAGAAAAAGGGCCATGAAAGCCATCAAGCCCAAAACAATACATTCCTACTGGAGAAAACTATGTCCAGATGTTGTACATGACTCACAGGATTTACAACAGAGCCAATCAACAAAATCATGAAAGATACTGTGGACATGGCAAAAAAGATGGGGGGTAAAGGGTTTCAAGACATGGCTACTGGAGAAATTCACAATCTTTTCAAGATAGATACCATACCAGAGGAATTAAAAGAAGATGATTTGATGGAGATGAGTGCTTCCAAATCAGTGTCAGATGATAAGGACAAAGATGAAGAAGAAGCAGTGCCAGAAAACAAATCGACATTAGACAATTTGGCAGAAGGGTTCTGATTATTCAAGACTGCTTTTGACTTCTTTTACATGGACCCTTTTATTATGTGGGCAGTGAAACTAAAGCAAACGGTGGAAGGAGGATTGGTACATATAGAAAAATTTCTAGAGAGATGAAAAACCAAAAACGTCAGACAGAAATTATGATGTATTTCTGCGAAGTTACACCAAGTGTATCTGGTCTGCCTCTCCTGACTCCTGTTCCGCCTCCTCCACCATCCCTAAGACAACAAGGCCAACCTTTCTTCTTCCTTCTCCTCTTCAGCCTATTCAATTTTCACTTAATGCACAGTAAATATGCTTTCCCTGTAATTTTCTTAATAACATTTTCTTTTCTGTAGTTTGCTTTACTGTAAGAATACAGAATATAATACATACAACATATAAAATATGTATTAACCAACTGTTTATGTTATCAGTAAGGCATCTGATCAACAATAGGCTATTTGTAGTTAAGTTTTGGGGAAATCAAAAGTTATACATACATTTTCAACTGTGTAGGGTGTCAGTACCCCTAACCCCTATGTTGTTCAAGGGTCAACTGCCTATTATGGTAAGTAAGCCCTAGAGCAACAACTAAGACAATAATTTTAAAAATATCTATATAATTAAAAAATCATAAAAAGAATTAAGATGTACTACCAAAATATTCGTACAATGCAAAAAAAAGCAGTAAAGGAGGAATACAGGGAAAACGTCATGAATAATAAAAAATGAAAATTGAAATGGCAAACATAAACTGAACTATATTAATAACATTAAATATGAATTAATGAATGCAATCAAAAGACAGTGATTGTCCCATCCAATAAAAACACATGACCAATACATGTTGTCTTCAGAATGCACACCTTTTTTTTCTGAGACAGGGTCTCCCAAGCTGGAGTGCAGTGGCATGATCTTCAGTTCACTGTAGCCTCCACCTCTCAGGTTCAAGTGATCCTCCCACCTTAGCCTCCCAAGTAGCTGGGACTACAGGTGTGTGTGCCACCATGCCCAGCTAATTTTTGTATTTTTTGTAGAGACAGGGTTTTGCCACGTTGCCCAGGCTGGTCTCAAACTCCTGAGCTCAAGCAACCCACCCACCTGCACCTCCCAAAGTGCTAGCATTACAAACACGAGCCACCCGCCCAGCCTTAGAACACACACTTTAGACTCAAAGATATAAACAAGCTGAAAGTAAAAGGATGGAAAACATCACACAAATAGCAAAAACAGAAAGCTGAAGAGGCTATATGAATATCAGACAAAAAAGACTTTAGTGTCAATAATATACAAAAATTCTTGCTTCTTTACAGTGCCACTCCCCTTTATGTTTGTCACAAACTACATCTTTATACATTGTGTGACCATTAATATAGATTTACAATTAGTGCTTTATGCATTTATTATTTGTATGGAAAAAATAAGAGTTACAATTTAAACATGCAACACTGGTTGTTATATTTACCTATGTAAATTCTAGTTATTTCTTCATATGGTTTTGAATTGTTGTCTACCATCCTTTTGTATCACCCTGAAAAACTACTTTTAGCATTTCTTTTTTTTTTTTTTTTTTTTTTGGAGACAGAATCTCACTCTGCTGCCTAGGCTGGAGTGCAGTGGTACGATCTCAGCTCATTGCAACCTCCACCTCCTGGGTTCAAGCAATTCTCATGCCTCAGCCTCCCAAGTAGCTGAGACTACAAGTGTGTACCTCCATGTCCAGCTAATTTTTGTATTTTCAGTAGATATAGGGTTTCGCCATGTTGGCCAGGCTGGTCTCGAACTTCTGACCTCAATAAATCAAGATTAGCCCGCCTCCACCTCCCAAAGTAAGCCACTGCACCAGGCCTCTTGCAGCATTTCTTACGGAGGTTTACTAATGACAAACTCCCTGCGGTTTTTTTATCTGAAAATGTACTCAGAACCACTAATGGTGCACTTTCAATAGATGAATTGTATGATATGTGAATTATATCTCAATAAAGCTTTTATATTAAAGCTTCCTTTCATAACTAATTAAAGTGGATGTTAAGGTTACATGGAAAAGAGAAAAGCACAGGGGCCCAGATCAGTTGATGGAAGGACAGTTTTCACAGAACAACGGAAAATGAACTCTTCATCATTCATGACCCTGCTGTCTTACGTAGCCAACTTATCATTCCCTCTGAAATAGGCATCTGTCATTCCCTATTGAGGTGACTCTACCATACAGGTAACTCAGTCTTTCTAGGTTTCTGCTTCACCTCTAATCTTGGTTTCTGCTTCTTTTCTTTTTGAAAATTTCAAATCCAAATTTGTTTGGGTCTCATTGTCCATTTTTAGAAGACTTCTCACACTAGTCTACTCATAAGTCACTTACCTAGCTAATATAATGTAGCTTTTAGTTATGATACTTACCCCTAATTTAGTTAACTATGGCAAAGACAGTAAGGTAACATTTTCTAGAAAATATTTTGAACCTAACAAAATGTATCATAAAAAAATTTAGAGGAAAATTTTTAGTTTTAAGTGCTTGTATTAGAAGAAAGCTATCAAATCAATAACCTAATCTTTCACATTAATATATATTTATATATAATTACTTATGTAAATACATAGATGCACAATTAAATACATAAATACAACACATAAATAGAAGAAAAGAAAGAAATGATAGAACTTATCAATGAAAAACAAAAGCTGGTTTTTTGAGATCAATACAATTAATTTCTAGCCAGACTGACCAGAAAAAAAAAAGAAAACAAATTATCAATATTCAAAATGAAATGTGACATTACTACAAATATCCCATAAATACTGAAAGGAAAAATAAAGGAATACTATAAAAAAATTTATGCCAATAAATTCAATAATTTTTGTGAAAATGGACCAACTTTTGAAAACTGCAAACCACCAAACATAACGCAAAATGAAATAGATAATATACATAGTCCTTCCAGGTGAGATTTCTGTTTTATAAAAAATTTATATATATAGTCTTATAACTACTAAATAAATTGAATTTATAGTTAAAACCTTCCAAGAAAGAAATCTCCAGGCCCCGATGGCTACACAAATTAATTCTACCCATTATTAAAGAAAAACAGTAATTATATACAATCTCTTCTGGAAAATACAAGATGAAAGAACAGTCCTCAAATCTATTGTAAATTTAAATGTAAAGCATAGAACTATAAATATTTACAAAGAAAATATAGTGAAAATCTTTATGACCTGAAGATTTCTCTAAGATGAAGAGTTCTTAGACATGACACTAAAACCATATTCTGTAACAGGAAAATTGACTAACTGGACTTCATCAAAATAAAAGCTTTTGTTTCTTAAAAGACACTAAAAACAGACTAGGAGAAAACATTTGTAAATTGTGTATCTTACAAAGGACTGGTATTGATAATATAAAAATAATTCTTAAAACTCAACAATGAGAAACCATCTGCTTAAAATATGGGCAGTGGACTTGAACAGACCCTTTGCTAAAGAGAATATAAAGATGACAAATAATAGCATGGAAAGATGTACAGCATTATTGGCCATTACGGAGTGCAAATTAAAGCCAACGTAATATACTACTACATACTTATTAGAATGGCTAAAATGAAAATACCAAGTGCTCCCAAGAAAATGGAGCATAGGGTACTCCGATATGTTGCTGGTGGAAATATAAAATGGTATAGTTGGCTGGGCGTGATGGCTTACATCTGTAATCCCAGCACTTTGGGAGGCTGAGGTAGGTGGATTGCCTGAAGTTGAGACCAGCCTGGCCAACGTGGTGAAACCCCAACTCTACTAAAAATACACAAATTAGCTGCGCATGGTAGCATGCACCTGTAATCCCAACTACTCAGGAGGCTGAGGCAGGAGAATCGCTTGAACCTGGGAGGCGGAGGTTGCAGTGAGCTGAGATCATGCCACTGCACTCTAGCCTGGGCAAGAGAGCGAGAGTCTATCTCAAAAAAAAGGTATAGTCACTCTAGAAAATAGTTTGGCACTTTATATCTTATAAAGTTAAACATGTATTTACTGTATAAGCCAACAATCCAACTCTTGAGTACCCTAGAAAAATAAAAACTTACGCTCACACAAAAGCCCGTACCAAATGTCTGCAGCTGATTTATTTAAATAATAAATAATAATAAACCCAAACTGGAAACAACCCAAATGTCCTTCAGTGAGCAAATAGATAAACAAACTTTGGTACAATGGAACTCTACTCAGCTTAATCAAAAGAATGAACGATTTATTCATGCAACAATTTGGCTGAATCTGAAGACATTATCCTGAGTTCAAGAATCCAGTCTCAAGAAGTGATATACTATGTGATTTCATTTATAAGATATTCTCAAAAATGTAAAACTATAGTGATGGAGAACGGCTCAGTAGTTGCCAAGTTATAGTTGAGGGGAGAGTGGGATTATAAAGGGTTAGCACGAGGGAGTTTTTTGAAGTGATGGAATTTTTTTTTTTTAATCCTGACAATGGTTGTGGTTACACAAATCTATACATGTTTTAAAATACAAAGCACTGTACACCAAAAGGGAAAAAATTCAATTTTGCTGCACAAAAAAAAAAAAAAGGCTTAGGATATCAACAAGCAAGTTTGAGAAGAAATGCAAATAGCCAACAGAGAAAAGATCCTCAAATGTATTTGTTATCAAACAGCAATAAGATATTATTCACTCCTCAGGTTGGCAAAAATGAGAAAGACTGTTAATATCTAGTGGTGGTGAAGATGTGGAAGAACTAAGCAGCCTCATATGCCATGGTATATACGTAAACTGGTAAAGCCTTATTACAGGGCATTCCGATGGCATCTTAAGGAATATGCACATATCCTTTAAATTAGTACAATTCCTTTGTGCAAGTCCAGTACTTACTATAGTATCTGGTATATAAGCTATCAATAAATGTGTGCAAAATGGTTGAAAGAAGGCATGCAGAGCAGACATACATTAGTAAAAATGGAATATATCAAGCAAGGTTTCCTGTAATAAAGGAAGCTGTGACCTGAACATCCAAGGATGGCTAGGGTTTAAATCAGTGATGAGGAAGGGAAAAAAAAAAATTCTAGGGACAAAGAAAAGCTGAGGCACAGTGGCTCAAGAGACAGAATAAATATGGTAAACTGGCATCAGCTAGGCTTCAGTGAAAGTGAAGAGCGGGTAGCTCAAGAGTAAGAAAAAAACATTTCTTCACAAGATGAGTTCCACCTCCTCCTTTAGGGTCTAAATTGTATTCCACCTCCCCTAAGTAATCTCTCCTACACCCAGAATTAATTGCTTGCTATATCACACTTCCATATTCACCTCTTTATCAGTGGTTTTCAAAGTTATCCTGCATCAGAATCACCTGAAGTGCTTATTAAAACACAGATTGCTGGCCTTACTACCCATTTCTGATTCAGAACTAGAACTGGAAATGACAATATGAGAATTACTGCTCTAGCCAACTTGGCTTCCTTTGACTTGCTAAAATACCATTATAATGAGCAGCTGTTATTTTTGCCTTCCCAGTGTTCATCCCCTCTTCTTAAAACCAAACCCTTTTGGACAGGAACCACTTCCCTGCAGTTTAGGTGTGGCTGGATTGCCTTCTCAGACCACAGGAGACACATGACCCAGGCCTAAACAATTAGAATATTCCATTCCCACGGCCACAGTCATTGAATCAGGAACAGGAGTGTTGCCAATTAGAATCCTCCCTGGGATTTTTTTCTGCCGGAGTTATCAGGAAGATGCTCTCTTTCTACCAAGGTTGTTATGCTGATAAGATGTGAGTCTTAGACCTCTGGTGGCCCTCAAGACTACAAAATGGAAAAAATCTGTGAGAGAGAAAAGGAAGACCTGGATCACATCACCTCACTGGAGCCCTTAGATCCAGTCATGCCCAAAGTCAGACATTCCAAAGCCTTTTCTGTTTCATGTACAGTATTACCATTTTGCTTAGGCCAATTTGAGTTTGGTGTTTGTCACTTACAAGCCAGGGTCCTGACTAATAAATGAATTGATAACATAAGCAGGGAGGGGTAGCGATGACAGACCTTAAATACGGAATGCGAAGAGACAACTTACAGAATGGGAGAAAATATTTGCAAACTATACATCTGACAAGGGGTTAATATTCAGACTGTATAAGAAACTCAAACAACTCAACAGCGAAAGCAAAAAACACAAGCCAATTTTAAAAATGAGCAAAAGATCTTAATAGATATTTCTCAAAAGGAGAGACATATAAATGACCAGCAGGTATATTTAAAAATGCTCAACATCATTAATTATCAGGGAAATGCAAATCAAAACTACAATGAGATATCACCTCACTCCAGTTAGAATGGTCATTACCACAAAGACAAAAGATAATGGGTATTGTCGAGGATGTGGAGGAAAGGGAACCCTTGCACATTGTTGGGAATGTAATTTAGTATAACCTTCATGGAGAACAGTAAGGAGGTTCCTCAAAAAATTATAAATATAACTACCACATATTTAATCCACTCATACCACTGCTGGGTATATACACCCAAGAAAATTAAATAAGTATATTGAAGAGATATCTGCACTCACATGTTTATTACAGCACTACTCACAATACTCAAGATATGGAACCAACCTAAGAAGCCATCCACAGATGAAAGGATAAAGAAAATGTTGTATGTGTACATATATGTACACAATGAAATACTACTCAGCCATAAAAAAATAATAAAATTCTTTTTTTGTTTGTTTGTTTTTTTTTTTTGAGACGGAGTCTCACTCTGTTGCCCAGGCTGGAGTGCAGTGGCGCAATCTCGGCTCACTGCAACCTCCGCTTCCCGGATTCAAGTGATTCTCCTGCCTCAGCTTCCCAAGTAGCTGGGACCACAGGCATGTGCCATCACGCCCAGCTAATTTTCTTTATTTTTAGTACAGATGGGGTTTCACCGTGTTGGCCAGGTTAGTCTCCAACTCCTGACCTCAGGTGATCCGCCCGCCTCAGCCTCCCAAAGTGCTGGGGTTACAGGAGTGAGCCACCACGTCCAGCCAAAAATAATAACATGCTGTCATTTACAACAACATGGGTGAACCTAGAGGACATTATATTGAGTAAAATAAGCCAGACACAGAAAATACTGCATGTTCTCACTCATATGTGAAATCTAAAAAAAAGTTGATCTCATAGAAGTAGAGAGTAGGATAGTGATTAACAGAAACTGGAGCAGGAGAGGTGGGGAAAGGGAAGAATGGGGAGAGTTTGGTCAATGAGTACAAAGTTAGGTAGGAGGAATAAATTCTGGTGTTCTATTACACTGTGGGGTGACTATAGTTAACAATAATGTATGTTTCAAAATAGCTAGAAGAGAGGATTTTGAATGACCTCATCACAAAGAAATGATAAATGTTTTAAGGTGTGGATTTGCAAATTACTCTGATCAGATCACTATCAAAATATCATATTGTATCCCATAAATAGTACAAAATTTTTTGAAACAAAGTCTCACTGTGTTGCCCAGGCTGGAATGCAGTGGCCCAATCTCAGCTCACTGCAACCTCCATCTCCGAGGGTCAAGTGATTCTCATGTCTCAGCCTCCTGAGTAGCTGGGATTTGAGGTGTGCATCATCACACCTGGCTAATGTTTGTATTTCTAGCAGAGACAGGGTTTCGCCATGTTGGCCAAGCTTGTCTAGAACTCCTGGCCTCAAGTGATCCACCCACCTCGGCCTCCCAAAGTGCTGGGATTACAGGTGTGAGCCACTGCACCCAACCATAATGTACAATTATTATGCGTCAATTAAAAATAAAACTTTCAAAGAGAGCCAATTAGAATATTTAGCTGAAAAAATGTATACATATGGAAAGCCAAGAGGATGCCTCTATCCTTATCTGGAAAGTCTGGGAAGTGATCATCTTATTCTATGGTTACACAGGTGCTGGTTAAACTGCTGTAACTTGGAACAGTAACTTTGCTAAGAACAGCAGAATGAAGAGATGAATGGACCTGGATCAATAATGATATAACTGAGCCACTGTTGATCTTTATCAGCTTGAACCCATTCTACCTCTGGACTTCCTTTTACAGAAGACAATAAAATGATTTGTTTGGATTCGGGTTTTCTGTAACTTGCAGTCAAAAAGTTTCCTAACTCATATAAGTTGACTACTTCTACATCTAATTCTTGCAAAAAAAACAAGGTTCAGTTCAGTTGGTCCAGCTGAAAGCAAACAGAAAAGACCATAGAGCCTTGCAAAGAGGTACATTTCTTGCCCACAAACAGTAAACTCTAAACAGATGTGAATCAGACAATCCGTAGCTTTGCTTGGTTACAAAAGCCTAAATTTCTGCCCAGCTAAATCAAAGAAGAAGATATCACAGGAGAGATTATCAGGATTCAGGAGCAAATAATGTATTAATGGTGATTCCTGTTTATGCCTTATTCAGTGAGACAGATGATCATGCCAAGGGAACACTGGCAGACTGCTAGGTTTGAGGGGAAATGCATTAGTTCTGCCTTGTTTAGATATGTAGAGTTTGAGGTACCTTTGACACAAGCAAGCAGGAATGCTAAACAGCCAGTTAGATACCTAGGCTGGGGCTCTGAGGAGGTTTATGAGTTAGAGACATAAGTCTGGAAGTCACTGGCATGTATCTAATAACTTAAGCTGTGAGCCATCAGTCAGATTACCTAGGGAGGTAATACCAAGTGAGGAGACAAGATGGCCAAGTGCTGAGAATAGGCAATATCTAATGACCATGAAGAAGACGATGAGCTTGCAGAAACAAATGAGGATAAACTGCACAATTGTTTTAGATCCATATAATACAATATTATTTGACAATTAAATTTTTTAGATTTGTAAGATTAACTGAAAGAGTCTAAAGTACATGTAGTATGATTCCATTTTTAAATAGAAAAAACATACATATGTGTAATCATATATCCAAAAGTACATATCAGTTGGGTGCAGCGGTTCACACCTGTAATCCCAGCACTTTGGGAGGCTGAGGTGGGAGGAGACTGTTTGGGCCCAGGAGTTTGACACCAGCCTGGGCAACACTGGAGACCCTGTCTCCAAAAAAATAAAAAAAAAAAATTAGCCAGTCATGGTGGTGTGCACCTGTGGTCCCAGCTACTCAGCAGGCTGAGGTGGAAGGATCGCTTGAGCCCAGGAGTTCAAGGCTGCTGTGAGCCAAGACTGCACCACTGCATTCTAGCCTGGGTGAAAGAGTAAGACACTCTCTTAAAAAATTTTTTTACAGTGTTTAAAGAATTAAAACTGTTTATCAAGAGATAACTATATATACATCTATATTTTGAGAAGGAGTCTCGCTCTGTCGGCAGGCTGGAGTACACTGGTGCAATCTCGGCTCACTGCAATCTCCACCTCTTGGGTTCACGCCATTCTCCTGCCTCAGCCTCCTGAGCAGCTGGGACTACAGGCGCCCACCACCACGCCCGGCTAATTTTTTATATTTTTAGTAGAGACGGGGTTTCACCATGTTGGCCAGGATGGTCTTGATCTCCCGACCTCATGATCCACTCGCCTTGGCCTCCCAAAGTGCTGGGATTACAGGCGTGAGCCACCATGCCCGGCCAAGATTCTTTTTTTAAAAAAAAGCTTAAAGTTAAGTCACAAAGTATAAGGATATGTATGACATGAGTAATTAACAAAAACTTATAATCTGAACTTATAAAGAACTGCTATCAATGAATAAGAAAGTATTAAACAACACAATAGAAAAATAAGCAATATATTTG
The DNA here is from genome assembly GCF_047675955.1 of Chlorocebus sabaeus. Classification (NCBI taxonomy): domain Eukaryota; kingdom Metazoa; phylum Chordata; class Mammalia; order Primates; family Cercopithecidae; genus Chlorocebus; species Chlorocebus sabaeus. Next base: position 71,114,819 of record NC_132917.1, on the reverse strand, counting down.
AGCAGCCATTTCACAGAAGAGGAAACACAAATGGCTAATAAAAAGTGGCCACCCCATTAATGCTCTACCTCACTAATAATCAAGAAAATATAAAACCTCAATGAGATTCATTTAATTCAGTCAACAATATTTATTAAAGTCGTCTATGGTGAAGGTGCTGCTCTAAATTCCAGGGACACAACAGTGAACAAGATATCAAAAACTCCCTATCCTTAAGGAACTTAAGTTCCAGTGTGGAAAAGCAGTGGCAGTAAGTGGTCCAGAAAGAAATAAAGCAGTAAAGAGATAAGGGAGTGGGAGAGAAGCATGCCAAATTTTAAAGGGAATGGACAGGAAAAGCCTCACAGAGAACCTGACAATTAAGTGAAGGCCTAAGAGAGGTAAAGGAGCAAACTACAGAGACATCAGGGAGAGAACATTCCAGGCAGAGGAACGAGCAAGTGCAAAGGTTGTGAGGAGCACTAAACAGGCCAGAGTGATTGAAGCAGAGACCATTTTGCACACACCAAGCAAAAACCAAAAGAGCAAATATTGGTAAGGATATGGAGAAACATTAATTCTTATATACGGCTAGCAGGAAGGTACAAGGATCATGATCACCCTGGAAAACCATTTGTCATTTTCAAGCATTACCCTCACAGGCAAGTAGCTTAGAAAAACTCTTGAACAGGTGTACCAGGAAGCCAGTACAAAATGCTCATAGCAGCACAGGTTTTTTAATAGCAAAATTATTAAATTCTGGATTTTAATACCATTTTTAATTCACAGACGAGTGACAAAAATAAATGGTATATACATAATAGAATACAATAGAGTAGTAAAAATACATGTGCTCTAGCTAAGCATCTACATGGATGAACATCTGGAATATACTCCTGAGTAAAAGAAAAAAGAAAGTTACAGAAGAAGAAGAATATGAATCATTTTACGTAGTCTTCAAACATGCAAATCTAAGCAATACAGCGTTTATGATTTTGCCCATTTAGTGGTAAGATATTTTTTCATGTAAGAGAATAAGAAATCATCACGCCTATAGTTCCAGCACTTTGGGAGGCCAAGGAAGTTGGATCACTTGAGCCCAGGAGTTGGAAACCAGTGTGGGCAACATGGTGAGATTGCATCTCTACAAAAAACACAAAAACTAGCCAGAGATGGTGGTACACACCTCTAATCCAAGCTACTCAGGAGGCTAAGGCAGGAGGATCACTTGAGCCTGGAAGGTCAAGGAGGCTGCAGTGAGCCATGATCACACCATTGTACTCCAGTCTGGGTGACAGAGCAAGACCTTGTCTTAAAAAAAATGAAAAAAAAAAAGAGAGAGAGAGAATAAGAAATCAAAAAGATTGGGGGAAGTCCAAAGAGAGGCACAGGATGAGTAGGGGTATAGAGGGCTTCAAAAATTATATTAATGTTCTATTTCTTCAATTGAGTGGTTGAAGAAATGAAGAAATGGCATTAATTTTATTTTTATGATTTTATCTTACAAATATCTCAGATTTTCTTTTGGATATTTGAAGTATTTTATTTAAAAAGTTTTATTTTCTAAAGAAAGAATGTACAAGCCCAGTGCAGTGGCTCATGCCTGTAATCCCAACACTATGGGATTGTGTTGGTCAGGTGGATCACCAGAGCCCAGGAGTTTGAGACCAGCCTGGGCAACATGGTGAAACCCCATTTCTACAAAACACACGAAAATTAGTGAAGCATGGTGGCATGCACCTGTAGTCCAGCTACCTGGGAGGCTGAGGCAGGAGGACTGCTTGAGCCCGGTATGCAGATATTGCAGTGAACCATGATTGTGCTACTGCACTCCAGCCTGGACAACAGAGTGAGAATGTCTCAAAGAAAAAAAAAAAAAAGAGTGAATAAAGTGACTGTACAGATTTTAATTTCATTAGCAGATCATTTTAACGTGATCCTAAAATAGTTAAATATGTAAGGCATAACATCCTTTTAAAAAATCTTCCTGATTATTGAAAAGGTCTTTCTTCTGTGCCGATAGAAAACATATGACAAAAATCTATGTTTTTGGCTGGGTGTGGTGGCTCACGCCAGTAATCCCAGCACTCTGGGAGGCCAAGGAGGGCAGATCACTTGAACTCAGGAATTCAAAACCAGCCTGGGCAACATGGTGAAACCCCATTTGTACTAAAAAGACACACAAAAATTAGCTGGGCATGGTTGCGTGCAGCTCTTGTCCCAACTACTTGTGAGGCTGAGGCACAAGAATCGCTTGAACCCAGGAGAGGGGGTTTCAGTGAGCCGAGATCATGCCACTGTACTATAGCCTGGGCAACAGAGCGTGACCCTGTTTCAAAAATAATAATAATAATAATACTTTTTTTCTTGTCTCACTTTAACATAAAAATCTTTCATATAAATGAACAAAATCCCTTTCCTTTTCTCTTCAGTGACCAATGTAAAGGTGGGAAATAGGGAAACATGACTGACAGAGGAAAAGGAAAGCTATTAACTGCCTCTTAAACCAAAAGCAACTAAATTTTATTTGGAAGTTGTGTATGTGAGAGAGAGAAAATCCTCATGCAGCTCACTCATCTACTTAATCAATTTTTTAAAGTTAACTCCATAAATGAATAGAAAATAATGTAAATTTTAATTCCATATGATTTTAACATTTTTATGTGTCAGGCATTGCTCCAAGGGTTCTTACACTTAAAGATTCATTTAATCCTGAGAATAATCAACGAACTGGGCACTACCGCCATCTCTATTTTAGAGAAAAAGGAACCAACATACAGAGCTAAGTGGTTTGCTGAATGTCACACAGTTAGTAACTGGTAATCTGTATCTGAACGTAAGCAGCAGGCCTCTGGAATCCACACCCTCAACCATTACATTAGATTGACTTCCTCATATGATGGAGTCTTTTGAAAGGGGACAGAGGTACAGAGGACAGAAAAAAGAGAAAAAGAGAGCAGAAAGCTATGGAAACAATGCTGATGTCTGCTAAAGCCTAAGAGACAAATACCTAACTCATTTACCAATATTGTTCTCTAATATGAATGAAATATTTTCGTTTAAACATTGGGCAAGTATTACAAAAAACCTACCAGATAAAGTATTCTCATCATTCCATAAAACTTGAAATACAGACATTCTTAAGCTTTCTTTTCCTCATTTTCATCAGGGAATGTGTGATTGTTTCCAAATCTAGCTTAAAAAAAAAAAAGATACCTTAGAATTTTGTCACCACCTTGTGGTCTTTTGCAGTAGTGCTACTAAAAACTTCAAAAGAATTTGGTCTGGGGTCCAGTAAAAACACCAATGTTAATCTTAGTGCTATTTTGCCTGCTTTCAATAATTTTGGTCACCTTCGATGGACTCCTGTATTTATCTACATTATTTTTTAAGTGTGGTGACCAAAATGAGGCACAATCCAGTCTATTATTGAAATACCAGACCAAGGTTGGCCATGCCCAAAACCCTTCTAAGGACAGCAGCTATCCTACCAAGCCCCTGCTAAGGGGAAGCCTGTGTGACTTTTCACAGTTATAACTTAGTCAAGACAATTCCTCAATTCCCTTGTACTGAACTTATTTTGAGTTTCCCTATGTAGTCCAGTAGTACATTAAGTGAAAACTGTTTGTTTGTTTGTTTGTTTCAGACAGGGTCTCACTCTCTTGCACAGGCTGGGATGCAATGGTGCAATCATGGCTCACTGTGGCCTGGACTTCCTGGGCTCAAGTGATTCTTCCACCTCAGGCTCCCAAGTAGCTGGGATCACAGGCAGATGCCATCATGCCTGGCTGATTTTTTTCTTTTTTAGAGACAGGGGTCTCACTACATTGCCCAAGCTGGTCTCAAACTCCTGGGCGCAACTGATCCTCCCACAAAGTGCTGGGATTACAGGCATGAGCTACTGTGCCCGGCCAAATCAGTATTCTCAAATTAGTAACTATCCTATTTCCTCACCTCAGAGCTGATTTTCCCTCTTAACTTAAGGGTGTTTCCCTTCCCCTCCTTAGGGAGGGAAGAGGGACAGGCTGGCACAGGGATAATAAGTGCAGGTTCCAGGAGAACACCTCAGGGTAAAGGTGGGACTGAGTCCTTCAAGCACCTGTCTACTTCCTGGCAGCTCCCTGGAGTTGGCAACTGGGAGCCCAACTTAAACTCCAGGTAGAACTTACATGCAACTATGTTGCCCATTTTCCTGTCTTGCTTATGGTCAAAATAATCCATGAAAAACCCTTACATTACTTATTCAGGTGTAGCATATACAGTTTTGGCCAACCAATCCCAAATCCCATGCTGTCAATTCCTCTCAGTCTTCACTCAGTTTTCTCTATGACCCGATACTATTTCTTCTATTTTTTTTCCCCCTCTGTTGTTCTTAGCCTATAAGAACACTAAGGCGGTATGCTCCATCCCATCCCATCCACTGATGTTTGAAGATCTGCAGAGCAGTTCTTTGGTTGACCCAATACCTCAGAAGCTACTGGCATTTAATGGCTGAGGGCCAGACATACCAAAAATCATTCAGTGTGTAAGACACTGTCTTAAGACAAGCTGTGCTGCACAATAGTTAGGAAAACCACTACTGTTCCAGTGCCTGGCCTCCGGCATTATGTATAACTCTTCCTTATAAATGGTCAGTAAAACCCATAAAATTATACACTATTTCACAGACTAATAGGATAGACTACATACTTAGACAAAGTGGAAAAAAGGCCAATGCAGTCCCCTGCCCTATTTAATAATATATAATTTCCTTTCTTTTACCTACATGAGTTGGTTAATTTTGAGTAACTGAAATGAATATATGATGAGATTCTACTGTATCTGTTCCCTACACTTTTTAAAACACATTGTTCTGTATCTTGTTTTTTGATTTGATAATTCTTTGAGACTGCTCTACATTCACGAAAAGAAAACTACCTCATTCTTTTTAATGACTGTAGCATATTTCATTTTAGGGAGATATCCTAGAATTTACTTAACCAGTCTTAGTGGAAGAATTTTAAGCCAAAGAGTAAAGTGATGATATACATTTTCAAAAGATTATGTGGCTATATGGTAAGAAATGGCTTAAAGGTTTAACAGTTTATGTGAGGACCCCAGTGACAGAACATTACCACAGTATTCTTGATAAGCAATGACTTATTTTTACTGTTGATCTCTAATAATTCCCCAGCAGGGTAAAATCTTTAAAAAAAAAAAAAAAAGTATAAAATAGAGACAAAGTCTCGCTATGTTATCAAGGGTAGTCTTTAACTCCTGGGCTCAATCAATCCTCCTGTCTTAGCCTCCCAAAGTTTTGGGATTACAGGTGTGAGCCACCATGCCCAGCCAGGGGTAAAATCTTAATGGAAGGAAGAAAGGATGGGAGGGAATGAGGCAGTGAGGAAAGAATTTTGATGTAGTGCAATTTATCTTTATCTTTCTCTTTACAGTTAGTATTATTTGCATCCTATTAAACAAGTCTTCTTATACTAAGGTTATGAAGATATTCTCATATATTATCTTCTAGGAACTTCATTGTTTTGCCACTCACATTTAAAACCACAACTCGCCTGCAACTTGTTTGTTTGTTTTGTTTTTTGAGATAGAGTTTTGCTCCTGTTGTCCAGGCTGGAGTGCAATGGCACGATCTCGGCTCACCGCAACCTCCGCCTCCTGGGTTCAAGGGATTATCCTGCTTTAGCCTCCTGGGTAGCTCAGATTATAGGTATGCACCACCACGCCCAGCTAATTTCATATTTTTTGTAGAGACTAGGTTTCTCCATGTTGGTCAGGATGGTCTCAAACTCCCAACTTCAGGTGATCCGCCCACCTCAGACTCCCAAAATTCTGGAATTACAGGCATGAGCCACCGTGCCCGGCCTTTTTTTTTTTTTTTTTTTTTTTAGTACTGTGATGTTGGATCAAGCTTTGGTTTGATTTTTATTTTGTATCTTTTTTCCTTCCTTTTAAAAATAATAATATCTGATTGTCTCTATACCATATACTGAAAAAAATTTAATTATTTCCCTTCTTCTCTTTAGGGTCAATTTTGTCATACATCAAGTATCCAGATACACGTGACTGTTTCAGCACTCTCTATTCTAGTCTTTTGATCAGTTTTTCTATTCTTCCATTATTACACTTTCTTAATAATTACAGTGTCATGTTGTCTCTCTTTTTTTTTTTTTTTCAATAAAATAAAATAAAAAGGCTAGAAGTGATCCTCCCACCTTGGCCTACTAAAGTGCTGCGATTACAGGTGCGAGCCACCATCCCCGACCATATTAAGTCTTGATATGAAATATGGCTAGCTTTCCCATTGTTCAAGATTGTCTGGGCTATTCTAGGTCTTTTGCATTTCCAGAAACATTTTAGAATCAACTAGTCAAGTTCTCAAAAAAAAGAAAAAAAACTTATTAGATTTTGAGTTGGGACTGCATTGACTCGGTGAATCAGTTTGGTAAGAAGTGAAATCTTTACAATGATGAGACTTCTAATCAACAAAATATGGTATATACTTCTAATTACTCAGAACTTCTTTACCTTCTCACAATAACATTGTATGGTTTTCTGCATTAATATTATGCATATATCATGTTACATTATTTAACGTTTATGATGCTTTTGAAAATAGTATCCCTTTTCAAAATTTATTTTGCTTATTCCTACAATATTGGAAAATAATTGATTTTTGTATACTGGCCTTTAATCTGGCAATAATTTAGTAATTTTTTGCATCTACATTCATGAGGAATATTGGTTTATACTTTTTTTTTTGTATTCTTTATCTAGTTTTGGAAGAAAAGGTCGGGTGCAGTGGCTCACACCTGTAATCCTAGCACTTCGGGAGTGGATCACCTGAGGTCAGGAATTGGAGACCAACCTAACCAACATGGTGAAACCCCGTCTCTACTAAAAATACCAAAATTAGCCGGGCATGGTGGTGTACGCCTGTAGTCCCAGCTACCTGGGAGGCTGAGGCAGTAGAATAGCTTGAACCCAGAAGGCAGAGGTTGCAGTGAACTGAGATCGTGTCATTGCACTCCAGCCTGGGCAACAGGGTAAGACTCCATCTCAGAAAAGAAAAAAAAAAAAAAAAAAAAGTAATTCCTAGCTTCCATACAATGAATTGGAAGGACAAAACCACATTATCTCAATTGATGCAGTAAAAGTATTTAAAATTCATCATCCTTTCATGATAAAAATACTCAACAAACTAGGAATAGAAGGAAACTGCCTCAGAACAATAAAAGCCAGATATAAAAAACCCACAGATAACATCATATCCAATGACAAAAAAACAGAAAGCTTTTCCACTAAGATCAGGAATAAAATAATGATACTCACTTCACACTTTTTTTTTTTTTTTTTTGAGTGGAGTCTCACTCTATTGCTCACACTGGAGTCCAGTAGCACCATCTTGGCTCACTGCAACCTCTGCCTCCCGGGTTCAAGTGATTCTCATGCCTCAGTCTCCAGAGTAGCTAGGATTACTGGCGTACACCATCATGCCTGGCTAATTTTTGTATTTTTAGTAGAGACGGGGTTTTGCCATGTTGGCCAGGTTGGTCTAGAACCTTATGTAATCTGCCTGCTGCAGCCTCCCAAAGTGCTGGGATTACAAGCGTGAGCCACCAAGCCCGGCCTCACTTTAGCCACTTCTATGTATTAACATAGTGTTAGAAATTCTAGCCAGAGCAATTAGGCAAGGAAAAGAAATAAAAGACATCCAAATTGGAAAGAAAGAAGTAAAATTACCTCTATTCACAGATGACATGATCTTATACGTAGAAAACCCTAAAGATTATACACACATGCACACAGACACACAACCCCATGAGAACTGAAAAAACAAATCTAGTAAAGTTGCAGGGTAAAAAACATAAAAATCAGTTGGTTTCTATACAATAGCAATGAATAACCTGAGAAGGAAATTCAAAACAATTCCATCTGTAATTGCATCAAAAAGAATAAAATACTTAATGGGAATAAACTTAAGGAAGTAAAAGACTTGTACAATGAAAATTACAAATTGCTTAAAGAAATAAAGGAAGACACAAATAAAAGGAAATATATCCCATGTTCATGAATTGGAAAAGTTAATATTATTACAATGGCAGTACTACCCAAAGCAATCTACAGATTCAATGCAATCCCTTTCAAAAATTCTAATAATGTTTTTGCGTAAGTAGAAAAATCCATCCTAAAATTCATATGGAATCCCAAGGGATCCTGAATAGCCAAAATAATCTTGGGAAAAAAAGAACAAAGTTGTAAGATTCACACATCTTCATTTCAAAACTTACTACAAAGCTACAGTAATCAAAAACAGTGTGATACTGGCATAAAGATAGACATGCAGACCAGTGGAATAGAACAGAAAGCCCAGAGATAAACCTTCACATATATGATCAAATGATTTTCAACAAATGTGCAAAAATCATTCGCCAGGGAAAAGACAGTCTTTTCAACAACTGGTGTTGGGAAAAGTGTACATCCACATGCAAAAGAATGAAGTTGGACCCTTACCTTATATCATATACAAAAACTAATTCAAAATGGGTCAAAGACCTAAACATAAGAGCGAAGAAACTCTTGGAAGAAAATATAGGGCAAAAGCTTCATGATAATGGATTAGGCAATGATTTCTTGGATATGACCCCAAAAGCACAAGCAACAAAAGAAAAAATACCTAAGTCAGACTTTGTCAAAATTGAAAAACTTTTGTGCATCAAAAGATAGTATTCAAAAGACAGTATCAGTGAGTGAAAATGCAACCCAGAGTGGGAGAAAATACCTGCAAACAGTATACCTGATAAGAGATTAATATCCAGAATATGTAAAAAACTCAAAAACGGTGGCTCATGCCTATAATCCCAGCACTTTGGGAGGCCGAGGCAGGCAGATCACAAGGTCAGGAGATCGAGACCATGCTGGCCAACATGGTGAAACCCCACCTCTACCAAAAATACAAAAATTAGCTGGGTGTGGTGGTGCGTGCCTGTAGTCCCAGCTACTCAGAGGCTGAGACAGGAGAATCGCTTGAACCTGGGAGGCGGAGATTGCAGTGAGCCAAGATAGCATCACTGCACTCCAGCCTGGCAACAGAGTGAGATTCCATCTAAAAAAAAAGAAAGAAGAAAAAAAAGATCCAATTTTTAAAATGGTCAAAGAACTTGAATAGAAATTTCTCCAAGGAAGAATACAGATGACCAATAAGCACATGACATGATGCTCAACATCGTTCATCATTAGGACAATACAAATCCAAACCACAATCAGATATCATTTCACATTCACTAGGACGGCTATTATTTAAAAAAAAAAAAAAAAATTCCAGCAACAGAAAATAACAGTGTTGGTAAGGATGTAGACAAACTAGAACGCTTATGCATTGCTGGTGGTATGTAAAGTGGTGCAGCCACTGTAGAAAACAGTATGGCAGTTCCTAAAAAACTAAACAGAATTACCATAAGATCTAGCAATTCCACTTTTGAATATATATCCCAAAAAACTGAAAGCAGGCCCTTGAACAGATATTTGTGCACTAATGCAGCATTGCTTACAGCAGCCAAAAGACGGAAACAACCAAAAGGTCCACCGATGAATGAATGGACAAACAAAATGTGGCGCATATATATATATGTAAAAATATATATATATATGTATATATATAAAAAAATTGAATCAGTAAAAAAAATTGAATCAGAATGGCACATATTCATACTTTTTTTTCTCCAGTGGATTATTTACATCAAGTAATAAAGATGAGAATAATTGCTTTGGCCATGTCTCAACGCATAGGTTCCCCTCAGATCAGTAGTTCCTAGGAGGCCAGAGCCAACTGACTTTCCTAGAAGTGCCAAAGGCATCTCTGTCTCACCCATTACCTCAACAATTAGTTGTCACTGAGGACAGTCAACTGAGTACAACTATCACAAAACCCCAGCCAGGTTCAGTAAAGGTCCACAGCTCACCACAGAGTATAAACTTTATCCCAGACCCCAAAGTAATAGGAAAGCAGGAAGATGCTGAAGGAGTTTGGGAACTTTCATAAGTTTCCATATAAAAATCCAATATAGGTATAATTCAAGTTATATACAACAGTGGTTCTCAAATTTCAGCATATATCAGAATCATCTGAAGTGCTGTTAAAATACAGGGTGCCGCCCAACTCTACTCCTCAAGAGTATCTCTTTCTGGAATTTATGTAGGTCTGGGATGGGGCCCAAGATTCTGCGCTTCCAACAAGTTCCCAGGTCATGCTGGAAACTGCTGGCCCGGGGTCCACACTTAGCGAACCACTGCACAGAGTCCTCAGAAACAATTCCCCCTATACCTATCTGACCCCAAAGAGGATCAAACAGGAGCAAGGAGAAATGTATGTGAATATATTAACAATGATAATTCAGTATCCACAAATTATTTAAGATTCAGAAAAATATTTTCCATTGTCGTCTTTTTCTCTTTCCGTGGGCTGGTTTGGAAACTTCAGGAAAAAACTTTTTCTGTGGCCAAAAGCCTTACTAGAGTCTTTAAGGTCTATGGTTCTATGAAAGAGCAACACACAGCAAGCAATTGAGAAGGCAGAGCCATAGCTACATCCGAGCCAGGGCGAGGGTAGCACTGCCAGGGAGAAGGAGCACAAGGCAGCTTCTCATAGGCTACAGACATCTGCTTCAAAACCAAAGAATTTCAGTGACACAACAACAGAAACGCAGGAATTATTACAAAATACAACACAAACTGTGATGTCTCACCTAAACATTTCATGTCTAAACAGAATTACATGTCTAAAACAGAGTATGGGTGGAGTCTTGGATCCTATCAAAGCTTATAGGTATTATTTTTTTTAAACAGTTTGCCCTGAAGCTTTCACAGGAAATTCTCATTGAATATTCTGCAGGGGGTGGGTGAAAGTCGAAGAGAAAAAAAAATCTTATTACCTGATACTGGGCTGTCTAGCATGTATTTACAATGTTGAAATAAGCAAGCATAAATTTTCCATGTTCATATCCTAAAACTGCCACCATAAAATAAACCATCATAAAAATATGTTTAGTGTCTAAGTAAGGAAAAGAGGTAGCACTGTAAAATTAATTAGAACAAGATGATAACCATATTTTCCTAGGCATATTGCCCAAGGATATAGTTGGGTTGTACCTTCTGCCTATGACAAGGATCACAAATTCAAATATCTACAGGGGCCAAGCCAGTGACATAAATAATTGAAGCAATCGAGATTTTAAAAAATTCAAATGCCAGAAATAGAATTAAGCACTATTTTTAATAATGTAATATAACACAAGCAGTTATGATATCAGAGATTATAAATTTGAAATTAAAAAAAAATACAAGTTAAAACCACAGGAACACAGGCCAGACATGGTGGTTCCCACCTGTAGTCCCAGTACTTTGGGAGGCTGAGGGGGGCGGATCACCTGAGCTCAGGAGTTCGAGACCAGCCTGGGCAACATGGCGAAACCCCATATCAAAGAACAAAAACAAAACAACACCAAAAAATAACAGGCGCAGGCTGGGCACAGTGGTTCACACCTGTAATCCTAGCACTTTGGAAGGTCAAGGTGGGCAGATTGCTTGAGCCCAAAAGTTTAAGACCAGCCTGGACAACATGGCAAAACCCCATTTCTACAAAAAATTAGCTGGGCATGGTGGTGCATGCCTGTAGTCCCAGATACTCGGGAGGCTGAGGTAGGAGGATGGCTTGAGCCGGGAGGCAGAGGTTGCAGTGAGCCAAAGTCACCCCACTACATTCCAGCCTGGGCAACAGAGGAGAGATCCTATCTCAAAAACAAAACAAAAACCCCAGAAACAATTAATTACTAAATTTTTCTTGTAGGTCATAACACCACTGACCTAAAACCCAAAACTTGACACCTTTTCCCCTATACCAAAGTGTCAGTGTGAGCTCCGATTATCTAGAATTGCATGTAACATGTAATACAGAATTCAGCCCTGAATCCTTGAACTAAGAGAAGAAAAAAACAACTCTTAAACACAGGCACTTTTTCAAACAAAGATGAAATTTTTTGCAAAGTGATTATTGAATTTAGGGTAATTACTCCAAAAGTGTGTGTAGGATTCTGCTGCTCCAGTGTTACAATATTTAGTTTTCCATACACCTGCAGCTATCCACTCACATTGTTATTAACTGAGAAATGCTAGTTCATTTTCATAAAGTGTAAAATCAGAGAAGTTACCTTGGAATTCAGTCTTAAATTTCATTCATTTTGAGAATGAAGTAAGGTGCTAATTTTCATTTCTGGAAACCAACTTCAGCACATCAAAGTGACCCAGATTATTCCTTAACATAAAAAGTCATTTTTGCCAAAACACATTTATCTACTAGAAATGAGAGAACCGAATCACATAAATGGGGCATTCTTTATGAATGCCCCTGTAAATAAATATTTGCTGAATTTAGATGGGTAGTAACATCAACCAAAAATGCCAAATCTTGGAGCCATTCTTCACAGGTAAACCGAGGCAATGTTTTTCCCTTATATAATATGTACAGGTTGATTTAACAGTTCAAAAAGTATTTTCAGCTCTAACCTACACATAGGAGACTAGCATGTTGTACATATCATTAAATCTGCAAAGCCCTGAACCACCTGAATTTCAAGTATCAGTATCCACTTCATTGTGATAGTTACTAATAACTATATTGGTTGCATTTTTAATCTTTCAGCTTAAAATTACTCCTAGTACAATGTATATTAAACAGACTAAATTCATGTCTATTTCCAGCCAGGCGTGGTGGCTCACACCTGTAATCCCAGCTTTGGGAGGCGGAGGTGGGCAGATTACCTGAGGTCAGGAATTCAAGACCAGCCTGGCCAACATGGTGAAACCCTGTCTCTACTAAAAATACAAAAGTTAGCCTGGCATGTAGCCTGTAATCCTAGCTACTCAGGAGGCTGAGGCATGAGACTCACATGAACCCGGCAGGCAGAGGTTGCATGAGCCGAGATCACTGCACTCTAGCCTAGGCGACAGAGCAAGATGTCATCTCGAAACAAAAAAAATTAATTAATTAATTCATGTCTATTTCCTTTCAGTACTCTGTCACTAAGATCTCCAATATTAACCCCTACTACTTACTATTTCAGGAGCATTATCTATACATAATCAAGCTGATAAATTTTTACGTATTTTCATTAAATTTTGGCTTTTTTTATACAAATGAGTCCTTTGATATGGACCCTTCCATGGTCAATAAATATAAAAGTTTTTCAACTGATTAAAATTTTCAGATACCACACATATTGCTGTGTGGTATTATCTATATGTTTTCCTTAGCTTAAATTGAAAATACCATAAATGATTTTCTTTTATTTTTTATAGAGATGGGGTTTCACTTTGTTGCCCAGGCTGATCTCAAACTCTTGGGCTCAGAATCCTCCTACACTGGCCCCGCAAAATGCTCAGATTACATGCATGAACCACTGCACCTGCACCCAGCCTCCATAAATAATTTAAATTTGTAATGTAACTTGTCTTTTAAATTCTCAGCCATGTATTCAATATGCTATGAAACAGTGTTCCAATAATATTTACATTATTTATATATGTTTCTTTCTGTTTGAGAAACATAATTTCTTCTCTTTAAAAAAAAGGCACTGCTCTAGGAACAACTCTATATAAGGTATTGACACCCAGGACATTTTTTTTTAACCAAAAGCTATATATCATAATGATATCCCTTATTCAATTCCCATTAAAAAAACAAACCATTTTATCTTTTCTGTATACTAGTTACGGCGTTTATTATGTATTGCTGATTTTTATTTTTATGACTTATTTTTTTTTATTTTGAGAGAGGGTCTCCCTCTGTCACCTAGATTAGAGTGCAGTGGTGCCATCACAGCCCACTGTAGCCTCGACCTCCTGGGATCAAGCCATCCCCCTCCTCAGCTTCCCCAGTAGCTGGGATTACAGGCACACACCACCATGCCCAGGTAATTTTTTTGTATTTTTTTGTAGAGGCAGGGGGGTCTCTCTATGTTGCCCAGGCTTATCTCAAACTCCTGGACTTAAGTGATCCACCTACCCTGGACTCCCAAAGTGCTGGGATTACAGGAGTGAGCCACTGTGCCTGACTTATAGTTGATTTTTAGGTGGCATCTTAATTTGTTGGTTTTAAAATGGCATCTTTGTTTATATATTAAAACACAGGAATATTCATTACTTGCATATACACACACAAAATGCCCCCTTACCTCTTAAGAATGAAAAGACCTTTTTATTTTCCTACTTTTGGGAGAAAAAAAAGGACCCAAAAATCTTTTTTTCTGAAAGCTACAGTGGAAAAAGAGTAGCCCAAGTACAAAGGATGTCTACTAGCACTTGGTCTACACACTCAGGTGGCATGAGGAAATGGTGGGGAGCACATGCCTGTCTACTCCCTAGCTCCAGCCTACTGCAGCCATGTGCTAATGTTGTCTCAGCATTCCCAGAGCTTCCAAGCCTTTAAACACTGGAAATGCAGGTGGGGTGTGTGTGTGTGTGTGTGTGTGTGTGTGTGTGTGTGTATCTGTGTCTGCTTTATTTTAAAGTGTTGGCAGCTGATTCAAACACATATGAAATACCATGAGAGCCAAAAAAATGATCCACAGTCCATCAGTCCGAAACATCTTCCCTCCCACTCCCCTCAACACCCATCATGAGATTTAAGTCCTATTAACATCCATCTATATTCTTAGGAAAACTAGTAAAGCAAACAGCAAAATCTTTTCAAAAGACCTCCCATCTTTAGCTGGGTCTTTTTGTAGGGGTGAGGGGACTGGGTCTTGCTCTGTCACCCAGGCTGAAGTACAGTGGTGCAATCATGGCTCACTGCAGCCTCGATCTCCCAGGCTCAAGAGATCCTCCCACCTCAGCCTCCCAGGTAGCTAAGACTACAGGTGTAGGCCACCACGGCCAGCTAGGTTTTGTAGTTTTTGTAGATGAGAATTTCGCCATGTTACCCAGTCTGGTCTCGAACTCTGGAGCGCAAGCAATCCGCAGTAGGCTGCCTCAGCTTCCCAGAGTGCTGGGATTACATGTGTGAGCCACTGCATGTGGCCTAGCTGGGTCTTAACAGCCTCTACCAACCTTGGTTAACTGCCCAGAACACCCAGTTACTTCTAAAAAGTCCGAGTTTTTCTGGTTTTTTGTTTTCTTAATAGCCTCTACCTTCTAACTTTTTGTCATCCAAACTGTCCTTGTTCCAATAAAACAGAGATAACCAAGAGTTAAGCTTTTCTAAACTTTGTAAAGGAAAAAAATGATAATAATAATAATAATAAACAAGAAAATTCTGGGATGAGAAATTCTTATTCTGTTTCTACAGCTGGTTTGTGTCATAACTCTTAAATACATAGCACATATTCTGTCTGAGAAGAAATTAGCAATGCCACCCTTCCCTAGGACAAGTAAAAAACTTACAGAACAAAAATGCTTAAACAACTACCTCATTTAAAATAAAGAAATCACCCGTAATCCCAGCATTTTGGGAGGCCAAGGTGGGAGGATCACTTGAGCCCAGGAGTTTGAGAGTAGCTTGGGCAACAAAGCAAGACCCCATCTCTACCAAAAATAAAATAAAATAAGGACCAGGCACGGTGGCACATGCCTGTAATCTCAGCACTTTGGGAGGCTGAGGCAGGCAGATCACTTGGGGTCAGGAGTTCGAGACCAGCCTGGCCAACATGGTGAAACCCTGTCTCTACTAAAAATACAAAAATTAGCTGGGCGTGATGATGAACATCTGTAGTCCCAGCTACTTGGGAGGCTGAGGCAGAATAATCACTTGAACACAGGAGGCAGAGGTTGCACTGAGCCAAGATTGTGCCATTGCACTCCAGCCTGGGTAAAAGAGCAAGACTCCATCTCAAAAATAAATAAAAATAATAAATAATAAAATAAAGTAAAATTAGCTGAACCTGTAGTCCCAGCCACTTGGGAGGCTGTGGTAGGAAGATTGCTTTGAGTCCAGGAGTTAGAGGCTGCAGTGAGCCATGACTGCACCAAGACATTCCAGCCTGGGAAACAGAGTGATACTCTGTCTCTTAAAAAAAAAAAAAAAAAAAAAAAAAGACACTCTACTGCTTCAACGGCTAAAGAAACCAACAAGACTACTACTCTACTGCAAACTGGCAATATATGCAGTGAGATAAAGCATAGTAACACTTTGGTTAAGTGATTATAAAATATTACTTAGAGGTATCCACATTTTGGATCCAATGATGTTGATGTTTATACAATTCACAGTATTTGTAATGATAAGGCATCTGCAGATGGCAAAAGGGTAAATAACATTTCTACACTGCTGAATAAACAGAATTTGGTGCCATGAAACTAACAGAAGAGAAAATCTTTTAAAGCGAAGCAGTTTTGAAGAAATGGGATGCATATAGGTTTATTTCTGGGCTCTCTGTTCTGTTCCACTGGTTTTGTGCCTGTTTTCATACACTTACCATGCTTTCTTGATTACTATAACCTTTAAATGAAGTTTGAAGTCGGGAAGTAGAGTGCCAACAGCTTTGTTTCTCAAGATTGCTTAGGTTACTGAAGTTGCTTAAAGTTACACTCAAATTCTATGATTGTTTTCTATTACTGTGAAAAATGCCACTGAAATACTGATACAGATCACATTGAATCTACAGATAACTTTGGATAATATGGTACTTTGACAATATTAGTTATCCTAATGGAGTATGTTTCCATTTATTTGTGTCTACTTCGATTTCTGTCATCAGTATTTTATTTAGTGTATAGATTTTTATCTCATTAAATTTATTTTGATTAAAATTCCTGTTTAAAGAAAATGGGATGCATATTTGTTAGGATAAAGGCCAAGCTGCTACAACGGAGGTTCCAAAATAAGATGGCTTAAATAAGATCAAAGTTTCCTTCTTTCTCAATTAACTATCTAGACATAGGCTAGCAACTTTGTTCTGTGATGCTGTCTATGCCTCCCAGTTCTTTCTGTCTTGTTGCTTGATCCCCCCCTGTCTACATGGTTGAAGCCGGCACACTACACATGTGTGCCTTCCACCCCATGTGAAGGGAGAGCATTCCTAGTCCATCTAAAGCATGCATTCTCAACAAGGTCAGCATCATCCCCAATAGGAAAAAAGATGGTTCCTGGGGGGTATAGAGGTAAAAACATTTTGGTCTTTTTATGGATAAAGCACAGATATATACATACAGGGCATATGCAGGTATATAGCATATTTATGGCATTAAAATTTCAAGGGAGCTATTAGGGAATAAAAGTCGAAAAAGGCTCCTTATGGGAGTGATAATGAAAAAACAATTAAGAAACTGTTTTAAAGGCAAGTACCAGAAGGTGCACACATTACTTCTGCTCCCAAGAACTTAAGTCACACAAATAAACCTAGCTGCAAGGAAGCCAGAAATAGATTCTCAAGTTAGGTGTCCATTTGCCCAGATTAAATTCAGCTTCTCCCCCCTAAAAGCCTCTTCGGAGGTTTGCTTAAGTGTTCCCATGACACGACAGAGCAAGTAAGACAAGAGACCATGATGAAAACAGCAGTGTCTCTTATGACCAATCCTTGGAATGCACACATTGCCATTTCTACCATTGTATATATCGGTGTACAGACCAATCCCCACACAACATGGGAGAAGACTACACAATGGTGCGAATACCAGGAGGTTAAATCTGGGCATAATCTAAGAGACTGACTTTTTATTTGAAAGTATAATGAGAAGTTCCCATATCTGTATAAACGGAAAACCATTCTGGTTAAATTCTGGTTGTCCTCCAAGCCCCTGATGAAATGTTTTAACTTCCCAGCCAGAATTCACTGCTTCTTCTTTTCTGATTCTACGTCACACTATTTCCACCTTTGGTACTGTACCTACCATGTTGTATAATCCTTCACTATGGACATGGCTGCATCTCCAGTGAGAACACAGGGCTGAGGCTTACTGACTTTCATGCTCTCCAAGCTTGGCGTAGTGTAAATTGCAAAACTATTGCCAGTCGCTGTCAATGTTTATTGGAAGGGAACCCAGTCTGGGACCAAAGTAAGAAGCTTTCTAAATTATTATCTATTTTGCGGGGAGGTGGGAATAGTTAATAGGTACAAAACAAAAATAAAAAATAAGGAATAAGACCTACTATTTGATAGCACAATAGGGTGACTATAGTCAATAACAACTTAATTGTATATTTTTAAATAACTTGAATGTAATTGGTTTGTAACTCAAAGGATAAATGCTTGAGAGAATGGACACTGCTATTCTCCCTGATGTACTCATTTCACTTCTTGCATGCCTGTATCAAAACATCTCATGTACCCCATAAATATATATGGCTACTCTGTACCCACAAACATTTTTGTAAATAAAATATAAAAACAGATCATCTATTTCAGTCATCACTGATTTGCCACGTGAACCTAAACAATTTGCTTAAAACAAGCAAGCAACCTAGCAAACGAAACAAACCCAGAACACAAATTTGTTCATTTCAATGATATATATAATTTCCCTGTCAACCAGAATTTTTGCATAGATAATTTTAGATGGGAAAGCAAATTAAAATCTATACTTTTCTAGATGAGTATTGCAGGGGAAAATGTGTTTCAATGGAAAACTTTTAAACTTTATTTATATCACCCTCTTCCAGCTTAGCTGATTCTAGCCTTTCATTGTTGTTGAATGATTTTACCTTTCTAGTTTCTACTGAGATAGCAAAGCAAAATAACACTGTCTCTAGGCATGTAAATTCTGTCTGGCGGAGGTTCAACCGATGTCCCTCCTCCACTATGTAAGAAGCCATTGCTGCCTTCATTTGTGGGTCACTTCAATATTCCTCATCTATAAATGTATCTGTTTTTTAGATTCTCCCTTTGAACTGGTTGTAACATCTTACTGGTTCCTTCATTTAATTAATGAGTTAAATAAAATAAAATACATAAGTTAAATAAATCCTTTTACAACATACATATAACAAGGAACAGGTAACTATGAAAGGGAAACCTGCTAGACTCAGAAAAATGGGAGATGTAGGCTTCTCAAGCTCTTTAGTCCAAAGACCTACATATTTAAAAAGTACTGAGACTTCAAAGAGTTTTTGTTTATATAGGTATAACTATCAATATTTATCATCTTAAGAAAAACAGAAATTTAAAATTACTAGTCCATTTAAAAATAAAAACTCATTTTTATGAAAAATAACTGTATTTTTTTAAGAAACAGTGATAAGAGTGGCACTGTTTTACATGTCTGCCTTTGGTCTATTGCAATATCCTATTACCTCTGGAAAACTCCACTGTATACCCATGAGAAAAAGCCAAATATCACATTAGTATTATTATGAAATGGGTCTCAGGAGCCCCAGTCCACAGTTTGAAAACAGCTCATCTAGTCATGGTTTACCCATACAAAATGTTTGGATACACCCTTTCCCAGTGCCTCGCTCCCATCCTGTGGCAGCCAGGTGACCATCTCAGTTCCACAGCAGGAGAGTCTTTGACCTCCAAGTTTACCAGTAGAGGGCATGAACAACGCATGAGGCAGAAGAAGGGTAAGTGAAAGTCTATTTATTAACTGTGGGGCCCTATCCTCCTGTGCAGAAGAGTTCACAGGGCAAAAAAAAAAAAAAAAAAAAAAGAGTTCACAGGGCACTCCTGAGACTACTATGCTTTGAAAGTCTTACTTG
Organism: Chlorocebus sabaeus; assembly: GCF_047675955.1. Lineage (NCBI taxonomy): Eukaryota > Metazoa > Chordata > Mammalia > Primates > Cercopithecidae > Chlorocebus > Chlorocebus sabaeus. The sequence continues at coordinate 71,095,159 of NC_132917.1, read as the reverse complement.
CAAGCTTGGCCCATGGCTGGTGTCTAGGAACTTTGATTTCAGGAGGGTTCCCACCATTCCCTAACTGATAAGAGTGGCTCACTGTACCTAAATAGTGTAAAAATGTAAGAATAGTGGTTTATGCTGAGCACCTGATTTCCTTCTGGGAGTCTGGAATTTTGGTAAACGCTAGGCAGAGGGTGCCTATATAACCTGTACCCAGTTACAACCTTGGGCACTAAGTCTAAGGAGTTTCCCTGGCAGACATTTCACATGTATGGTTACAACCATTCAGCACATCCTGTGGAATGACAGAGGACTGGGGAGCTTGTGCCTGGTTTCTTCCAGACTTCACTCCATGCACCTTTTTCCCTTTGCCAATTTTGTTTTGTAACCTTTCACTGTAACGAGCCATAGCTGTCAGTACGATTATATGCTGAGTCTTGTATGTCCTCCTAGTGAATCACTGAACCTGAGGGTGGCCTTGGGGACGCTCAACACATTCCCCCTCCCTGGCCCTACTCCGAGGATTACAGCCTATGCTGCAAAGGGCTGGAAGCTTCTCCCTGAATAAACTGAAAAGATGTAGGCTTTTAAAAGAAAAGGCAGAAACAATGAAGGAAACAAAAGAAAACTCCAAAAACAAAACTTGGAATTAATATCTTTAAAAAGATATGAAAATATATGACACCCATAAAAGCAGGACGCTTTGAAAAGAAGCAATCAGAGAACAGGAAACAGCTCTACAAAATTAAAAATATGATGATCAAAATGAAATACTGAATGGAAGGGTTAGAAGAGAGAGCTGAAAAAAATCACCTAGAGAAAGTGAAAAAAAAAACAAAAAGAGAAAAATGAAAAATAGTAGAGAGATGATAAGAAAATTAAAGGATCAATTCAGGTGGTCTAAAATCCAACTAAAGAAAAAGAGAACAGAATAAATGCAAAGGAATAAATTAGTAAAGCAAATTTCATCAAACTAGGGGGAAAAGGGAGGGAGGTCCTCAAGTTAAAATGGCCCACCAAGTGCAGAGCACAAGAAATGAAAAACGAATCACACCAGGGATACAAAATCATAAACTTTCAGAAAACCAGAGAGACTACTAAAAAGCTTTCGGAAAGGGAAAACAACCCATATAAAAAGAAACAGGAAACTTAATTATATCAGATTTCTTTACAGCAACACTAACAGCAGACACGCTAGAATTAAACCGTTAAAATTCTGAGGAAAAACTTAGACTTTAAAATCAGACAAACTGTAATTCAAATGCAAAGGTAGAATAAAGACATCTTTAAGACATGCAAGGACTTACAAAATTTATCTTTTCTTAGAAAGTAACTGGACTAAGTGTTTCAGCAAAATGAGGAAACCAGATTCATGATCTAGATAACAGAGTGTCCAAATCAGGAGAAAGGTAAAGGAAAGTCCCAGGACTAATAGCTATGCAAACCTATACAACTTTCTCTTCTAGGTCTTCTATTCAGAGTTCATTTTAACTATCACATTTTTAATTTCATAGAGCTCTTTCTTGTTCTCTTATGGTTTCTTTTCATAGCAACCTGTTCTTATTTCATAGGTGCAATCTCTTTTCTTATCTCTTTAAAGATATTAATCTTTAGGTTTGTTACAAACTTAGAACCAGACCAGATTGGAGTATGAAGAATGGAAACTATAGGAAGGAAGTTTAAGGAAAAAATGGCACTGATAAATCCTTACATTTGTTGGCCCATTTGATGGCATTGCAGCATTTGGAAAAAATTAACCATGGGATGAAAGAAAATTAGGTAAATTAGTTTATCATTTGACTCAAAGGCTAGTCATGTTTACCTGGTCATAATAATATAAAACCTAACTACTAATTTAACAAAAAATTATAACAGAATCTAAATTGGGAGGATGGAAGAAGGATATAGAATAGAGAACAAAGAGTTAAATCCTCACTTTATCAACTCTTAATTTATAAAAAAGTAAGTAATACCTAAATTATTTAAGTCAAGAAGTGGTTATAGAGTATACTTTTTCAGAAAGACAGGTAAATACTAGAAGAAAAAGTTAAAGGATTTGAAAGTGTTTGCCTTCAAGGAAACAGAGTAAGAAGATATTTACAAGTGTCTCATATTTTTGTGGTAAATCTTCAAGAACTGCTTTATTTGTTCAATTATGTACATGTATTACTTTGATTTTAAAGTAAAAATTTTAAAAATAATTTAATTATTTAGACTAGAAGGTTTTACAACACCTTACCTCATGCTTAAGTACTCTAAGTGATTCCTTTTTCACACAAGAGTGTTGTACTCAATACCCCAACCACAAAGAAAACTCTTCATCTCTTCAAGGTCCATCTTTTCTCTTTTCTCTTTTGACACAGAGACTCACTCTGTCACCCAGGCTGGCGTGCACCAGGCGCGATCTCAGCTCACTGCAACCTCTGCCTCTCCAGTTCAAGCGATTCTCCTGCCTCAGCCTCCTGAGTAGCTGAGTAGCTGGAATACAGGCAGGCACTACCGCGCCCGGCTAATTTTTGTATTTTTAGTAGAGACGGGGTTTCACCATGTTGGCCAGGCTGGTCTTGAACTCCTGACCTCAGGTGACCTGCCTACCTAGGCCTCCCAAAGTGTTGAGATTACAGGCATTAGCCACCACCGCACAGGCCATCCTCTTTTCTTTTATTCTTTCTTTGCTAATTACTTTTCAGGGAAAAAAACAAAACAAAACAAAAAAAAACCTTTCACTGAGGGTGTTCTCTGTGTATTGATAAGAAAAGATCGCTCAGATACATTTTCAAGTGGCAAAAGCAATGGAAGAAAACTGCAAATACATATAAGACGGGGAACTGTAAACCTGTTTTCACTTTTATATGTATAAAATATCCTGGGAGGTAAAGTAATAAACTAATAATAATGATTACCCAGGGCATGCAAATTGTCAGAATGAGAATTGAGAAGACGAGAAACAGGAGAAAGATGGAGACTTTATATTGTATACCTTTTTAAACTTTTTAATTTTTAAGCCTGTGAAATTATAGTCTACCCAAATAATTTTTATTAAAAAAATTTAAGTCATTTCTTTATCTTGGTTCAAAATTAAAATATTTTCAAAAACTATTTTCAGAAACTTGGGAAATAATGAAAATAAAACGATACTCCAAAGATCCCACCTGCCCAAAAGCAGGGGAAACAAGATACTTTACTGATTCAAGCTGTGAATTCTGTTACCCAAGTAAACCTTGGTATAGATCTCAAACTGTAGATTTTTGCACATGTAAGTCAGAAGTGAGGGGACTGAACCTTCATACCAAAACCACAGCTCCTACATGAATGCAGTAGGGAAAATGTTGAGGCCTTGGAGAGAGGTGGGGGAAAAAAACCTTTTAGTAATGGCACATCACTGAGAGAGAACAGAAAGACTCAAGTTCTCAAAACTTTCTAATTGAACGCCATTTTAAAAAATCACAGCATTTAATGTTAGTGGTCATAATGTTCAAAATTACTAAAGCATTTTATCATCACATCCATTTCTTGAAGGAGAAAATGTCATAATATTAATAGTTTCTGCTGGTGCTGACATTTCAATGGAGAAAAAAATAAAATTTTAATACAACCTATAAGCCATCCCATCCACCCACATACACCCAGAATTGCACACTTGATACTATTAGCACCATTCCAAATTTAGAACCCAGGCATGTGGTTGTGGATGAAAGTAAACTTAAGCAAATTCGGGAAAAAATAATCCTTCAGAATTGATGACCGAAAACAAAATAAGAAAGCTTAAAACTTATTATTTAGGAAACAGAAGTGTAAATGTACATTCAAATGTTTACCCTGAAATGGAAAATTATTTTGGATAAGATATCGCAATACCATACAATTTACCAAATCATAAGGCATTTTTTTAAATGAGCAATCCCCAACAAATTCCTTAAACCATTGTATTCTCTTAAATCAGCACTAAGTAAGTTTTTCTTGCCACCAAAAAACATCCCCAGAGGCAAAAGGTATGGAAGTACTACATTTCGTAGCTCCCCTTCCTCGAATACACAAAATTAACTACAAAGACACTAAGAATCCCGACCCAAATCCTTTAAGCATATGTAAAAGATTTACAGAAAGGCTACATTGGGGGTGCTTTTTCGTTTTACAAGACAATTCACAGTAACACTGGCAATTTTAAAAGGGTGCATTTAAAGTACTTAAGCTTTCCCTAATTGCTGAATAAAATAGGGCAGCATTTCTATTTCCCAACATCCTACAAAGAATAATTACAGTATTCTACAATCCCTCCATCTGCCTTCATTTTTTAAAAAATCCATAATCTTCCAATCCTCAGAATTCTGGCCGCAGAGGATAAGTTACGGCACCTCTTTCTCAAGCCAGCAATCCCTTTTCCCAGTCCTTATGGGGTAAGAAACAGGCACTCCTTTTCCACTCAAACCAACCCAGGGGCCTGGGAAAGGGCAAAGCAAGCTGAAACAATGTCACCAGAACTTGGACCTAGAAACCAGAGCCAAGAAGGATGACATAACACTAGAGCGTTCTGCTTCTGCAAAATGTCTATCATTCTCTCTACTCTCCGCTCTCAGCAGCTCACACAAACGCCACAAAGATAGGGAGAAGGCAGTACAGCACTAGTATTCATTTGTATCAAGAAAGAGCAATTCACTTCATTACTCCGAGCGTCCGTTGCAGCCTGCTCCATCCAGAGGACCGGAGGCAGACTCAGGCAAGAAAGATGAAAAGAAAGAGCTGATGCTGCTATGAAGTGATCCCCCAGACGGGGACGTGAGCAGTGTCCCTCGTGACTCTTGGAACATCCAAATCGCTGCAATAAACAGCCGGGCCAGCAGGACAGCCTCTCCCACGCTGGGGACGGCCCGGAGCCCGCAGCCCAATGGCTGACTATCCTTCGACTAAATGGATGGGGGCCGGGGGGGCGTTATTTACTCCATTCCAAAATCTGGAACCTGGGGGTGTAGTTGTGGGTGAAAGAACGCCTAAGCAAAGTGGAAAAAAAAAATCCCTCAAAACTGATGATTCAAAACACAGAGCGTGGCTACTTTATTCTTTTGTACTATGAGAAATTTCTTTTTCTTTTTCTTTTTTAGGACCACCGCAGCGGGATCTTGCAGTAGGGGAGAGAGAGTGGATTAACTCTCTGAGAAATTTCTCTCATTAAAGAAATCTATTACCATACAATAAGAAGCTCAAGACTTATTATTTAGGGGGGTAAAGAGGTCAATGTTGTGTTCATATGACTACTCTGACATCAAAAACTATTTTTGGATGAGATAGAGCATATTATGCAATTCTCCAATGTATTTTTTTTTTTTTACAAGAGTAATCTTTAAAAAGAACTGGAGCTGGTCCAAGTGATTTCACCGACACAGAAGCCACGTTGCACCCCCTCAGTCCACTGCTCCCAGATATCCTGCAGTGTGAGGGATCATTCAAGAACCGCCGTCTCCCTAGACCCGCGTGCACAGCGCGGCGCGTCCACCGAGCCGGTGCAGACTCGCAGGAGGCGCTGCCACTGCGAGGCCGAGACAAGTGTACGCGAAAGCGCCGGCCCGGCCAGGCGTTCTGCCGCTATTAGCTGACCGAATGGCACACTAGCCCATGCAACTTAGCGCTAAAGACGGGCAGCCTGGGGAATGATATTCACGGGGGAAATCCAGACCTCGTTACCGTGACGCGGGGACGCCAATGTGGGGCGCCCTGCCGGTACGCCCCTTCCTGCCCACCCACTGCCAACTGCCCCAGAGCACGGGCGAGGGCGGGGAATATAGGGCAAAGGCAGCGCTCACCGCTTCAGCGGGTCCAAAACCTGCGGTGCCCCGGCAGACGCGGAATCCAGGCTCCGCGCGGCAGCCTGGGCTGCCGCCGGGGTGGTATTCCCGGCAGGAACGCCGTCCCGGGGCATCGCCGACGGCGCGCGCTGCTCTCTACGCGCCTCGCACGCCTTGCACGCCGCCGCTTGAGCCTCAAGGCGCAGGACTCCGCGCGGCGGGGCCCGCCCACCCCCGAAGCCAGCCAATGGACGCGGAGCGCGGGAAGCCGGGGGCGGGGCCCGGCTCCTGCCCTGCAGCGGAGCAACTCCGCGGGCTCCGCGGTCCTACGCTCCCGCCCGCCCCACCAGGAGCGGTCTGGGATTGGGGGAGCACATTCCTCAAACAGAAGGTCTGTGAGGCCTAAGGTGTTCCGCACGCGCTGCTGCTTTTGCGGGGGTCTTTCTGTCGTTTTTAAGACTAGTAATTTCTTCGCCTGTTGTTTACAGAACACCTATTTAGGGCCAGCCACAGTGCTTGGGGACACATGGGAATAAGAAAAAGCTTCCACTTCGAAGATCCCCCAGTCATTCCGGTGGATGAGCAGATATGAAAACAGGTAATTAGGGGAGCCCACATAAGGCACATTCCAACGTCAAAAAACATGTAGCAGTGGTGCCTGCCTGTGGTCTCGGGATGAACCTGTTTTGGATTAGGACACACCCCAGAGGACAACCCCGCTATTTCTGTGTCCACCTCACCTAAACCTGGCAAAGCAGGCACACGGGGAGGAGTCCAGACAGGTGACAGGAGACTATTTTCTGATTTAAGGAACACAGAAAAAGGAACAAGGGAAAAAGTGAGAAAAACTTGGGAGGCTGAGGCAGGAGGCTGAGGCGGCAGGCTGCAATGAGCCATGATCTCGCCACTTCAGCCCAGTGTCTGGGAAAAAAAAAAAAAAAAAGGCTTATTGTGATATGGGACAGGGTATGGGGGAGGAGGAGATTTCAGCCAGAGGACAACTAAGAGATTTGTTACCCTGGAATTCTGGTGGCCATGATTTGCAATGGAGAACAATCCACATTCATTTTCTTTTTTTCTTCAACTTTTAAGTTCAGGGGTACATGTGCAGAACGTGCAGGTTTGTTATATCCATATACATGTGCCATGGTGGTTTGCTGCACCTACCAACCCATCCTCTAGGTTTTAAGTCCTGCATGCATTAGGTATTTGTCCTAATGCTCTCCCTCCCCTTGCCCCCCACCCCTCAACATAACTCAGTGTGTGTTGTTCCCCTCCCTGTGCCCATGTGTTCTCAATATTCAACTCCCACTTATGAGTGAGAACATAGGGTGCTTGGTTTTCTGTTCCTGTGTTAGTTTGCTGAGGATGATGGCTTCCAGCTTCATCCATGTCCCTGCAAAGGATATGATCTCATTCTTTTTTATGGTTGTATAGTATTCTATGATGTATATGTTACCACATTTTCTTTATCTGGTCTATCATTGATAGGCATTTGGATTGGTTCCATGTCTTTGCTATTGTAAATAATGCTGCAGTAAACATACGTGTGCATGTGTCTTTATAGTAGAATGACTTATATTCCTTTGGGTACATACCCAGTAATGGGATTGCTGGGTCAAATGGTATTTCTGGTTCTAGATCCTTGAGGAATTGCCACACTATCTTCCACAATGATTGAACTAATTTACATTCCCACCAACAGTGTTGTGTGATCTTATTTCTGAGTTCTTTATTGTGGTCCATTGGTCTATGTGTCTGTTCTTGTACCAGTACCATGCTGTTTTGGTTACTGTAGCCTTGTAGTACAGTTTGAAGTCACGTAATGTGATGCCTCCAGTTTTGTTTCTTTTTGTCTTGGCTATTTGGGCTCTTTTATGGTTCCATATGAATTTTAAATAGTTTTTCTAATTCTGTGAAGAATGTCAATGGTAGTTTAACGGGAGTAGCATTGAATATATAAATTACTTTGGGCAGTATGGCCTTTTTCACAATATTGATTCTTCCTATCCATGAGCGTGGAATGTTTCTCCATTTGTTTGTATCCTCTCTGATTTCTTTGAGCAGTAGTTTGCAGTTCTCCTTCAAGAGGTCCTTCACTTCCCTAGTTAGCCGTATTCCTAGGTATTTTATTCTTTTTGTAGCAATTGTGAATGGGAGTTCATTTATAATTTGACTCTCAGCTTGCCTGTTATCGGTGTATAGGAATGCTATCAATTTTTGCGCATTGATTTTGTATCCTGAGACTTTGCTGAAATTGCTTATCAGCTTAAGAAACTTTGGAGCTGAACCATATGACCCAGCCATCCCATTACTGGGTATATACCCAAAGGATTATAAATTATGCTGCTATAAGGACACATGCACACGTATGTTTATTGCAGCACTATTCACAATAGCAAAGACTTGGAATCAACCCAAATGTCCATCAGTGACAGATTGGATTAAGAAAATGTGGCACATATACACCATGGAATACTATGCAGCCATAAAAAAGGATGAGTTTGTGTCTTTTGTAGGGACATGGATGCAGCTGGAAACCATCATTCTTAGCAAACTATCACAAGAACAGAAAACCAAACACCGCATGTTCTCACTCGTAGGCGGGAACTGAACAATGAGATCACTTGGACTCGGGAAGGGGAACATCACACACCGGGGCCTATCATGGGGAGGGGGGAGGGGGGAGGGATTGCATTGGGAGTTATACCTGATGTAAATGACAAGTTGATGGGTGCAGCACACCAACATGGCACAAGTATACATATGTAGCAAACCTGCACGTTGTGCACATGTACCCTACAACTTGAAGTTTAATAATAATAAATAAATAAAAAAAAAAAAGAAACTTTGGAGCTGAGATAATGGGGTTTTCTAGATATAGGATCATATCATCTGCAAACAAAGATAATTTGATTTCATCTCTTCCTATTTGAATACCCCTTATTTCTTTCTCTTGTGTAATTGCCCTGGCCAAAACTTCCAAAACTATGTTGAATAGGAGTGGTGAGAGAGGGCAACTTGTCTTGTGCTGCTTTGGAAGGGGAATGCTTCCAGCTTTTGCCCATTCAGTAGGGTATTGGCCGTGGGTTTGTCATATACGGCTCTTATTATTTTGAGGTGTTTCTTCAATACCTAGTTTATTGAGAGTTTTTTAACATGAAGGAATGTTGAATTTAATCAAAGGTCTTCTGCATGTGGTTTTTGTCTTTAGTTCTGTTTATGTGTTGAATCACATTTATTGATTTTTGTATGTTGGACCAACCTTGCATCCCAGGGATGAAGCCTACTTGATCGTCGTGGATAAGCTATTTGAAGTGCTGCTGAATTCAGTTTGTGAGTTTTTTTTTTTTTTTTTTTTTTTAGACAGTCTTGCTCTGTCACCCAGGCTGGAGTGCAGTGACACAATCTCAGCTCACTGCAACCTCCACCTCCCAGGTTCAAGCGATTCTCCTGCCTCATCCTCCTGAGTAGCTGGGATGACAGGCGTGCACCACCATGCCTGACTACTTTTTTGCATTTTTAGTAGAGATGGGGTTTTGCCATGTTGACCAGGCTAGTCTGGAACTCCTGACCTCAAGTGACCTGCCTGCCTTGGCATCCCAAAGTGCTGGGATTACAGGCATGAGCCACCATGCCCAGCCCAGTTTGCCAGTATTTTATTGAGGATTTTTGCATTGATGTTCATCAAAGGTATTGGCCTGAAGTTTCCTTTTTTGCTGTGTCTTTGCAGGTTTTGGTATCAGGATGATTCTGGCCTCATACAATGAGTTAGGGAAGAGTCCCTCCTTTTCAATTTTTTGGAATTGTTTCAGTAGAAATGGTACCAGCTCTTCTTTGTTCCTCTGGTAGAATTCAGCTGTGAATCCGCCAGTCCTAGGCTTTTTTGGGTTGGTAAGCTATTTATTACTGTCTTAATTTCACAGCTTGTTATTGGTCTATTCAGGGATTCAATTTCTTCCTGGTTCAATCTTGGGAGGGTGTATGTGTCCAGGAACTTATCCATTTCATCTAGACTTCCTGGTTTATGTGCATAGAGGTGTTTATAGTATTCTCTGATGGTTGTTTGTATTTCTGTGGGGTGATATACCCCTTATCATTTCTGATTGTGTTTATTTGATTCTTCTCTCTTTTCTTCTTTATTAATCTAGCTAGTGGTGTTATTAATTTTTTCAAAACCCCAGCTCCTGGATTTGATTTTTTTGGAAGGTTTTTTTATGTCTCTGTCTCCTTCACTTCAGCTCTGATCTTGGTTATTTCTTGTCTTCTGCTAACTTTGGGGTTTCTTTGCTCTTGGTTCTCTAGTTCTTTTAGTTGAGATGTTAGGTTGTTAGCTTGAGATCTTTCTAGCTTTTTGGTGTGGGCATTTAGCACTAAACATTTCCTTCTTAACACTCCTTTAGCTGCATGCCAGAGATTCTGGTACATTGTCTCTTTGTTCTCATTAGTTTCAAAAAATTTATTGATTTCTGCCTAATTTTATTATTTACCTGAGAGTCATTCAGGAGCAGGTGTTCAATTTCCATGTAGTTGTGTGGTTTGGAGTGAATTTCTTAATTTTGAGTGCTAATTTGATTGTGTTATGGTGTGACAGACTGTTATAACTTCAGTTCTCTTGCATTTGCTGAGGAGAGTTTTACTTCCAATTGTGTAATCAATTTTAGAGAAAGTGCCATGTGGCACTGAGAAGAATGTATATTCTATTGTTTTTGGGTGGAGAGTTTTGTAGATCTCTATCAGATCCTTTAGATCCAGAGCTGAGTTTGGGTCCTGAATATCTTTGTTAATTTTCTCTCTCAATGATCTATCTAATATTGTCAGTGGGGTGTTAAAGTCTCCCATTACTATTGCATGGAGTTTAAGTCTCTTTGTATGTCTCTAAGAATTTGCTTTATGAATCTGAGTACTCCTGTATTGAGTGTGCATATATTTAGGATAGTCAGCTCTTCTTGTTGCATTGAACCCTTTACCATTATGTAATGCTCTTCTTTGTCTTTTGATATTTATTGGTTTAAAGTCTGTTTAGTCAGAAACTAGGATCGTGACCTCTGCCTTTTTCTATTTTTTATTTGCTTGGTAAATTTGCCTCCATCCCTTTATTTTGAGCCTATGTATGTCTTTGCACATGAGATGGATCTCTTGAAGAAAGCATACCAATGGATCTTAGCTCTTTATACAGCTTGCCATTCTGTGTCTTTTAATCGGGGGCATTTAATCCATTTACATTTAAGATTAGTATTGTTATGTGTGAATTTGATCCTGTCATCATGATGCTAGCTGGTTATTTTGCAGACTTGTTTATCTAGTTGCTTCATAGTGTCACTGGTCTGTGTATTTCAGTGTTTTTGTAGTGGCTCATAATGGTTTTTGCTTTCCATAGTTAGTGCTTCCTTCGGGAGCTCTTGCAAGGTAGGCCTGGTGGTGACAAATTCCCTCAGCATTTGCTTGTCTAAAAAGGATCTTATTTCTGCTTCACTTATGAGGCTTAGTTTGATTGGATATGAAATTCTGGGTTGGAAATTCTTTTCTTTAAGAATATTGAATATTGGCCCCCAATCTCTTCTGGCTTGTAGGGTTTCTGCTGAGAGGTCAGCTGTTACTCTCTTAGTCTGGTCACCTTTGTAAGTGATCTGGCTTTCTTTTTTTTTTTTTTTTGAGACGGAGTCTCGCTTTGTCGCCCAGGCTAGAGTGCAGTGGCGCGATCTCGGCTCACTGCAAGCTCCTCCTCCTGGGTTCACACCATTCTCCTGCCTCAGCCTCCTGAGTAGCTAGGACTACAGGCGCCCGCCACCAAGCCCGGCTAATTTTTTGTATTTTTAGTAGAGACAGGGTTTCACCATGTTAGCCAGGATGGTCTCGATCTCCTGACCTTGTGATCCACCTGCCTCAGCCTCCCAAAGTGCTTGGATTACAGGCTTGAGCCACCACACCTGGCGATTATCTGGCCTTTCTCCTGGCTGCTCGTACCATTTTTTCTTTCATTTCAACCTTAGATAATCTGATGATTATGTGTCTTGGGTTGATGGTCTCATGGAGTATTTTACTGGGGCTCTCTGCACTTCCTGAATTTGAATGTTGGCCTGTCTTGCCAGGTTGGAGAAGTTCTCCTGGATGATATCCTGAAGTATGTTTTCCAACTTGGTTCCATTCTCTCCATCTCTTTCAGGTACCTCAATCATTTGTACGTTTGGTCTCTTTACATAATCCCGTATTTCTCAGAGGTTTTGTTCATTCCTTTTCATGCTATTCTGCTGTTGATACCTGTGGTTGCTTTGTGAAGTTCTCATGTTGTGCTTTTCAGCTTCATAAGGTCCGTTATGATCTTCTCTAAACTGGCTATTCTGGCTATCAGCTTCTGTATTGTTTTATCACAATTCTTAGTTTCTTTGCATTGGTTACAACATGCTCCTTTAGCTCAGCAAAGTTCGTTATTACCCACCTTCTGAAGCCTACTTTTGTCAATTCAGTTATCTCAGCCTCAGTCCATTTCTGTGCCCTTGCTGGAAGGTGTTGTGGTCATTTGGAGGAGAGGCACTCTGGCTTTTTGAGTTTTCAATGTTTTTGCATTGATTCTTTCTCATCTTTGTGGGCTTATCTGCCTTTGAACTTTGAGGTTGCTGACCTTTGAATGGGGTTTTTGTGGAGTCTTTGTTTTCTGTTGATGTTGTTATTGTTGTTTTCTGTTTGTTTGTTTTACTTTTAATAACCAGGCCACTCTACCGAAGGGCTGCTGTGGTTTGCTAGGGGTCTGCTCCAGACCCTAGTTGCCTCAGTTTTTCCCATACCTGGAAGTATCACCAGTGAAGGGTACAAAACAGCAAAGATGGCAACCAGGTCTTTCCTCTGGAAGCTCCATCCCAGGGGAGTACTGACCTGTTGCCTGCCCCAACACACCTGTAGGAGGTGGCTAGAGACCCCTGTTGAGAGGTCTCACCCAGTCAAGAGGAACGGGATCAGGGACCTGCTTAAAGAAGCAGTCTGGGCTGGGCACGGTGGCTCACGCCTGTAATCCCAGCACTTTGGGAGGCTGAGGTGGGTGGATCACGAGGTCAGGAGATGGAGACCCTCCTGGCCAATATGGTGAAACCCCGTCTCTACTAAAAATACAAAAATTAGCCTGGCATGGTGGCGCATGCCTGTAATCCCAGCTACTCGGAAGGCTGAGGCAGGAGAATCGCTTGAACCCCAGAGGTGGAGGTTGCAGTGAGCTGAGACTGCGCCACTGCCCTCTAGCCTGGTGACAGAGCTAGACTTCATTTCAAAAAAAAAAAAGAAGCAATCTGGCTGCTTTTTGGTAGAGTAAGTGTGCTGCGTTGGGGGGACCGTTCCTCATCCAGATCATTTGTATTCTTCTGGCCAGCAGGCTGGAATGGTTGAGTCAACCAAACCACAGAGATGGCAGCTGCCCCTCCCCATGGGAGCTCCATCCCAAAGAGAGATGAGAGCTCTATTTGTAGAACTCTGGCTGGAGTGTCTGAAGCCCTTGAAGGGAGATCCTGCCCAGGATCAGAGTCCTGCTTAAAGAAGTAGTCTGACCACAATCTAGCAAGGCCGCTGTGCTGCATTGTGGGGGACCCTTCCTCATTCAGACCATTTGTATTCTTCAAAGCCATTAGGCTGGAACCGCTGAGTCTATTACTGAACTGCAGAGACGGCGGCTGCCCCTCCCTCTCTGGAACCTAGACCTATCTCTGGCAGATTCCAGCCTGTTGCCATTGGCTGGCTGGAATTCCAAGCCACTGGGTCTTAACTCGTGGGGTACGATGGAAGTGGGGTCCACAGAATGATGCTGATTGGCTTCCTGCATTCAGCCGCCTTCCTAAGGAGATGTAGGGAGGGATTTCCCACCTTGCCAGGGATCCTGGGGCTGGAGTATGTAAAACTCCCTAGTCTCTGTGTGTGCCTCAGCGGCTGCTCTGCCAAGATTCCACACAGCTCTGTGCTTTGGTCCCAAGACCCAGGTGGCCAGGTGACATGGGCTCAGCAGGGGAACTCCTGATCCATGGGGTTGCAAAGATCTGTAGGAGAAGCGTGCTTTCCCAGGCAGGGTCGCACAATTACTCACTACTTCCCTTGGCTAGAGATGGGGGTTCCCTTGGCTCCCTGTCGCTCCCAGATGGGCTGTTGTCCCCCACCCCCCTGCTTTTCTTCATTCTCCGTGGGTCGACTTATTTGCCTAGTTAGTCCCAATGCAAGAACCTGGATATTTAAAGTTGAAGGTGCTGAATTCACTCGTGCCTTTACATTCCCCTCAGTGAGTGCTGTGGACTGCAGCTGCTTCTAATCGGCCATCTTGCAATAGCTTTCAAATCATTCAGTCTTATATCCACATGTCATTTTCTTTTCCTTTTTTTTTTTTTTAGTACAGAAGACTAGATAATATGCATGACATGGTAAAAATTTTCAATTCTGTCAAAAATATGTGCAGTGAAAAGAAAGTTTTCATCCTCCACTGCCCCCTGCCCCCAGCTTTCTTTCCTCTTAGACTACCACTGTTGACCAGTTTCTTGCATATCCTTTCAAAGACATTCCATAGGTTAGGAAAAATTATAAATTTATGTATGTATGTGTTGACTATATTGTAAAGTAGGGACTTAAAACATTCCATATATGTTACCAAATTAATCTCCATACAGTTCATGTCAGTTGTGGCCCCCATAACAATTTGTCAGGACCACTGTTTCAACACACCTCCATACAGTACATTATCAAATTTAATTTTTAATTTTCTATTCAGTTGTTGGTCTTTTTAAAAATTGTAGTGCATAGATATGTATACATGCACATATATATAAAATAATGAAATTAGTCCAATGTGAATAAATTGCTTATTCTTTACCCCCCTTGTCTTTTGGCTTGTTTACTGTATTTTTGCAGTGAATTATTATTATTATTATTGCAACAGGGTCTCACTCTGTCACCCAGGCTGGAGTGCAGTGGCAGCCATGGCTCACTGAAACCTCAACTTCAGGGGCTCACCTCAACTTCAGGGGCTCAGGTGATCATCCCTCCTCAGCCTTCCAGGTAGCTGGGACTACAGGCATGTGCCACCATGCCAGGCTAATTTTTTGTAGAGACAAGTTTTTGCGATGTTGCCCAGGTTGATCTCAAACTCCTGGACTCAAGCAATTGACCCACCTTGGCCTTCCAAAGTGCTGGAATTACAGGCATGAGCCACCATACCTGGCTGAATTATTTTTGATTTGATAGTCACATTACTTTTTCTAACTTTCTAGGGTTTTTTGTTATTGCTTTTAGTCTTTCCTAGAAAGGCTATCACTATCCCCAAGATGTAAAAAAATTATCCTGTGGCAGCATCTAGTCTGCTTGATATCTATATGGTTATAGTATACAATATAGTGTATGTGTATGTATATATGTGTATATATATACACACACCAATATACTATATAATGCAAGTAATCTATTATAGAATTAATATCTGTTATAACAAAGAAATAAATTAGGGCCGGGCACGGTGGCTCATGTCTGTAATCCCAGCACTTTGGGAGGCTAAGGTGGATGGATCACTTCAGGCCAGGAGTTCAAGACCAGTGAAACATGGCGAAACCCCGTCTCTACTGAATACACAAAAATTAGCCAGGTGTAGTGGTACATGCCTATAATCCCAGCTACACAAGAGTCTGAGGCAGGAGAATTGCTTGAACCTGGAGGCAGAATTTGCAGTGAGCCAGAGTTAGCACCACTGTATTCCAGCCTGGGTGACAGAGCAAAATTCTCTCTTAAAGAGAAAGAAAGAGGGAGGGAAGGAAGGAAGGAAGGAAGGCAGGCAGGCAGGCAGGAAGGAAGGAAGGAAGAAAGGAAGGAAGGAAGGAAATAAATCAGGGCAAAGGATTTGAATAGCCAGTTCTATAAATGTCAATAAGCACTGAAAGATGCACAACATTACTAGCCGTCAAGTAAATGCAAATCAAGACTATAATGAGATACTACTTCACAGCCACTAGAATGGCTATAATCAAAAAGATAGATAGTAACTAGTGTTGGCAAGTGTATAGACTGAATTGTATCCCCCTAAGATTCCTGTGTTGAAGCTCTAACCCCCAATGTGACTATATTTGAATATTGGCCCTTTAGACAAGTACTTAAGGTTAAATGAGGTCATAAAGGTGAGACCCTAATCCAATATGACTGGTATCTTCATGAGAGGAGGAAGAGACACCAGGGATATGTGCACAGAGAAAAGGCTATGCAAGGACACAATGAGAAGGCAGCCATCTGCAAGCCAAGGAAAGAGCTCTTGGGAGAAACCAAACCTTCTCATACCTTGATCTTGGATTTCAAGTTTCCAGAATTGTGAGCAAATACATTTCTGATGTTTAAGCCACCCAGTTTGTGGTATTTTGTTTTGGCAGCCCTAGAAAACTAACACAGCAAGAATGTGGAGGAATTGGGACCCTTATATACTGCTGGTGGGATTGTGAAATGGTACCACCACTTTGAAAAACAGTCTAGTAGTTACTGAAACAGTTAAACAGAGTTACCATATGACCCAGCAATCTTTGGCATAATAAAATGTTGTAAAATTGTGGTGATATTTGCACAACTCTGTGAACATATTAAAATTCATGGAATTGTACACTTTCAATGGAGAAATTATATTTGAATTACATCTTGATAAAGGTGTTAAAACCAATACCCAGATTTTACTGAACAAGGTCAAAGTATATGTGTAGGGTGGGCGCAGTGGCTCATGCCTGTAATCCCAGCACTTTGGGAGGCCAAGGCAGGTGGATCACCTGAGGTCAGGAGTTCGAGACCAGCCTGGCCAACATGGTGAAATCCTGTCTCTACTAAATACAAAAAATTAGCTGGGCATGGTGGCACATGCCTGTAATCCCAGCTACTTGGGAGACTGAAGCAGGAGAATCTGTTGAACCTGGGAGGCAAAGGTTGCAGTGTGTCGAGATTGCACTCCAGCCTGGGCGACAAGAGCGAAACTCTGTCTCATAAACAAAACAAACAAACAAAACAAAGCATATGTGTAAATAGTTCACACATGAAGAAACTCAGAAAAGTTAATTTTGGGGAAATTATTAGCATTGCTGCAGTGCTAATTGAAAATTTAAAAAGATAATATTGATGGAGTTAAATTGATAAAATTATTTATTAGAACAACTGTTTTCAAGAGTGCTATAGCAAAGCACACAATCTATGAAACTGTTTGTTTTCAGCTAATAATCTACATTTGGGAATATCATCAAAACTAATCAAATACCCAATAATTGGGAGGAAACATGTTAAAGTAGCAAACATGGGCTATATTATAATAATAAACGGGAAGGTATGTATAAGATAATGAGAAAAGTAGAATACTAATTAGTTTGCAAATGTGATGACTATACATAAATAAGTCTACATTGTTGAATATAATGAAGATAAATTAGTAAGACATAGTACCAGAATTATTCTTATGGAGAAAAAAAACCTGTCTTTATTTGGGAAAATACCCTGATAATCTGTTTTGGGTACAAAATGACATTCTGAAAATATGGGTATGAGCAGAAGCCCTGGCAACACAAGAAAAACTGCCCTGCCTGAACCCTGAGAGAAATTAATTTTTCCTCCTGAGATAGAGAAAAATAAAGTGGTGAGAAGGGTTGAGCCAAGCAAGCAGGGGAGGGGAGACACAAGTCAAGGGGAGAAGGCTGGGTGGTACACAGAATTAAGGAATAATGAGAATCTCTGGGGAAAGGGTTGAAAAATTGACTTTTTATAGAACAAGAGTGTCTAATATATACATTTAAAGTTATTTTTCCAAATCTTAAAATCTCACTAAAGCTTTATGTGAATGGGGTTTTGTAGCAACTGAGGGAAAGGCTGATGTTAAGGTGGCTGGAACAGTGAAAAGACAGTGTACGTAGAAGTAGGGACTCAGGAGTAGAAAGGACAGAAGGAAATAAGCCCCTCAGAAATCGGCCAGGTGCAGCAGCTCTTGCCTGTAATCCCAGCACTTTGGGAGGCTGAGGCGGGTGGATCACTTGAGTCCAGGAGTTTGAGACCAGCCTGGATAACATGATGAAATGCCCTCTACAAAAAAGTTGGCCAGGCATGTGTCTATAGTCCTAGCTACTAGGGAGGCTGAAGTGGGAGGATCGATTGAGCCAGTAAGGTCAAAGCTGCAGTGAGCTGAGATCATACCACTGCACTACAGCCTGGGTGACAGAAACACAGTCTCAAAAAAAAAAAAAAGAGAGAAATTACTAGTGATGGTAATCTTTGAAGGGCTATGGACACCCAAACTGGATGTCTGGGAGGATCTTATTTAGATTGCAAAGGGGAAGAAGGCTCTAGCTGACATTTTCCTTACATAAGGATAAGAAGATAACATGATGTAAATGTAGGTGTTTTAAGTTTATGAGAGGCTTAAATGTATGAATTTTTTTAAAAAAAATGTCCATTTGTTCTAACAACATTGATTCCCATCTACTAACTAAAACAGAGTGAATGGATCCTGGTTAAGCTCCTGCCCCCATGAAATCCAGTGGACATGATTCAAGTGTACCTGTATGATGGGTAGGAGAAATGGAAATGAACATGTAAAATATAATAATTTATACTCTCTCTTAGCAGTAAGGTTGGAAGGAATTTAGGTGAGACTATCCAGATTTAGAGAAATCATCCTTTTATTATCATTTGTTTTTTGAGACAGGATCTTACTCTGTTGCCCAGGCTGGAGTGCAGTGGTGTGTGCACAGCTCATTGTAGCTTTGACCTCCCAGGCTCACTTGATCCTCCCACCTCAGCCTCCTGAGTAGCTGGGACTATAGGTGCATGCCACCACACCCAGCTAATTTTTGTATTTTTTTTTATAGAGATGGGGTTTTGCCATGTTGCCAGGCTGGACTCAAACTCCTAGGCTCAAGCAATGCACCCGCCTTGGCCTTCCAAAGTGCTGGGATTACAGGCACGAGCCACTGTGCCCAGCTAGGAAAATCATTCTAATGTATTCTATGTTGAAGTGTTACTAGAGCAAAAATATGATCAAATGTTCAAGAAGTATTTATACCACATTATGTATGTGATAAAGTTCGAAAGAATGAATGTGTAAATAGCACTCTCAAGGAGCGTTTAGAAGTTCTTAATTGCCCAGCTCCAGAATTCATGACTTCCATTGACCTGGCCAGAGAAGGATTACTAAACAGCCCTAATTTACAAATGGCAGGTCTGTGGCACAGGGCCTAGAAGTGATTTTCCCAAGGTTATAGAGCAAGCCAAAGGGTGAGCTGAAAATAGAACTGTACCTCACACTCCCATGCAGCTATATGATAACTTGTGTACTGTCAGCAAAGAGTTGTGGAATGAATGTCCTGGACAGGTTAGCATAGATTTATGGCTAAAGGAGTCTTGCTCAGTAATTACAAATGTTATTTGACAATAGCAAATGACCTATCTAATCTTATAAACAGTAACATCCCAGGCACTTTGGCAAAATCTTCAGAGAAAATAAAATTCCTGTTCGACAGTTGAAAAAAAATTTAAATGCACTGCCCCATTGTCATGAAGCTACCACTTTTGTAATGCTTAAGCCTACAGAGATAGTCACCTTCAACCCTCCCCCTATATAGACTAAACTTCCAAGTGGTGACTTCTCAACTCTGTAATATCAGCAAGCTTATAGGATCTCGCAGAAGTGTCTAAATGTTTTAATAAGTTTAGGATTTTCTAGAGACTAAGTTCTTCACTGGTGATTTTCTGTAAAACTCCTTACTGAATTAACAGAACTGGAAAGTAGAATGGAAGAATCAGATAGTTACAGCCTAGGGCCCAGCCACTAAATTTATGTCTCTAGGTAGCCAGGCTATGGAGAGATCGCCCACCTAGCTGTGATGCTTATACCTGGGGATGTTTTAGGAAAACCACAAAAGCTAGGACCACTATTACATGACTGTTCTCTAGGGTGGCTTCTTATGTTGTACTGATCTATTCAATAGCTAGGTTAAAATTTTATGTTTTCAGGAGTGTGTTCATCCCATTCCCACTTTTCAGAGAGGAATTTTTTTTTTTTTTTTGAGATGCAGTCTTGCTCTCGTCACCCAGGCTGGAGTGCAATGGCACGATCTCGGCTCACTTCAACCTCTGCCTCCTGGGTTCAAGCGATTCTCTTGCCTCAGCCTGCAGAGTCACTGGGATTATAGGTGCCTGCCACCACACCTGGCTAATTTTTGTAGTTTTAGTGGAGACGGGGTTTCACCATGTTGGCCAGGCTGGTCTCAAACTCCTAACCTCAGGTGATCCACCAGCCTCGGCCTCTCAAAGTGCTGGGATTGCAGGCCTGAGCCACTGCGCCTGGCCTCAGAAAGGATTTTAAAAAATGATTTCTGTGTAAATGGGCTAATAAAGTGAGACTATCACAATCACAGGAAATCTTTTTTTTGTTTTGTTTTGTTTTTGAGACGGAGTTTTGCTCTAGTTGCCCAGGCTGGAGTACAATGGCTCAATCTCAGCTCACTGCAACCTCGGCCTTCCAGGTTCAAGCGATTCTCCTACCTCAGCCTCCTGAGTAGCTGGGATTACAGGTGCCTGCCACCACACCCAGCTAATTTTGTATTTTTCATAGAGATGGGGTTTCTCCATGTTGGTCAGGCTGGTCTCGAACTCCCAACCTCAGGTGATCTGCCTGCCTCAGCCTCCCCAAGTGCTGGGATTACAGGCATGAGCCACTGCACCCGGCCAGGAATTCTTTACTGCTAGTTTCCTCCCCTTCATATACGGGGCTACACTGTTACTGCTTCTGATCAGTTCTTCAGAGTCATGGTCCTCACCAGAAACTAACATCTAAGGGTATAACAGAAGAAAGAAAATTAGAGGTCCAGCAACTATTTCTCAGCAAGCTGTCACTGACTGGCAAACTGGTGATAGAAGTCAGTCCCTTTCCATAGCAAAACATCATATTCCTGACAGCATCTTAGAGGTCCCATAAAAAGCAGGAACTACGGAACTATTCGGACAAAATGTATGTCAAAAATATCCACCAATAAAATCTGATTTATTGAAAATGTAACCTTTACAGGTAATATTTTATTAATAAATAACCCAATTATTATGAGGTAAAGGAATAATCCAAACAACCAAATTTGCATGAAACTTTCTGCTCCTTCCATCTCTTCTAGCATAAATATTTTGGCTGCTACCGTTTTCTTTCCTTTCTAGCATCATAGTGACATAGGTTAGGACTTTCTGTGTTAAACACACATAAATATGTAGTTTAAATACACTTTGTTGGTCCAGTGTAGTGGCTCACTCCTGTAATCCTAGTGCTTTGGATGTCAGTGCTTTGGGATCCTCGAGGGAGGATCCTCAAGGAAGGATCACTTGAGGTCAGGAGTTCGAGACCCCAGCTCTACAAAAATAAAAATAAAAAATTAGCTGGGCATGGTGGCGTGCCCCGTGGTCCTAGCTATGGGAGGATAGCATGAGCCCAAAAGTTTAAGGCTGCAGTGAACTAGGATTGTGCCACTGCACTCCAGCCTGGGAGACAAAATTATATCCTATCTCTAATATAAATCGATTAATACATTTTGGATGGGGCATGGATATAGCTTTATTCAGAATGCCTTTTGAGTATTCTTGGTCATTCTACTGTTTGGATTCTGGCAACGTACAGGATTCATCTCTGCCAACCAAAATAGAAAGCCCATATTTCACACAGAAGGAAAAAGAAATTTGAAGAACTGCATGGGGTCAGTAGTTTATCTGGGTTGCCCATTTTCACCCTTCTCTTAGTTTGATCCATGCTCTATTTTACTGTCCTGGCTTTTTAGTTAGAACCCTGGTTTCGTAATTTCTGTGTGTACAATTCTAATACATGGACTATTAATATTTTAATTGATTCATGTATTCATCCATCAGTTTATTTACCAACATTTTTGTCACTATAGGGAGCACAAGCTCCTCCTTCCCTTATTAGGCTGCAGTTAAATGGGGGAAATTGTTTGCCACAGTGATAAACACAATGTAAAAATGTATGAAATCCTAAAGGTATGCTTTGGGGTCAGAAAGACTTAAGATCAAATCCAACCCTGCCGTTTATTAACTGAGTGATCTTCATCAAATTACTCAACTTCATTGAGTTTCAGTTTCATCATCAAGGAAAATGCGTGTGGCAGTTACCTTTTAAGATGACCCTAAATGATGCTGGTATTCATGCCGTTGTGTAATCCTGTTACTTTCAATGTGAGCTGAACCTAGTGACTTGCTTCTAAAAAATAGAATTCTGCAAAAGTGATGGAATGCCACTTCCGTGATAGGGATACAAAAGACTGACTACCTTCTTACTGGATTTTTCTCTATTGCCTTTTTAGCTTATATACTTTGATGAATCAAGCTGTCATTTAGAGAGCCTCATGTGGGAAGGACTGAGAGAGGTGTCTAGCCAACAGCCATTGGGCAACTGAATCCTACCAACAACCATGTGAATGGGCTGGGAAGCAAATCTTTCTCAGTCGAGGCTTGAGATGACCACAGCCCTGGTCGGCACCTCAGTTATAGCCTGTGAGTCCCTGAAGCAGAACCAGCTAAGTCAGCCCAGATTCCCGACCCACAGAAACTCTGAGATAATAAATGTTTAAAGCCACTATGTTTTGGGGGTAATCTGTTACACAGCAATAGATAACTAACATAATGGGATTATATATTCCTTACAGAATTATTGTGGGGGTCAGAATGTATATAAGAATTAGAATAATGATGATGATGATGATGGTGATGACAACAGGAAATCCCAGCTGAGCTTAAAATAGGGTTTAGAACCTGGTAGAAGTGCTACTATTATGAAGAAAATATTTTTAGTGCTTGACCCCCTAAATACTACAAGAAAGATGAAGTTATAGGGAGCAGGGTAATATTGCATTTCTCACTCAGGACGAAACTGACTGTGATAGAAAGGGGCTTGTGAGCAAAAACCAAAGTAGCAGTTTTATGAGACTCAGTGAACAAGAAGTGTTACTTGGGAGCCCAGGTGATAAAGTTTGACAAAGAATTTGGAAGAGGGCTCTTCTCCCACTTCTGTTCAGTTTGGAGGCTAGCTACCGCTATGTTTGTGGTTGGTAAACAGGAGACCACGGGAAGGAACATAAGGAAGGTGGATTTGGGGCAGCTTCTGAAAAGGTAAGCTGAGGACCCTCATCACTGTAAGCCAATGAAACTGAGAAGATAAGTGTCTTATAGGATATGTGGAGTTTTGACAGTCAAAGAAAGGTGAACTGAGGGAAGTGCACACCAAAGATTCAGAGCTGTAAACATAAATTATTTCCTTAGGGAAAAGCAAGTGGTCTTGTGTGACCAGAGAAAGAAGTACAAACTAGTGAACACTTCTTGTTCTGATTCTGATTCAGTCCCTAGAGCAATGATTCTCAAAACTTTTAGGTGTTAGTTTCCCTTTCTAATAATTTTCTTAGAAATTATTGATAGCTTCCAAGAGCTTTTGTTTTGTGGATATCTTTTGAATGTTTACCATTTTGGAAATGTTAATGGACAAATTTTTTAAATATTTAGTTTGCATTCATCTAACAAAAATAAACCCATTACATGTTAACATAAATAAAACATTTTTATGGAAAATATAGTTTCTAAACCACAACCAAAATAATGAGAAGAGTGACATTCTTTGACATTTTTTAAAATTACTTTTGTGTCTGGCTTAATAAAAGACATCTGGATTTTCATATTTGTTTCTACATCAATCTGTTGCAATATGATGTAGCCTCTGGAAAACTGCAGTGTACACTTGTGAGAAGATGTGAGTGAAAATGGCAAATTGTGTCTTTGTATTATGAAAATAGTTTTGATCTCCCAGACCCTCTGAGAGAGCTTCAGGGACCTGGATCATACTTTGAAAATCACTGCCCCACAACAAGAGCAGTAGATATTATTGAGAGAAGCAGCCAGAGTTTACATGTGTAGTAATGATCATGACGATGATGATGATAATAATAATAATAATGAGAGCTAATATTTATTGGTTGCTTCTAAGCACTCACATAAATCTAAGAAGCGGTTACAATTATCCTTTACAGATGAGGAAACTGAGGACAAAGACATTAAGTAACTTGCCCAAGTTTAGACAGCTGGTAAATAGTGGTGAAACTCAACACAAATACGGGCAGCCTGGCTCCAAAGCCTGTCCTCTTAACCACTGCACCACCCTGCCTCTCTCACAAACAAAGGCCTGCAGTATAATTGACAAAGGCTTGAGTCATCCCACTCGCCCACCCCTTTTCCCTCCTCTCCCTGCCATTTTCGATTTCAATGCCCCTTTCTCTTTCCCTGCCTGTTTAGGGAACTCATATTTCTCTTCACTCTGCACTAAGTCCTTGTCCATTGCCTGTTGTTCATTATTCCCACCACTCCAGAGAAACTGTTCTTGCAAAGGCACCAGTGACTTTATAATTACCAGATTCAATGGCCACTTATCAGTCCTTGTCATCCTTGCTCTTTGAGATATGGGTTATTACTGACCACTTTCTCTTTTTATTAATATTCTGTCCTGTCGTAGGTATTCTGACACCAGATGCTTCTGTTTCTTTTACTACCTATTCAATAATTTCAGAAAATCCTTTATGGGGGTCTTCTTCTTTGGCCAGTCCCTTAAACATCTTAATTCCCCATTATTTGGGTCTAGGCCCTTCTCATTCTGTGTCTTCTCCAACTGCCATGCCATTTACTTCCATGGCCTTAATTACTAAATATATACTGTTAAGGTCCAAAGATATTATTTATAGCCCAGGCCTCTGTTATGATGCCTGGACATACCCTCAGGCACCTCAGAATCAACAAATCTTTTTTTTTTTTTTTTTGAGATGGAGTTTCACTCTTGCTGCCCAGGGTGGAGTGCAATGCGTGATCTCGGCTCACCACAACCTCCACCTCCCGGGTTCAAGTGATACTCCTACCTCAGCCTCCTGAGTAGCTGGGATTACAGGCATGTGTCACCACGCCCAGCTAATTTTGTGTTTTTAGTAGAGATGGGGTTTCTCCATGGTGGTCAGGCTGGTCTCGAACTCCCGACCTCAGGTGATCTGCCCACCTCAGCCTCCCAAAGTGCTGGGATTACAGGCGTGAGCCATCGTGCCTGGCCCGCATCCAAATCTTAATCTATCATCTCTCCCTTCAAACTGGTCTCTCCTCCTGTGATCTCTGACCTGGGAAATTATACCACCATCCTCCGAGAGCCAGACACTTGGGAATCATTCCAAGCTTCTACCTGTCTCATGGTTCTACTGGATCTACCTCTGAAACATTTCTGATATCTACCTTTTCTTCATTTTCATGGCTACTACCCTAGCTCAGGCCCTCCTCTTCTTCTATCCAGACTATTATACTAGTCTCATTAGTAGTTCACTTCTAGTTCTGGCTCTTGACAGTTCATCCACAGCAACCAAGGTCACCAGTCTGCATAAATATAGGGACCATCATTACCTTGTCTCCTACATTACTGTAGGAGAGTTGTAGAACCCTGAGACTTTGTACTATACAACTATTTAATCCCATGTCTGACTAGGTTACTCCATATCCAGAAACCACTTCAACGATTCCCCATTTCCTCAGGAAGCCCTGACATGGTTAGTGTTCAGTTATTATGCCTGACTCTGACATGGCTAGTGTTCAGTTATTATGCCTGGGTAATAAACTACTCTAAGCTTAGTGGTATAAAACAGCAACCATCTTATTAGATTCACGGATCGTGGGGGTCAGAGATTTGGAAAGGGTATGGGAACAGAGTTTGTCTCTGTTTCTTGATATCTAGGGCCTTATCTGAAAGTATCTCAGCAGATGGTGATTAGGATCATCTGAATGATCATTCACTCACTAGTCTGGTCCCTGGACCAGGTGGAGAAGATCAAGACTGCTGAAGACAGCACCTATGTGTAGCCTCTCCTTGTGGCTTGGTTTCTTTGTAGCTTGATGGCTTCAGGGTAGAGCATTTCAGAGTCCCAGGTGCAAGTGCTCCAGAGAACAAAGTGGAAGCTACGTCATCATTTAACAGACTCTGAATTTTTAGTGTCACTTTTGCCACATTTTGTTGGTTATAAGCAAATTTGTCCAGATGCAAGGGGAGGGTACATAGACTTTACCTCGCAATTAAAAGAATATCAGGGCCGGCTGCAGTGGCACATGCCTATAATCCCAGCACTTTGGGAGGTCGAGGCAGGCGGATCACTTGGGGTCAGGAGTTCGAGACCAACCTGGACAATATGGCGAAACACTGTCTCTACTAAAACTACAACAACTAGCTGGACATGGTGATGCATGCCTATAATCCCAGCTACTCGGGAGGCTGAGGCAAGAGAATCACTTGAACCTGGGAGGCGGAGGTTGCAGTGAGCCGAGATCGTGCCACTGTACTCCAGCCTGGATGACAGAACAAGACTCTGCCTCAAAAAAAAAAAAAAAAAAAATCGGGTCACATTATAGATGAGCAAGTGTGGAGATGTTGTTGTGGGCATCTGTAGAAAATACAATCTGCCACACAGATCATACCGCAACTGCCTGCAAGCCCAGTCTCCCTACCTGCCATCTCTCCCCAACCTCTGTGCTCCAGTCACACAAACTCCTGGCTGCTCCCTTCAGCACGTGCCACTTCCTCCACTTACACACTCCTATACTTCCTTTAAGAGTTAGCTCAAGGACTGCTTACTGAAGGCAGACTTAGGCAAGTATAAATTAAAAAATAATCCTGTAAGCTTTCAAGCAGTGGAAAAAAAAAAAAAAAAAAAAAACAGATGGCGTTATAAGGAGTTAAAATACATTTCTGAGGCCAGGTGTAGTGCCTCATGCCTGTAATCCCAGCACTTTGCGAGGCTAAGGTAGGCAAGCAGATCACCTATTATGTTCCCTTAACATGTGAACAAGTTTCATTTAATGTTCATGTATTTACTGAGTATCTACTATACACCAGGTACATTCAAGGTACAGAGAATAGAATGAGATAGCAGGTGTTGTTTTGTCCCTACCCATATACCTGCAGGCCTTACCAATATAGTGCATACCATCCCACTTTTAATTACCAGAATCTGCATCTCTTCGCCTGTTAACTCTCTTCAGCAATATGGTGTGCACATGGGCAAGTGGGTTCATCAGGCCAGAAGTACATAAGAATTAACACACCCAGAAACAACCCTCATTCAGTGATTAACAGGAGTTGGTATATTAATAGCTCAGCAGTCATACCCCTCAGAGTATATTCTTTGAGGCCCAGAGTTCCCATGCAGGATTAAGCTCCAGTTACCTACAGTGGTAACATCCTTTATTGACTGCTTTCTCATTCCTGTCTCACTTCTTCATACTCTTACTGGCATTTCCTGGGATAATATCCCATATAAACAATCACACTCAAATTCTTGTCTGGGTCTGCTCCTAGGACATCCCAAACTAGGATAGGTGGTTAAAATAATATATTTCTTTAAAATGCAAAGCCCTGACCTCATGAAGAAGGTATATAATAAATAAGTAGACAAATGAATGTGTGATTTTACAAAATGAGAAGTGCTATGAAGAAAAATAAAAGAGTAAGGAATAGAGTCATTGGTAAGCATAGGGGAAGGGATACTATTTGAATAGGGTGGTCAGGGTGATCCTTTGTTCTGAATAAGTGACATTTGAGAGGCTTCAATGAAGTGAGCTAGTGAGACTTGCAAATGTCTAGAGAAAGAGCATTGTTGGTAAAGCACCTGAAGCAAGAATGGTTCCACATGTTTGAGGAACAGCAAGAAGGCCAGTGGGGGCCCTCTCCTCTCCTCACCTACACTCTCTCTTTTGGTGATGTCATCCAGGCTCCTTGGTTTAAATACTATCTATCTACTTCCAACTCCCATTGTTGTATCTCCAGCTGGAACTCTTTCCTAGAATCCAGACTCGTAAGGATTTCTAACAGACATCTCAAACTTAACAGTTCCAAAACCAGAATGCTGATCTTCTCCCCAAACTTTCTCCTCATGATATCTTCCCCCATCTCAGTAAGTGGGCAACTTCATTCTTCCAGTTTCTCAGACAGAAATTACTGGGGTCATCTTTGACTTCTCTTATTCACCTCTCATATCCAATCCAGCAGCAAATCCTGTCGGTTCTGCCTTAAAAATATATATAGGGCTGAAAGAGGTGACTCATGCCTGTAACCTCACACTGGTGTCCATTAGTTTGAGACCAGTAGTTTGAGACAAGACTGGGCAACATAGCAAGACCCTGTCTCTACAGAAAGAAAAGAGCCAAGTGTGGTGGCACACACCAGTAGTCCCAGGTACTGGGGAGGCTCAGGCAGTAGGGTTGCTTGAGCCTAGAAAGCTGAGGCTGCATTGAGCCATTAACTCCACTACACTCCAGCCTGGATGACAGCATGAGGGCCTATCTCAAAAAATAAACAAACACACACACATACACACACACCCCCACATCCAGTTACTTCATTGCTGCTTCCTTGATCTAGGCTACTATCATCTCTTGCCTTATTGGTCTCACTTACTCCTACTATAGTTTATTCCCACCCAACTGAAGAAATCCCTTTAAAATGAAGTAAAATCATTTCACTCAACAGTAAAAGCCAAAGTTCCTACAATAGCCCATAAGACACTACACTGTCTACATCCCTACTTACCATTCTTTCATTTTATTGTGTTTGCAAATCTCACTTATATATGACCACTTACCATTCTTACCTCATCAACTACTACTCTCCCTCTTGTTTACTTCATTCTAGCCATGAGAGCTGTTTTTTCATCTCCTCAAATATGCCAAGCATAGTCCTATCTCAGGATCTTTGCATTTGCTGTTCTCTCCCTTAGAATGCCTTTCCTTCAATTAACCATGGGGCTGACTCTTCCACCTCCTTCAGACATTTGCTCAAGTATTGCCTTCATAGTGATTTCATTCCTGCCCAGGGCCCCTGCATATAGTCAGGCAGCTGACCAAAGGGACAAATGGGGACAGATGAAGCCGAAATCCAGCTTCAGTATTTGATATACAATAGGCACTCAACAAATATGTGTTGAATAAATAAGTGAATGAACAAAAAACAATTTAAAAAGATGCACACATGACTCCTAATTTAGTATAAACCAAAGAGAAAAGGACATTTGTTAACTTTTTTATATACAGCTCCCTCACATTGGTGTCAGAGCTTGGTATTATGACACTGCATTACGTTCTTAGAACCATGTCTTCCTTGGTTTCTAACATGTAAGCAGAAAAAAAGGGGTTGTATTGTTCTTCTTAAGAAACATAAATTACTGAAAACCATGCTATTGGGATAATTGGTTAGCCATCTGGGCATTGTTGGGGGAGATTAGTTGAACCCCCACCTCAATTCCTAAATCAAATAGATAAATTCCAGATTATTTTTGCACTTAAATGTAAAAAGTTGAAACTGACATTAAAAGAAAATACAGTGAATATAGATAGAGGTGAGGGGCATTTTGAAACACAAAACAAAAGTCTTAAATCCTAAAGAAGACAGGTAAGTTTGCCCTACATAAGAATTTTTGAAACTTCTATGCAGGCATGTATCAATAAATACAAATGGGGTAAATTATGAAGAAAAACAAAAGAATAATCAGCTTAAAATTCTACATAATAGTTCTATTTTGGGGAGGAGGTAACTTAGCAATTTTACTTCTATAAATTATCTTATGGAATGAACAATACAAATTTCTAAAGATATATTTGCAAGGGTATTAATCCTGATATTTTATATCAGAAATAACACAAAAATTAATAGGGAGCCAGTTAATTATGACATACATACAACAATGGAATCCTGTACATATATTACAAATGATAGTCTAACTTTTCAAAAGAAAACAAACACACAGCCAACAAGCATGAAAAAATGTTCAACATCACTAATCATTAGAGAAATACAAACCAAAACCACAATAAGATACTGTCTTATACCAGTGAGAAGGGCTATTATTAAAAAGTGAAAAAATAACAGATATTGGCAAGGTTGCAGAGAAAAAAATGCTTACACACTGCTGGTGGGAATATAAATTAGTTCAGCCACTGTGGAAAGCAGTTTGGCAATTTCTCAAAGAACTCAAAGCAGACTGATTCAACCCAGCAATTCTATTATTGAGTATATGCCCGAAGGAATATAAATCACTCTACCATAAAGACACATGCATGTGTATGTTCATTGCAGCACTATTCATGATAGCAAAGACATAGAATCAACCTAAATGCCCATCAATGGTAGACTGGATAAAGAAAATGTGGTACATATATACCATAGAATACTACACAGCCATCAAAAGAACAAGATCATGTCCTTTGTAGCAATATGGATGGAGCTAAAGGCCATTAGCCTAAATAAATGAATACAGGAACATAAAACCAAATACCACATGTTCTCATTTATAAGTGGGAGCTAAACCCTGAGTACATATGGACACAAGGGAACAACAGACACTGAGGCCTACCTGAGGATGGAGAGAGGGAGGAAGGTAAGGATCAAAAAACTACCTATCCAGTGCTATGCTTATTACCTGGGTGCTGAAATAATTTGTAAACCAAACCCCTATGACATGCAATTTACACGTAACAAAGCTGGACATGTACCCCTGAACCTAAAATGAAAGTAAAAGAAAAATGATAGGGGATAGTTTCCAAGATGGCTGAATAGGAACAGCTCTGGTCTGCAGCTCCCAGAGAGAACGACACAGAAGACAGGTGATTTCTGCATTTCCAACTGCAGTACTTGATTCATCTCATTGGGACTGGTTGGACAGTGGGTGCAGCCCACAGAGGGCAAGCTGAAGTGGTGGGACATCACCTCACCTGGGAAGTATAAGGGATCAGGGGATTTCCCTTTCTGAGCCAAGGGAAGCCATGACAGACTGTACCTGGAGAAATGGTACACTCCTGACCAAATACTGTGCTTTTCCCACAGTCTTAAGAACCGTCAGACCAGGAGATACCCTCCCATGCCTGGTTCAGCAGGCCCCACACCCACAGATCCTTGCTCACTGCTAGCACAGCAGTCTGAGATCAACCTGCAAGGCTGCAGCCTGGCGGGGGCAGTAGTGTCCACCATTGCTGAGGCTTGAGTAGCTCACAGTGTAAACAAAGAGGCCAGGAAGCACAAACGGGGTGGAGCCCACTGCAGCTCAGCAAGGCCTACTGCCTCTGTTGATTCCACCTCTGGGGGCAGGGCATAGTAGAACAAAAGGCAGCAGACAGCTTCTGCAGACTTAAACGTCCCTGTCTGACAGCTCTGAAGAGAACAGTGGTTCTCTCAGCATGGTGTTCGAGCTCCGAAAAGGGACAGACTGCCTCCTCAAGTGGGCCCCTGACCCCGTGTAGCCTGACTGGGAAACACCTCCCAGTAGGGGCCGACAGACACCTCAAACAGCCAGAGCCCCTCTGGGACGAAGCTTCCAGAGGAAGGATCAGGCAGCAATATTTGCTGTTCTGCAGCCTCCACTGGTGATACCCAGGAAAACAGGGTCTGGAGTGGACCTCCAGCAAACTCCAACAGACCTGCAGCTGAGGGGTCTGACTGTTAGAAGGAAAACTAACAAACAGAAAATAGCGTCAATATCAACAAAAGACAAAAATCCCATCTGTAGGTAACCAACATCAAAGACCAAAAGTAGAAAAAAACCACAAAGATGGAGAGAAACCAGAGCAGAAAAGCTGAAAATTCCAAAAAACACAGCACCTCTTCTCCTCCAAAGGAATGCAGCTCCTTGCCAGCAAGAGAACAAAACTGGATGGAGAATGAGTTTGACGAGTTGTCAGAAGTAGGCTTCAGAAGGTCAGTAATAATAAACATCTCTGAGCTAAAGGAACATGTTCTAACCCATTGCAAGGAAGCTAAAAACCTTGAAAAAAGGTTAGACGAATGGCTAACTAGAATAAACAGTGTAGAGAAGACCTTAAATGACCTGATGGAGCTGAAAACCATGGCACAAGAACTTCGTGATGCATGCACAAGCTTCAATAGCCATTTTGATCAAGTGGAAGAAAGGATATCAGTGACTGAAGATCAAATTAATGAAATAAAGTGAGAAGATAAGATTAGAGGAAAAAAAGAGTGAAAAGAAATGAACAAAGCCTGCAGAAAATATGGGAACTATGTGAAAAGACCAAATATACATTTGACTGGTGTACCAGAAAGTGATGGGGAGAATGGAACGAAGTTAGAAAACAGTCTTCAGGATGTTATCCAGGAAAACTTCCCCAACCTAGCAAGGCAGGCCAACATTCAAATTCAGGAAATACAGAGAACACCACAAATCTACTCCTTGAGAAGAGCAACCCCAAGACACATAATTTTCAGATTCACCAAGGTTGAAATTAGGGAAAAAAATGTTAAGGGCCCAGAGAGGAAAGTCGGGTTACCCACAAAGATAAGCCCATCAGACTAACAGCGGATCTCTCAGCAGAAATCCTACAAGCCAGAAGAGAGTGGGGGCCAATATTCAACATTCTTTTTTTTTTTTTTTTTTTTTTTTTTTTTTGAGATGGAGTCTCGCTGTGTCACCCAGGCTAGAGTGCAGTGGCATGATCTCGGCTCACTGCAAGCTCCACCTCCTGGGTTCTCGCCATTCTCCTGCCTCAGCCTATGGATTAGCTGAGACTACAGGCACCTGGCATCACACCCGGCTAATTTTTTGTAATTTTAGTAGAGACAGGGTTTCACCATGGTCTCGATCTCCTGAACTTGTGATCTGCCCGCCTCAGCCTCCCAAAGTGCTGGGATTACAGGCATGAGCCACTGCGCCTGGCTCAACATTCTTGAAGAAAATAATTTTCATCCCAGAATCTCATATCCAGCCAAACTAAGCTTCATAAGTGAAGGAGAAATAAAATCCTTCACAGACAAGCAAATGCTGAGAGATTTTGTCACCACCAGGCCTGCTTTACAAGAGCTCTTGAAGCAAGCACTAAACATGGAAAAGAACAACCCGTACCAGCCACTGCAAAAATGTGCCAAATGGTAAAGACTATTGATGCTATGAAGAAACTGCATCAATTAACGGGCAAAAGTAACATCATAATGACAGGATCAAATTCAAACATAACAATATTAACCTTAAATGTAAATGGGCTAAATGCCCTAATTAAAAGACACAGACTGGCAAATTGGATGAAGAGTCAAGATTGGTGTACTGTATTCAGGAGACCCATCTCACGTGCAAAGACACACATAGGCTCAAAATAAAGGGATGGAAGAATATCTACCAAGCAAATGGGAAGCAAAAAAAAAAAAAACAGTGGTTGCAATCCTAGTCTCTGATAAAACAGAGTTTAAACCAACAAAGATCATAAGAGACAAAGAAGGCCACTACATAATGGTAAAGGGATCAATTTACCAAGAAGACCTAACCATCCTAAATATATATGCACCCAATACAGGAGCACCCAGATTCATAAGCAAGCCCTTAGAGACCTACAAAGAGACTTAGATTCCCACACAATAATAATGGGAGACTTTAACACCCCACTGTCAATATTAGACAGATCAATGACACAGAAGGTTAATGAGGATATCCAGGACCTGAACTCAGCTCTGGACCAAGTGGACCTAATAGACATCTATAGAACTCTACACCCCAAATCAACAGAATATACATTCTTCTCAGCACCACATCACACTTATTCTAAAATTGACCACATAATTGGTAGTAAAACACTCCTCAGCAAATGTAAAAGAACAGAAATCACAGCAAAGTATCTCTCAGACCACAGTGTAATCAAATTAGAACTCAGGATTAAGAAACTCACTCAAAACCGCACAACTACATAGAAACTGAACAACCTGCTCCTGCATGACTACTGGGTACATAACGAAATGAAGGCAGAAATAAAGATGTTCTTTGAAACCAATCAGGACAAAGACACAACATAGCAGAATCTCTGGGACACATTTAAAGCAGTGTGTAGAGGGAAATTTATAGCACTAAATGCCCACAAGAGAAAGCAGGAAAGATCTAAAATTGACACCCTAACATCACAATTAAAAGACCCAGAGATGCAAGAGCAAACACATTCAAAAGCTAGCAGAAGGCAAGAAATAACTAAGATCAGAGCAGAACTGAAGGAGATAGAGACATAAAAAACCCTTCAAAAAATCAATGAATCCAGGAGCTGATTTTTTTGAAAAGATCAACAAAATAGATAGACTGCTAGCAAGACTAATAAAGAAGAAAAGAGAGAAGAATCAAATAGATGCAACAAAAAATGATAAAGGGGATATCAACACCAATCCCACAGAAATACAAACTACCATCAGAGAATACTATAAACACCTCTACTCAAATAAACTAGAAAATCTAAATAAGATGGAAAATTCCTAGACACATACACCCTCCCTAAACCAGGAAGAAGTTGAATCTCTGAATAGACCAACAACAGGTTCTGAAATTGAGGCAATAGTTAATAGCCTACTAAACAAAATAAAAAGTCCACGACCAGACGTATTCACAGCCGAATTCTACCAGAGGTACAAAGAGGAGCTGGTACCGTTCCTTCTGAAACTATTTCAATCAATAGAAAAAGAAGGATTCCTCCCTAACTCATTTTATGAAGCTAGCGTCATCCTGATACCAAAGCCTGGTAGAGACACAACAAAAAAAGAGAATTTTAGGCCAATATCCCTGATGAACGTAGATGCGAAAATCCTCAAGAAAATGTTCACAAACAAAATCCAGTAGCACATCAAAAAGTTTGTACAGCACGACCAAGTCGGCTTCATCCCTAGGATGCAAGACTGGTTCAACACACACAAATCAATAAACGTAACCCGTTACATGAACAGAACCAACAACAAAAACCACTTGATTATCTCAATAGATGCAGAAAAGGCCTTCGACAAAATTCAACAGCCCTTCATACTAAAAATGCTCAATAAACTAGGTATTAATGGAATGTATCTCAAAATAATAAGAGCTATTTATGACAAACTCACAGCCAATATCATACTGAATGGGCAAAACCTGGAAGCATTCCCTTTGAAAACTGGCACAAGACAAGGATGCCCTCTCTCACCACTCCTATTCAACATAGTGTGGGAAGTTCTGGCTAGGGCAATCAGGCAATAGAAAGAAATAAAGGGAATTCAATTAGGAAAAGAGGAAGTCAAATTGTCTCTGTTTGCAAATGACATGATTGTGTATTTAGAAAACCCCATCATCTCAGCCCAATATCTCCTTAAGCTGATAAGCAACTTCAGAAAAGTCTCAGCATACAAAATTAATGTGCAAAAATCACAAGCGTTCCTATACACCAATAACAGACAGAGAGCCAAATCATGAGTGAACTCCCATTCACAATTGCTACAAAGAGAATAAAACACCTAGGAATCTAACTTACAAAGGATGTGAAGGGCCCCTTCAAGGAGAACTACAAACCACTGCTCAACAAAATAAAAGAAGACACAGAGAAATAGAAGAACATTCCATGCTCATGGATAGGAAGACTCAATATTGTGAAAATGGCCATACTGCCCAAGCTAATTTATAGATTCAATGCTATCCCTATCAAGCTACCACTGACTTTCTTCACAGAATTGGAAAAAAAACTACTTTAAAGTGCATATGGAACCAGAAAAGAGCCCACATAGCCAAGACAATCTTAAGCAAAAAGAACAAAGCTGGAGGCATCACGCTACCTGATTTTAAACTATACTACAAGTCTACAGTAACCAAAACAGCATGGTACTGGTACCAAAACAGATATATAGACCAATGGAACAGAACAGAGGCCTCAGAAATAATACCACACATCTAAAACCATCTGATCTTTGACAAACTTGACAAAAAGAAGCAATGGGGAAAGGATTCCCTATTTAATAAATAGTGCTGGGAAAACTGGCTAGCCATATGTAGAAAGCTGAAACTGGATCCCTTCCTTACACCGTATACAAAAATTAACTCAAGATGGATTAAAGACTTAAATGTAAGACCTAACACCATAAAAACCCTAGAAGAAAACCTAGGTAATACCATTCAGGACATAGGCATGGGCAAAGACTTCATGACTAAAACACAAGAAGCAATGGCAACAAAAGCCAAAATTGACAAATGGGATCTAATTAAACTAAAGAGCTTCTGCACAGCAAAAGAAACTATCATCAGAGTGAACAGGCAACCTAAAGAATGGGAGAAAATCTTTGCAATCTACCCATCTGACAAAAGGCTAACATCTAGAATCTACAAAGAACTTAAACAAATTCACAATAAAAAAAAAAACCCCATCAAAAAGTGGGCAAAGGATATAAACAGACACTTCACAAAAGAAGACATTTATGCAGCCAACAAACATACGAAAAAATGCTCATCATCACTGGTCATCAGAGAAATGCAAATCAATACCATAATGAGATACCATCTCACGCCAGTTAGAATGGTGATCATTAAAAAGTCAAGAAACAACAGATGCTGGAGAGGATGTGGAGAAATAGGAATGCTTGTACACTGTTGGTGGGAGTGTAAATTAGTTCAACCATTGTGGAAGACAGTGTGGCGATTCCTCAAGGGTCTAGAACTAGAAATACCATTTGACCCAGTGATCCCATTACTGGGTGTATACCCAAAGGATTATAAATCATGCTACTATAAAGACACATGCACACTTATGTTTATTGCAGCACTATTCACGATAGCAAAGACTTGGAACCAACCCAAATGTCCATCAATGATAGACTGGATTAAGAAAATGTGGCACATGGCTGGGCCTGGTGGCTCACGCCTGTAATCCCAGCACTTTGGGAGGCTGAGGCAGGTGGATCACAAGGTCAGGAGATCGAGACCATCCTGGCTAACACAGTGAAACCCTGTCTCTACTGAAAATACAAAAAATTAGCCAGGCCTGGTCGTGGGTGCCTGTAGTCTCAGCTACTCAGGAGGCTGAGGCAGGAGAATGGCGTGAACCCAGGAGGCGGAGCTTGCAGTGAACTGAGATCATGCCACTGCACTGTAGCCTGGGTAACAGAGTGAGACTCCGTCTCAGAAAGAAAGAAATTAAGAAAGAAAAGAAAGAGAAAGAGAGAAAGAGAGAAAGAGAGAGAGAGAGAGAGAGAAGGAAGGAAGGAAGGAAGGAAGGAAGGAAGGAAGGAAGGAAGGAAGGAAGGAAGGAAGGAAAATGTGGCACATACACATCATGGAATACTATGCAGCCATAAAAAAGATGAGTTCATTTCCTTTGCAGGGACAAAGATGAAGCTGGAAACCATCATTCTAAGCAAACTATCACAAGGACAGAAAACCAAACACTGCATGTTCTCACTCATAGGTGGGAGCTGAACAACGAGAACACATGGACACAGGGCGGGGAACATCACACACCAGGGCCTGTCAGGAGGTGGGGGGCTGGGGGAGGGATAGCATTAGGAGAAATACCTAATGTAAATGATGAGTTGGTGGGTGCAGCAAAACAACATGGCATATGTATACCTATGTAACAAACCTGCACATTGTGCACATGTACCCCAGAACATAAAGTATAATAATAAAAAAAGAAAAATGATAGCTGTGATTTATTAGCATAAAAAAATGCTCAATATTTTTTTCAAATGAGAAAAGGAGACTAGAGAACATTATGTATACGACAGTCCCATCTGTGGCTGTGTGTGGTGGGGGGTAGTTTAAGAGAGAGTTACACAGAAGGAAATGGCTTATCTCTTGATAATGACATTTCTGGACACATTTGCTACCCTTTTAATATTTTTCTGGCTCATTAGATTTGTTTATTAATATAAACTACCATTTTGTCTAGAAAAATAGACATCCTTGCTTAGATAAAATATATTCATTCTTCAGAGCCCTTGGTCATCAACTCAAGGAGGGGATAAGGAGGGCAGAACAAATCTCTTCATTTTTCAGATGGAATATCTGAAAGCTAGAAGAGAGATGAGGGACCTTGCCAAATGGCCACACAGCAAGTTAACGTCGAAAGTATATTTGCTAGCTATTATATAATTAGCCATTATGTAAAAGTACAGGACACTTACCACAATCATTAGGTACTTATCTTAGGATGCAAGATTTATACTACGTATTTAGGTGGCAAAACCTAAATAGCTATGGACAAATAGCATGTGCCATAAAAATTTGAGGAATTAGAGGCTTCTGGTTAGATAACGGAAAACCTTAAAGCAGCAGCTTGGAAAGAATTCACATGGTAAATGGTTAGGAAATATGGCTCCTAAGAACAAAAGGGCAGGTGGATACTGGAGACCCACGGTTTATTCCATTCCTGTTTGTATGGGTTCCCCATGCCCCCATAAAGTCTGTAATCCTTTGTAGCTCTCATTTATACTTAGTTTTTTCCACTCACTGTGTGCCCTTCAAGGACAAGAACCATCTCACATTCACCAGTAGTCCACAGCACCAAGCTCAGCAGCAGATATAGAAAAGACAGTCAGTAGGTGGGTGCTGAATGAAGAGATGAATGGATGAGGCAGTATCACTATGTACAAGACCTTGGAAACCCACAGACCATTCTTGTTCTTATCTACTTCCCACATTTTCTAATTTTCCTCTCCAGTATATAGGTGAAATTAATACATATATCACTTTTCAGGATACAAGATGCAAATACATAAGTGCTGGGGAAGTGACAAATTAGAGCCACTGTCCTACCTATTTCCCCAGTCCCTCAACTCCTGGCTCTGCCAAGGGCTCCCTGCCCAGAAACAGATGCTGCTCTCTCTCTTGCCAGCTTGCTGTGCTGACAGCTCTAATTGCTAAATGAACAGCCTGTGTTTCTAGTAGGGAAAGAGGTTTTCAAAACAGTGTTTGGGCTCCTGCAGCCCTGGAAAGGCAACACAATATTGTGCAATCAGAAACTACCACCTCAGCAGAAGAGATTTTCCATTACAGGAGGGGTAAATTTGGAACCTGGAAGTATTCTTGGAATTTTGGTTCCCAGAGTATAGTGGGACACTTCTGATCATTGGGAATGTGGATGCACTTTGCTTTCAGCATGCAAGCTACCGTAGAAAAATAATGATTTGCAGAAGATAAATTGCATAATGGTAGTAAGGTTTATGAGTTCTGGAAATGTATTCAGGACATGAATCTTAAATAAATATTTTTTTAAATAAATAAGTACTTGTCAGGCATGTACATGTGGAATAGAGAAATCAAGAATTTTGAAAAATGAACCTTGAAGAAAAGGCAACTTTGCTGGGGAATAAATCAGTCAGTCACAAAGACATAACTAAAAATGCTAGACAAAAGTGATAAAGATCATATAACAGATACAAGTACTTGCAAAAAGAAATTATTACTCCCAATGCCCTTAAAATAGATGCATTTGCAAATGAATATTTAGATTACTGAAATCAGGAGAGACCTAAGAAACTGCTGGAGAAATCTGGAAACTATTTTATCAGCCATCTCTAATCTCAAATTTGCTCTGCAAAGTTTCCTTGTGATAAAGACCTTTGCCCAAGGTTTCTGGTCGACATTGAAAATTGGCAACATATTTTCACCCACAGAGTCTTGATTTTTCATTAGCATAATCATTTTATACCTAGCTGTATTTTAGTTTCTGGTAGATCTACTAATAAAAACTAAGTGTTAGCTTTTATTTATAACTATTTTTAAGAAAAATGTTTAAACAGGAAAAACAAAAGAATAGTACATGGAACTATTACCTGCATCCAAAACTTGTTAAATTTTTGTCATATTTACTTCATATATGTGTGTATATATATATATATATGTGTGTGTGTATGTATTACTAAACCATTTCAAAGTTAATTTCAGTTATGACAGTTAATCTTTATTTTCTTAGAGCTCGAAAGCATTAATATTCTCCCTATTAACTGCAATACCACCATTACAACCAACAAAATTAGCAATAATTCTCTAATGCTATCTAACATCTCCAGTACACATTTGTATTTTCTCAACTATTCCAAATGTATCAAAGGTATTTTAAAGCTTATTATTTAAATAAATGGTCATTGATATCGTCATTACCACTAAATAACTATCACAGTATCATGTGTATTCTTAGTTATATAATGTTCCCTCCTAACCTGTGCATTTAAGTTTGGCCAGCTTACTCAAGCACCTTGAGGTTGGCCCCCTGCCTTTTTTTTTTTTTTTTTTTTTTTTGAGACGGAGTCTTGCTCTATTGCTCAGGCTGGAGTGCAGTGGTGCAGTATCAGCTCACTGCAACCTCCGCCTCCCAGGTTCAAGTGATTCTTCTGCCTCAGCCTCCAGAGTAGCTGGGTCTACAGGCATGTGCCACCACGCCCGGCTAATTTTTGTGTTTACAGTAGAGACGAGGTTTCACCATACTGGCCAGGCTGGTCTCAAACTCCTGACCTTGTGATCCACCCTCCTCGGCCTCCCAAAGTGCTGGGATTACAGGCGTGAGCCACCGTGCCCGGCCTGGGTATCTTGACCCTTTTTACAAGTTCTAGCTAGGTCCTCTTTCCTTTTTGTGTTGTTGTTGGTGGTGGTGGTGTTGGTGGTGGTGGTGTTTGCCTTTATTCCTTACCTTCCTTTCATCTGGCTCCTAACCTTCTAGCTTATTTGCTTTTGTCACCTCTCAGACCTGACGCTACTTTCCCTCTCCAATCTTAGTCTTGGCTCTCTTTTGAACAGTTGTTGGACTCTCCCTCTGGATGTCTTTCTGTCAGCTGTTCTATCCTAATTGACCTAACCAATGCCAACATCAGCCAGATTATGCCTTTGAGGTCTGCTGGGGCCCCTATCTTGGGGGATGGGACATTTTTTCATTTAGTCCACGATGGAGGAGTGGAGGGGATTTCAAGTACCATGGAGGATCTGTCATGATTCAGTCACACCAGTCTTGCCCTGCCTCACTATGGCTGACTAGTCTTGCACGGCCCCATTCCTGGCTCCCATGTCTCTGCCTGGCATCTTCACATTGATGCTTCATTGAACTGTTTGGTGCTGTGCTGTAGACCTCAACTACATGAAGAGTTTTTCTGCATTCCAGTTATACTTAGAATCCTCTTCTTAGGGCAGATAGAGGGGGCAGATCAGTACATGCAAGTGCCCAAAGAAGTCAATATTTGATGTTCCATTAAATCAGTGCTTAAAGAATATTTGTTCAGTGTTTCTTTACAGGGAAAGTTAAGCACTGTGTGGAGAAGGACTACAGGTCCTTGTGTATTTGCATACTCAACTCAGCAAAACAAAGCCTTGTGGTTGACTGGACCCACTTTCTGTAAAAAAAAAAAAAAAAAAAAAAAGGGAAGAAGAAAGGAAGCAATATTGCTGAAGTTGAAATGTTGGGGTAGGGAGCAGGCAGGGAGAGAGGACACTGACCCAGATGACCACATGAACCCAGCTGTGTGTCCAGAGCCAGCTCCTATTAGTCACATGCTGCCCACACTGTCTGAGGGTCTTGACCTCTCCAAGCTGAAAGCCAATAACCGGAGCATCTCCTGAAGGATTCATGTCTGCCACCCACCAGCATTGCTTGGGACCTGGAGCATCAGTTCCTCTGTCACATCAATGCCAGAGGTTTCAGATGCATACCACCTACAGGGAAGCTGAGGGGCTGTCTGTCATCACTCCCCTCCCTAGTTCAAGTATCCACTTGAATTTGTGCCCAGCCTGAGATCTAGCCAAGCAGCTGCACTCCCTCTTCTGAAGCTGAAACTCTTCTCGCAAACCATAATACCAATTCCTCAGCCAGCCCCCAGTGACCTTTGTAAACAGCTCCTACCACGACTACCAAGGCCTCAGTGTAGCTCATAGCCATATTTGGGGGCACCGGATGTTACTAGTGGTTCATTCGCTCCTTTCCTACCCTCACAGCACCACTAATTGACTACTTCAGAAGGTAAAGTGATTTGTTAGGTCCTAGGAAGCAGCTCTGTAATCCAGAGGCTGTAGGGTTTGTTTGTCTCTGCTTTGACCTTGTCTGAACCCGTATGGCATTTTATAGTCTCTAGACTCTTAGCTTACAGCAAAGTTATAGGGGTACCTATAATGTGCATCTCAGAAGGACATCAGGTCTGTTAACTGCAACCCTGTGCCCATTTTGCATGGAAGCTGAGCCCAGTGGAGACAAAATATTATCCCAGGGAATGGAAATTTTAGCTTTTAGCCACTGTTTCCTGAGGTCTCAGCATCTGAAGGTAGGGCATACATCTCATCCATCTCATCATAGCCTATAGCAGCTGCCACGTGCAGGGCAGTTCTGTTGATACAAGGTAGGCTGCCTCTTTTTACTATTCTGAGTTTCCAATATCATATAATCTAGGCAGCCAAAACTGCCAGGTAGACACTGTTTCCCTAAAGCTCAGGGGGCATGTGTTCAGGTTGATGCTCTGCCACCATGCTTCCTGACTAGTTACACTTAGCCCTGAATATGGTCTCCAAAGGCCAGAATCAAAAATGGCATCCTACACATTACTGCTACATGGCATCTACACACTGAAGGAACACCTGAGACACCTGAGGAATTAATGTGTCCTGTCCAACACTCAGTGCTGCCTTGAATGTTCCTGTCCCAACTTTCTAACAAGGACATTTTTCATATTAGCCCCAATCTGCACCCCTGGAGACAGTCTATTAATCAGATCTTCCTTTACAGAGGACTCATCATTTGACCTCTGACCTCACTTTCAGTTCATCTCCCAGCTTAGAAGTCTACAACCTTGTCCAGCTGAATACTGTCGACTACACACAGTGATGACCAAATGGAACATCTTATTCAGTGGCTGAAAGGGAACCTATCATCAACATCTGTGTGCCTCTACAGAGCTCCTCATCGTCGCAGGGTTTGTTTTCAACACTTTGCTCCTTCTCTCTAATCAGAGCACCTGCACTGTGTTCCTATATCTCCCTGTACTACCAACCTGAAGCTCCACAAACTGCATAGTACTGATGCTCCCACCACCCTCATGTCCACTTGACCTTGAGCCTTCAAACCTACCAGACCACTCTGTGGATCAGAGCTGAGAAAATAATAAAGACAGATATTACTCACTTTAATTCACTTCCTTCCCTAGGAATTAACAAGCATTCTCTGAGCTTTACTTCCAACCTGTTCTCAAGCCAGTCCAGTTCTTCTCAGCTCTTGGCTCTTGACTTTGCCATCATTTGAGGCACTGCTCCTGTCCTTTGGATTCTCTGAGTGAACTTGGGGTTTTCTGGACTTGACCCATTAAGTTCTTAAGGCAAAACCCTTGCCTTGCTCATTGAGTTCTTAAGACAAAGTCACTGCCTTCAGAACAGTGACTGGACTTTAGGACCTATATCAGGCATCATGGGTTAGGTCAGGCTGATGACAAACAATCCTAAAGTCTCAGAGTCTTAATACAGCAAAAGTTTGTCACTCTTTATGTCCACTGTGATTCAGCAGAGGCGTCTCTCACTGTAGTTACTCAAGAGACCCAGGCTGATGGAGGCTCCATCTCAATGTCTGCTACTTGATCACTGTGATACAAAGAAGATGTGGAATATGATGTACTGACTTTTAAAGTACCTGTACAGGCCAGGTGTGGTGGCTCACGCCCGTAATCCCAGCACTTTGGGAGGCCAAGGCGGGTGGATCACTTGAGGTCAGGAGTTGGAGACCAGCCTGACCAACATGGCAAAACCCCATCTCTACTAAAACTACAAAAATTAGCCAGGTGTGGTGGCAGGTGCCTGTAATCCTAGCTACTCTGGAGGCTGAGGCAGGAGAATCACTTGAACCCAGGAGGCAAAGGTTGCAGTGAGCA
The DNA here is from genome assembly GCF_047675955.1 of Chlorocebus sabaeus. NCBI lineage: Eukaryota > Metazoa > Chordata > Mammalia > Primates > Cercopithecidae > Chlorocebus > Chlorocebus sabaeus. The sequence goes on along the minus strand of NC_132917.1, from coordinate 71,051,719 downwards.
GAGATTGCACCACTGCACACCAGCCTGGGCAACAGAGCGAGACTCAGTCTCAAAAAAATAAAAAATAAAAAATCTGTCCAAAGCACATATGCTTCTACTACATTTTACTGGCCAAAGAAAATCACATATCCATGCCTAACTTCAAAAGGGACAGAAAAGTGCCATCTACCATGAGTCTAGAAAAACTATTGGAGGATTTGAGCCAGGCACGGTGGCTCACGCCTGTAATCCCAGCACTTTGGGAGGCCGAGGCGGGTGGATCACGAGGTCAGGAGATCGAGACCATCCTGGCTAACATGGTGAAACCCCATCGCTACTAAAAATAAAAAAAATTTGCTGGGTGTGGTGGCAGGCGCCTGTAGTCCCAGCTACTGGCATGAACCCAGGAGGCGGAGCTTGCAGTGAGCCGAGATGGTGCCACTGCACTCCAGCCTGGGTGACAGAGCAAGACTCTATCTCAAAAAAAAAGAAAGAAAGAAAAGAAAAAGAAAAACTATTGGAGGATTTGGAATGACAGGCCCAGGACCCAAACCTTTGGATGGCCCATTTGCTGTCACCCCCTCTCAAGGACCACCCCAGTGCCTCAGTCCCCTTTGATACTCCTTGTTCTCAGAAGGCACTTCCATTCCTTAACTGCTGTTCATTCATCTCACGTTGCCTCTACGACCTTGCTCCTGTTCTCTGTGTTGCCCCTAAGATTAACTCCCTAGTGTATGAACGATACTTTTGCCTTTGATTCTGATATTTGCCTTCTGGCTTGGACCACATAAACATGGGAGAGAGGTGCTTTGCCCACAAGCCATGCCTGGAACTCACCAAAGCCACGTAAGTCCTTGTTTAGCCCTGCTTCTGACAGCAGAGGTTTAGACACCCAGAGTCCCAGGACTTCCAGTTGGAGGACAAATACCAAAGCTGTGTCCAAGGGAGGGTGCTAAGGCTGAGGTAAGTCAGCCAAACCCAGCTATCATGCAAAGAGCCAAAGCCAAGAAACAGGATCCTGAAAGGTCAGGGAGCTGGGAAACATGACAGTGAAGACTGGCAGGGAGGACACTGCAGACAGAAGCTCCTTAAACAGAGTCACATATTCACACCTTGGGGTTTTCTAATGAAATGTGTTTAATCAAAGAAATACCTACACACAGTTTGTAAAATCAATTGGTTTTTCACAGCTGATAACAAAAATCACCAGTTCCCCCTGCCACTCTTGAGGCAATGCCTTTCTACCTTTTTTTTCTTTTTTCTTTTTTTAGACAGAGTTTCACTCTTGTTGCCGAGGCGGGAGTACAATGGCACTGTCAGCTCACTGCAACCTCTGCCTCCTGGGTTCAAGCGATTCTCCTACCTCAGCCTCCCAAGTAGCTGGGATTACAGGCATGTGCCACCATGCCTGGCTAATATTTTGTATTTTTACAAAATACATGGGGTTTCTCCATGTTGGTCAGGCTGGTCTCAAACTCCCGACCTCAGGTGATCCGCCCGCCTCGGCCTCCCAAAGTGCTGGGATTATAGGCGTAAGCCACTGTGCCCGGCCTGCTTTTCTGCTTTTATCTGCTTCTTTTGAGGTATCTATTTCTTATATATTAAGAAGCGCTTATACACTTATTCTTGGATTTTTTTGTTGTTGTTTTAGACTAGTCTATCCCTTGCCTTTCTGCTGTGAAATATGAAGAATTAGCTCTCTAATGCCACTCACTACATAGCATTTAGTATTTGCTAGACAAAGAACAGTGCCTAGCACATACCAAATGCTATGTAATGAGTGGCATTAGAGAGCTCCCTATACTACTCCCTATCCTCCCAATGTGGTTACATCCCAAACTTCGTTAGAGCCCTATTTGGTATTCAAATGATGATGACTATGTGAGTATTGTCATAAAGGCCCCGGAGCATAGTGATTAAGAGTAACAACTCTGGAGATCAGTTGCTTAGGTTTGAATCTTGCCTCTACCCCTAGCTGTGTTTGACAGGCTGAATACTGTCCCCTCAAAAATGCCCGCACCCTGATCCCCAGAACCTATGAATATGTTAACTGTCATAGTAAAAGGGACTTTGAAGTTGTGACTAAATTAAGGATTCTGAGATGGAGAGATTATCCTGGATTGGTAGGTGGGCCGAATGTAATCACAAGAGTCCCTGTTAGAGGAAGGCAGAGGAATCAGAATCAGAGACAGTTGTAAGGACAGAAGCAGAGTCAGAGGGCAAGAAAATGCTACATCGCTGGCTTTGAAGATGGAGGAAGAGGCCACCAGCCAGGCAATGTGTGTGATCCCTAGAAAATGGAAATGACTAGGAAAGGGGTTCCCCCTAGAGCTCCAGAAGGAATACAGGCCTGCCAACACCCTGATTTTAGCTCATAGAAACCTCTTTTTGGCCTCCAGAACTATAAGATAATGAATTTGTATTGTTTTAAGCTATCAAGTTTGTGGTAATTTGTTTTAGCAGCAGGAGACTAATATACTCTGTAATATTTGACAAGTACCTTTACTTAACATCTTTGCCAAATATTTCTGATCTGTAAAATGAGTCGCTGGGAGGATTAAATAAGTTAATAAATGAAAGACACTTAGAATAGTGCCTAGCACATACCAAATGCTGTATATGTACTTGTTATTGTTGTTTGCAGCTAAGCCACAAAGAGTAGTAGTATGATTATATGCCTTTTCTTTTGTCTTTTCCTGAACTGACAATTCCATCTTAGTCGTCTGTGTATTTATCATTAACTCATTCCCAGCTATGAAATCACCTGTCAGTATGGCCGTGAATTTTTTTTTAAATGGTGACATATCAGTTCCTGTTTTTCTGGAAGACATCACTGCTAGAGCACTCATCTCATTGCAGCCACTCTATGCCTACAGGACAGGTCTTGCCCCATTCACTGTCATGCTGACAAATCTTCCCTCCCCCCCTCCACCATTCTTCTCTTTTCTTAGCTCTCCTGCTTTCCTTAGTTATGTATCTTCCTCTTTCTTGCTTTCTAATTTTGATGATGGTTTGCGTTCTTGTGACATGGTCAGTCAGGTGCAGCCACAAGGGGAGGCACAGGAGAGGCTCATGAAAACAAAGCTTATGATACTTACAAGTCTTAGAGAGGGGATCACTGCATGCCACACAGGGTCGCAGGGGGAAGGCACCAGGTTTTGGCTTAGTGGCCCAAGACAGGAACAAGTGAAAAACCTAAGCTAGAACCTTAATTGGGATTTCCTTGGGAAAGGCAGGGCTGGGTTTAGGAATGACAAATTTGAATGATTTGGGTAGGCTCTAAGCTATAGGGATGATCTCTAGTTGCCTGGTACTTGGCTCTGGCATGATTAAAGCAGATGAATGTTGCTTCTTGGGGTCTGTGGGCCAGACAAAGTACAGCTCCCGCTGAGCCCTTTGCCATCTCTAAGAATTGACTGGCCCCAGGAGGGGCAGTTTCTCTCCAGATTTTTTTTTTTTTTTTTCTTTTTTGAGACAGGGCCTCACTCTGTCCTCCAGGCTAGAGTGCATTGGTGCCATCACAGCTCACTGCAGCCTCCACCTCCCCAGGCTCAGGAGATCCTCCAACCTCAGCACCACCCCACCCCCAGTAGCCAAGACTACAGCCTTGCCCACCACACCAGCCAAGTTTTGTATTTTTTGTAGAGATGAGGTTTTGCTATGTTGCTAGTCTCAGTCTCCTGGGCTTGAGTGATCCATTTGCCTCCGCCTCCCAAAGTGCTATGGTAATAGGCATGAGCTACTGAGCCCAAACCCCAGCCAGATTTTTAAAGATGTCAAACATCATTATATACAGAAAACTGAAAATATACCATACAGTTGTGCATATCCTCCAGTAGTCCCTGATAAAGGGTACCTGATAATTAGATTTCTTGAACTTTGCTTTTCTGAAAATATCTTTATTCCACCCTCACACTGAATTGATAGTATGGCTGGGTATAGATTTCTAGCTTAGAAATCATTATCCTTCTGAATTTTGAAGGTATCGCACCACTGGTTTCTATTTTCCTGTGTTAATTGTGGAAAGTCTGATTTTCTTCTGATTCCTGACTTGTTTGTGTGTGACCTATTTCTTTCTGGAAACTTTTAGAATCTTGTCCTTATCCCTACAGCTTTGCGAGTGCTTTGACTTGAATTGCAGCTTTTAATAAAGAGTCAGACTCCATTTTTAATATTTGACTGCTGACAGGTTTTACTTATTTACTTATTTTTTATTTATTTGAGACAGAGTCTTGCTCAGTCGCCCAGGCTGGAGTGCAGTGGCGCGATCTTGGCTCACTGCAACCTCCACCTCCAGAGTTCAAACAATTCTCCTGCCTCAGCCTCCAGAGTGAACTGGAATTACAGGCATGCACCACCACGCCCAGCTAATTTTTGTATTTTTAGTAGAGATGGGGTTTCACCATGTTGGCCAGGCTGATCTCAAACTCCTGACCTCACGTGATTCGCACACCTCAGCCTCCCAAGTTTTGGAATTACAGGTTTGAGCCACCAAGACTGGCCAGCTGACAGCTTTTAATCCCCATCCTCCCTCTTACCATCTTGCCCTACAAGTAGGCAAGTCAGTAAAAAAAAGTGCACCCTCCTTTGGGAAGTTCAAATCTTGCAAGCCCTAACCTGTTAATGAAAACCCTTACCCCAGCCCTACCCGCTAGCCACAATTAAACCCAAAACCAGTTACCCCTCCTGCCTTTCTCATTTGCTGACCTGCTTGTAAGCCTGAAGCATGGAAAACCTCATAATATGCACAATACATCTCTTTGTGCCTTCTTGGTACTTGTGTAGTGTTATCAGGTTAGACATCTGAATGCATTCCTCCTCTGCAGGAACACAGACCACCACCACTTACTAGCTGAATGATCTGCCTCAGCTTATCCATTTGTAAAATGGGAATAGTAGCAGTACTCACACTGTTGTTTTGAAAATTAAATGGGGTTAATACATGTTAAGTGCTTAAATTGATACCTGGCACACAGTTAAAATTTAACAAGTGTTACTTATTACTGGTGTGGGCCCTTTATATTCAAAGTGTTGGGCACTTGATGAATTCCTTCAGTTAAGGGACTTAGGTTATTTTGGTTATGAGGCATGTTTTTGATATTTAATTTATTTCCTCCTCTCCTGGGGACTACTCTCTCCTTCTAGAACATTTATCATACTTTCTCTCCTATTTTCCATCTAACTTTCTTTTTTATTTTGCTTCATGAGACATTATAAAATTTCATGTCTTTATCTTCTAGTTTTTCTGTGATCTTTAGATCCATTCTCCTCTTTTTACTTAATAGTAAAACTCATGTTTAACTAGTCACTTGGTCATATAACAGTCATTTCTCAGTCTCTCCTGCAAGCTAAGTTTATCCAGATGACTACGTTCTATTCAGCTGGATGGAAATGGTGAGTGAAAGACTTCCTCGAAGTCTCTTGAGGGCAGAGACATAGCCTTCTTTACTTGCTCTTGCCTGCTGTGTGAAATGTGGAAGCCCCGGAGTTTCTTACTTCCAGGCTGCTGATATGTGAGAGCAAAATAAAGCTCTAAATTTTGAAGAGTTCTTATTTTTAATTTCCAAGAATGCTTTTTTGTTCTCTGAATGTTTCTTTTTTAAAAGCAGCATTTTATTCTTATTTGGTGATACAGTATCCTTTTTTAAAGAATATTAAGGGTTTTTTTTCCATTTTCCTTTGCTTCTTGCATTATTTCTGTTACCACTGAGTTAATTTTTTCTGTATATTCATTTTGATCTTTGTCATTTATGTTAGAGGCTTTCCTCAATTTTCTGGCAATCATTAACTGTCTGTTTATATTAAAGAATGAGGCACTAGGCCAGGCACAGTGGCTTACACCTGTAATCCCAGGGCTTTGGAAGGCCAAGGTGGCAAGATTGCTTGAGGCCAGGAGTTTAGGACCAGCCTGGGCAATATAACAAGACCCTATCTGTACAAAATAAATAAATAAATGGTCAGGACATGGTGGTGTATACCTATAATCCCCATTATTTGGGAGACTGTGGAGGGAGGATCACTTGAGCCCAGGAGTTTGAGACTGCAGTGAGCTATGATAGTGCCACTCTACTTCCACCTAGGCAATAGAGCAAGACCCTGTCTCAAAAAAGAAAGGAAAAGAGAATGAGGTACTATAAAGATAACAATGTGTAATGGGGCTTGTTGAGTAGTTGGTCTCTCTACAGGGAATAAGGTGGGATCCAGAAATTCCTTGGGTACTTCCAAATGCCAGTATCTCTAGGTATTTTATTGTGGGTTAGTTGATGTCCCCATAGAAAGATTATTTGCCTAGTAGTATAAGCCTGGGTGCTTGGACTGATGAAGTCATAGATGAGTGAAGGATGGTGCCCAGAAAGAAGTGTTGAAATGTTCAAGTGGAAAATGCCCAGGGTTAGTGATCCTCGGTTGCAGAAGTCCTCCTGATTCTACCATGAATGGATAATACAGCTCTCTTGAGAGAGGAGTCAAAGACTCTTCTCTTTTTTACATTCTTCTTGGGGTACCTGAAGATGTCTAGAAGAATCTTTTGGTTGGCTGTTGGTGTATCCACTGATTTCTTTATCTCCCAGCTTATCTCGTTTTCTTCCAGGAACCTCTCTAGGTTGTGAGGGGAGACCAAAAACCAACTAGATATCCACTCCACTTTAAAGCTTTGTCTGGTTAAATACAATGAAATTTATAAGAAATGCTTAGCTCTTTTGGGGAAAAAATGATCTGTCTCTGTAATAATCTCTCCATACCCAGCAGTGCTTCTTTCCCTAAGGTGGCCTTCAGGAGTATGGTAAGAGAGGGCTTATGAGATCTTATAGCTTTGAAAAATAAGCTCTCTAGGGCCAGATGGTATACTTGCACAATCAGAAATATAGTCCCCAAGTATTAAAGGACGCTATCAATATAGAGAAAGGGCAACTCACAGGATATTTGCAAATCATATATCTGATAAGGGGTTAATGTTGAGAATATGTTTCTTTAAACCCCTACAACTCAAAAAGAAAACAATCTGATTCAAAAAATGGGCAAAGGACTTGAATAGACATTTCTCCAAAACAGATGTTCAAGTTGCCAATAGGCACCAAAAAAAAAAAAAAAAAAAAGATGCTCAACATAACTAATCATTAGGTAAATGCAAACCAAGCTGGGAGTGGTACTTCATGCCTGTAATCCCAGCAGTTTGGGAGGCTGAGTTGGGAGGATCATTTCAGTCCAGGCATAAGACCACCCTAGGCAACATAGTGAGATCCCATATCTACAAAAAATTTAAAAATTAGCTGGGCATGGTGGCACGTGCCTGTAGTCCCAGCTACTTGGCAGGCCAAGGTGGAAGCATTGCTTGAGCCCAAGGTTGAGGCTGTAGTGAGCCATGATCACGCCACTGCACTCCAGCTTGGGTGGAAGAACAAGACCCTGTCTTGAAAAATAAATGAAATAAAATTGCATTCTGAGTTACAGGAAAAATAAAATAAAATGCAAACCAAAACCTTAATAACATACCATTTCACACTCATTGGGATGGCTATTACTTAAAAAAAAAAAAAGAAAGAAAGAAAAGAAACTACTGTTGGCAAGGATGTGTAGAAATTGGAACCTTTGTACACTGTTGGTGGGAATGCAAGATGGTGCAGCCACTGTGGAAAACAGTATGGTGGCTCCTCAAAAAATTAAACATAGAATTACTATGTGGCCTAGCAATTCCACTTCTGGATACATACCTAAAACAATTGAAAGCAGGCCCTTGAACAGATATTTGCATACCAACATTATTCACAATAGGCAAAAGATAGAAACAACCCACACGTCCATCAATGGATGGATAAACAAAATAGGACATATACCTATAATGACACTACTCAGCCTTAAAAAGAAAAGAAATTCTGATACTTAAACGTGGGAGACATAAAGCCAAACACAGAAGGACAAATATTACATAATTTCACTTCCATGTGATACCTGGAGCGGTCAAATTCACAGATACGAAAAACAGCATGGTGATTTCCAGGGGCTAGGGGAAGGGGAGAATGGGGAGTTAGTGTTTAATGGGTACAGAATTTTTGTCAGGAATGATGACAATGTTCTGCAGGTGGATTGTGGTGATGATTGCACAACCATGTGAATGCACTTACTGTAACTGAACTGTGCACTTAAAATAGTTCAGATGGTAAATTTTATATATATTTTACCACAATTAAATTTTAAAAACAAAATGATGTAATCTTCAAGGTTGAAGATTTATTGCCTTAATAGCACTAGGATGTGGGGAAGGGTGATGGGCTTCTCTTGCCTCTCTCCCTCTCATTGACATCATCTCCTACAACTTTATGACTGGTTTTTGTCTCCTATCTGTCCCTGCACACCACCACCAGATACCCACATTACTACCTCATTCCTTCATTGTCTTTTGGCCTCCATAGTTTCTGATGAGAAATTTGCTGTAATTCTTATCTATTTTTCCCCTCTGTATGTTTCCCAGCCCCTTCCTGCTCTTCACTTCTTCACATCTCTGTTCAATGGTCTTTCCACAAACAGCTCTTAAACTAACCATTCTACTTAAAATGGCCACTTTTTTTTCTGCCTGCTTTTAAGACTTTTCTCTTTATCACTGGCAATACCCAGCCATGAATTTATAATAGATGGCACCAGTGGTAGGAAGTGAGACAAGAGAATTTCATCAACCCTTCCTTACATCCCATTGCTATCCTGGCAATAAAGGTTCATCCTCAAAGAGTATTTCTGAATGTACAAGGACACCATGTGGACCTGAAGAGCCTGTTTTTCAAAGCTATGAGATTGTGTCAACTTTCTCTCATCATACACCAGAAGGCCAACTCAGGGAAAGAAGCAGTGGAGGGTATGGGGATGCTACCTTAGAGATAGATTTTATCTAAAAGACACATGTTTCTTGCAGTATTCATTTAAATTATGTAACCAAATAAAGCTTTAAACCAGAGTAGGCAGCCCTAAATGGATGTACACCTAATATACAACTTCAAAATACATGCAGCAATGTGACTAGTGATCCTGGAGTTGTGCACTATAGTGGCCCTGCTTATTAGCCCCTTCCCACTCTTCACTTCTTCACATTATTCACATCTCTGTTCAGTGCTGTTTCCTCAAACAGTTCTTAAGCTAACCATCCTACTTAAAATAGCCATTTCCCCAACCATCCCATAACTCTGCTTTATTTTCCTTTGTAGCATTTACTCGTAACATACCATTTTATTATTTATTGGTTACTTTTCTGTTGTCAAGTCTCCTTCACTACAGTATAAACACCATGGGTGCATCTTCATTGTCTTACTCATATCATATACCCAATTCCTTGATCAGAGTCTAGAACATTCATAGTAGACGCTAAATAATATTTGTTGAATGAATGTATTTATGTATTTACTTATTATATTATTTAATATGAAGTATGTATTAGTCCATTCTCACACTGCTATAAAGAACTACCTAAGACTGAGTAATTTATAAAGAAAAGAGGTTTAATTGACTCACAGTTCCACAGGCTGTACAGGAGTCATGGCTGCAGAGGCCTCAGGAAACTTACAATCAGGGCAAAGGGGAAGCAAGCACGTCTTCACATGTTGGCAAGAGGGAGAGAGAGCTAAGGGGGAAGTGACAAACACTTTTTTTACCATCAGATCTTGTGAGAACTCACTATCATGAGAACAGCAAGGGGGATATCTGCCCCCATGATCCAATCACCTCCCACCAGGTCCCTCCTCCAACATTGGGAATTATAATTCAACATGAGATTTGGGTGGGGACACAGAGCCAAAGCGTATCAAAGTATATAGCTAATATCTATAATTGTTATTTGAGTTTGTCTTCTTCATTTTTATGTTTTTCCATTCCTTCTGCAATCTCTTATTAACTTTGTGTCATGTATACAGTCAGCTTGAGAGGTGGAGAGGCAGAGAGAAAAATGTATAAAGTAAGAGCGCCACAAAGAAATCCCCACTTCCTGTGGAATACAATTCGGAGTCCTTTGCAGGCAGATTGGACATCATAAATCCAAGAGGGGAAATAAAGTTTTATTTTAATTTTTATTTTATTTATTTATTTTTTTTGAGACGGAATCTCACTCTGTTGCCCAGACTGGAGAGCAGTGGTGCGATCTTGACTCACTGCAACCTCTGCCTCCCGGGTTCAAGTGATTCTCCTGCCTCAGCCTCCAGAGTAGCTGGGACTACAGGCGCCGGCCACCACGCCCAGCTAATTTTTGCATTTTTAGTAGAGACGGGGTTTCAACATACTGGCGAGGCTGGTTTCGAACTCCTGACCTTGTGATCCGCCCGCCTCGACCTCCCAAAGTGTTGGGATTACAGGCGTGAGTCACCGCGCCCGGCCAAGTTTTATTTTTTTAAAGCACTCAAGAAGTTAGGTTTGTTTCTAGAAACGTGGAAGCATCCGTCGGCTTCCTTCCAGCGTCCCATTGCTTCCTTCCAGCATCCCAAGGAGCCCAACTCCTTAATTTTCCCTACGGAGAATAGCACCAGGTCCGAAGCAGCTAGCATCAAAGCTCTTCCTTTGGTAATTGACAGCTGGGGGAAATCCTACCGAGGCCCACCCCTACCGTCCTCCTTGCAGGCTGACAGGCAAAACTCGGTGGCAGTGGCTTCCAGCTCAGCCAATAGACGAAGCTGGAGCAAGAGTCTGTGTAAACAAACCCAGAGTGCGGCGCCTTGGTCTCCTCCCCAACGAGTGGGCCGGGCGCATCCTTGGCCCAATGCCTATCCCAGGCTAGCGTAGCGTCCTTTCAGCCAATCAGAGCCGGCGTCTCCCGCAAGGAGGTGTTCCACCACAGGAAAAAAAAATGAAGGAAGAGAAAAGACAGACATTAAAACCAATCAGAAGCTGAAACTTCTGAGAGAGTGGGCGGGCACTGCTTCACATTTAGACCAATAAAAACCACATATGCCATTCTAGGTGACCGAACGGCATCCTCTTCGGCCCAATAGACGAATGGGGCGGTGCCCGGCAACCAATGGCTTGGGTTCGGGGGCGGGGCGAGGAGGCAGTGTGCAGTAAGAGGTAACCTGGCAAGTGGTAGTGGCGCTTCTCGGGTGCTGTGCTTCACGCTTTGGTACTAAAGGCCGAGACTGTTCTGGCGACGGCGACCTCTACGGCAACAGCTTAAGCTCTCGGAGGAGTGGCAGAGTACGATCTGAAGGAAGGGCTTCTGGTCAGCCCAGGTGGGCTCGGGTGCCCGGGCTGCTGGGGAAAGGACTCGAGGGAAGCGCTGTTCTCCTGGCTCTGGGGGCGCCCTGCGCCTCCCTTTCTGCCGCCGTCCGGGCTGTGAGGGGCGGCACGCGCCTGCCCGAGCTCCTGTGGGGAGGGAAAGCGCACGGGATCCCCGTCGCGGCCATCGGGGAAAAGGGGCGTCCGCTGGGGTCAGCCCCTGCCCCTCCGGGGCGATAGAGGGTTTTCGTCCCTTTCCCCCCGCACAGGTGCTCTGTTCCCCCTCACCCCTACCCCCACCCATGTTCCTGACTCCCCTCAGCGTCCTACTAACACTCGAACCGGATTCTTGGCCTGAGTCCCATTGCTACCCAGGTGCAACAATGCTAGGCAAATTGACCCGCGCGGCATCCCCCGCCCCTCTCCCCGGGCTGGAGGGGAGGGATTGCGCGTCCTGCTCCTCCCCCATTCGCGGGCCCCTGCGCGTCCTCTGCCGTTTTATACTTGCTCCATCTCCCCCTTGACTCCAGCCCTCATTCTTCATGCCTCATTTGCCTGGGAGATGTTCGCCACTTCTCTTGTGTCTTGCGGTCCGTGAGTGAGTCCATCACCCCCGACCAACCTCTAAATTCCCTTCTCATCTCTCCAGAAAACTAACATTTTCCACTTGCCTCTTCCAGGCAGCTGAAAGGTGAACCGAGAGAGGCAGAATACGTTGAACAGGGAGTTTGGCAAGGTTGGGAACTTTAATCTGTTTTGTTCATGGTAAACTGTTTTTGCCTTCCTTAAGATGGCATTTGATCATTATACCCGCTCTAGAATCTTTGTCCTAATGCCGTTCTTTTGGCGGTAATTGCTGAAAATGCAGTTGAAAAGGGCTAACTAGAAGCAAGGGATTTAAATTTTGTTACTATTATTTTAAGTAAATTGAATTGGATTATACTTTAAACAGCTTAACTGGGGTTTCTGGGAGTTTGCAGTGTAAGGACCTGGCTACCCTATTTTGTCATAAAATATAGAACATACTTAGTTGTACAGCACAGTGTGATTTGATCACACCCAACCTATGAATGGATAATAACAGCGTTGAATCTGTTTAAAAACAACGTTCCCTATTCCCTTTTCACCTTCATAGTATATTCGTTTGGTTTCTAGTAATGTCGGTTCTAGCCATATGTTTCTAGGTAATAGCACAAACTACGTTGTGCCTAAGTAAAATTATACCAATAATTTTATGGGGAAAAGCTAATGCACTGCTCTTAGTTTTGATTAAGATTTTAGATGTTTGAAAATATAAATTCAGATATTGGATGGTGAGGGTTTTATTTTGGAGGTTGGAGATTGAAGTGTTGGGTTAAGACTGATAGGCTCCTTTGGCTACTTGTATATCGGGGTGGGGAGAATATACAAGTTTACAAAATCTTGTAAATTCTCACAGTGCTTAGTTTCCTGACTTTAGAAAAATTGGAATTGTTTTTCCTAGCTTTCAGTGGAGAAACGTAAGCTGTGAGTTTAACATTATGTTAACTGTTTTGGCCAGAATTTTGCAAGCTTTTGTGAAAAAAATTATATTGCTTTCCTTATCCTGTTTGTAATGTATATATCAATATGCTTCCTTGTATTTTACTGTGGTAAAATTGTATCTTGCATATAAAGAAAAAAGTCTATTATAGTGAATTAAAAGAAATCTTTACTCTGAGATGGCAGCCTTGTCTAATGGACCATATGTTTAAGCCTTGTTAATAAATCACACTAGAGACTAGCACAGTGGTGTGTGCTTGTAATTCCAGCCACTTAGGAGGCTGAGGCAGGAGGATTGCTTGAACCTAGGAGTTTAAGACCAACCTGGGCAACATAGTGAGACCCCATCTCAGTCAATCAACCAATTAATCAATTACACTAAAAAGAGCAAGATCTTAAAACTGTTCCAACAAATGACTGGGTGTCTAAAACAATGAAAAGAGTTTATAAGAGTTACAGCAGTCATCAGAGAAAAATCCTGGACAAATTGCAAATCTGTGCCAGTTGTGAATTGCTATGACTGCAGCTGAAAACCAAAGTTATTTTTGTACAGTCTTTTTTGGGAGTATTTGTGTTTAATAATAACTTGTTTGCAAATTTAGAGGACTCTAGCTATGATTTCTTCTTAGAGACCTTGACCTTGAGGACCTTAGAGACCTTGACCTCACAGTTTAACGGAAGAGAGAACTAGAAACCAATAATTAAATGCAGAGAGTGAGGTTCTGCAGTACAAGGAATATACAGGGTTCAGAGAAGCACGATGGCACCGTGTTCCGACCTCATCTTCTACTGCCCTAGACTTCCTGAAGTGCCATTTCCTGAACTTACCTGTTTTTTCCCACCATCTGCACCTCTCTCTGTAGGCACCATTCCTTGCAAGCCTTTTCCACACCTTATGTGCCTGGTGAAATTCTGTTTCTTCAAAATCTTGAAGCCTGCGTCTGCCTCATCCAAATAGTTGTTTCTGCCTACTTCTCTGTTATTTCTTTATAAATAATTATAGTCGATTCTCATTATTTGCAGTAGTTATATACTATAAAGTTGCCAAGAACACTGGATTATCAAATATTCAACCCTTGTTCCCAGGGAAAATATATACATATATAGATATCTCACATAGATTACAATCTTAATTCCTAAAAACAACTCATCCTGGTAGATTGAATTTTCTTTATTTACAAAAGAATAAAGGAAGTACAGAAGTGTTAAGCGATTTGCCTGAGGCCGCTCCACTAACAGGTGCCAGAGTTAAGATTCAGACTCATCCAGATGGCCCCAGAGCCAGAGCTTCTTGCACTACGCTGCACTGCCCTCTGCTGTCTCTGACCTCTGGTCAGTTTTGTATGAGAGCTGAGACGAGGCTGAGGGTCTCCTTATTTGATCTTAGCTTGGGACATGGGCAAGGAGTGACATATTTTTCACTACTATGTATATATCCATGAGTGACCTTGAAAGCTCCACAAGTATTAATTTGGGGATTACAAAGACATTTTAGCAAGTAAGCAAATTTGCAAATATGGGATCCACAAGTAATGAGGATGAACTGTATTTGTAAGGGACTGCTAGGGTCTGTTTCATGTTAAGCCTTTTCCCCAACAATGTGGAGTATTTCTTTAGCTTATTTGATAGTTTGTACATTTATTCATATATTTATTCATTTATCATATATTCATTTGTTCAGTTTGTTCATTTATCATATATTAAGCACTTACTATAAGTCAGACTCGGCCGGGCACGGTGGCTCACGCCTGTAATCCCAGCACTTTGGGAGGCTAAGGCAGGTGGATCATGAGGTCAGGAGTTCAGTACCAACCTGGCCAGGATGGTGGAACCCTGTCTCTACTAAAAATACAAAAAAATTAGCCAGGAGTGGTGGCAGGCGCCTGTAGTCCCAGCTATTCAGGAGGCTGAGGCAGAGACTTGCTTGAACCCACGAGGTGGAAGTTGCAGTGAGCCAAGATCGCACCACTGCACTCCAGCCTGGGCAAGAGTGAGCCTCTGCTTCAAAAAAAAAACAAAAAAAAAAACACACACAACTTGTTTTTTGTTTTTGTTTTTTGGAGATGGAGTTTCGCTCTTGTCGCCCAGGCTGGAGTGCAGTGGCACGATCTCAGCTCACTGCAATGTCCGCCTCCTGGGTTCAAGTGATTCTTCTGCCTCAGACTCCAAGTAGCTGGGATTATAGGCTCACACCACCATGCCCAGCTAATTTTTGCATTTTAGTAGAGACAGGGTTTCACCATGTTGGCCAGGCTGGTCTCGATATCCTGACCTCGGAGGATCCATCCACCTTGGCTTCCCACAGTGCTGGGATTATAGGCATGAGCCTCTGCATCCAGCCTCAAACTCTGCTTTAATCTGTGGTGAACAAGCTAGAGATTAAAGTCCTGCCCTGTGGATTTTATATTTGCATAAGAAAGACAGATACCTATGTCAGGAGCTCCGGGGAGAGGCCTAGGTTGGAATTATAGATTCACTTGACCAAAGTAAACCTGGTGTGCCTGCTCCTACTTCACATCCCCAGACATACTTCCAGAACATTTCTTTTCTATTTTTGTGTAAAAACTTTTCCTTTTGAGCCTCTCTCCATTGTTGCATGTCAGCCTCTACTTGTCTTTTGTTGATTTTGAGGCCACTTACCCATGTAAGTGGCAGGATATCACAGAAGAATCATGCTGACCTGAGTCTTTGAATTATGGTTCTGCTGCCTACCAACTGAGTTCCTTTGATCAAGCTCTTGGACTTCTGAGCCTGTTTCCTAATTTCAAAAGTGGTATATGATATGTTAGTCCCTGGTGGGTTGCAAGGAAGAGGCACACACGTATCAGCTTTGGTGTTGAAGGCTGAATGTAAACTTGGATGGGAAGTCATCTAAGCAGCCATATTGTCTCTTGGCCCTAGTACTTTCAAAACCTCATAGAACATTAATTTAGCGGTATTTAGTATTTGAGCTCTGAAGACCTGCCCTCTTTTCCTTCGTTCACTCAACATTTGTATTTTCCAAGAAAGAATATCTGATTGGATTAGTCTGTCACTTTCTGAAAACAGAAGACCCCTATTAGGGAGAATTTTGAGCTACGCCATGTCTTTGGTGATTGATCTCCCTGAAGTTCAGCCTATATGTTGTCCTTAGCTGAAGCACTGAGCCCTGGTCCAGTCACTTGTGGCCAAAGAAGTAAGGTTGGTTGTATGTATTATCAATCACACAGATATGCTACAGATACGCTTTTTGTGTATGCCACACTCGCACAATAGTTGTATTGTGTCTGGAGTTGGTTCCTGCCTGTGGGTTCATGGTCTCACTGACTTCAAGAATGGAACCCCATACCTTGGCGGTCAGTGTTACAACTCTTTTTTTTTTTTTTTTTTTTGAGACGGAGTCTCGCTCTGTCGCCCAGGCTGGAGTGCAGTGGCCGGATCTCAGCTCACTGCAAGCTCCGCCTCCCGGGTTCACGCCATTCTCCTGCCTCAGCCTCCCGAGTAGCTGGGACTACAGGCGCCCGCCACCTCGCCCGGCTAGTTTTTTTGTATTTTTTAGTAGAGACGGGGTTTCACCGTGTTAGCCAGGATGGTCTCGATCTCCTGACCTCGTGATCCGCCCGTTTCGGCCTCCCAAAGTGCTGGGATTACAGGCTTGAGCCACCGCGCCCGGCCAGTGTTACAACTCTTAAAGATGGCACAGACCCGAAGAGTGAGTGGTAGCAAGGTTTATTGTGAAGCGTGAAAGAACATGGCTTCCATAGCGTGGAAAGGGACCCAAGCAGATTGCTGCTGCTGGCTCCAGTGGCCAGCTTTTATTCCCTTATTTGTGCCCTCCCGTGTTCCGTTTCTGGCCTATCGAGAGTGCCCTTTTTTAATCCTTCCCGCAATTGGCTACTTTTAGGATCCTGCTGAGTGGTGCATTTTACAGAGTGCTGATTGGTGCATTTTACAGAGCGCTGATTGGTGCATTTTACAGAGTGCTGATTGGTTTGTTTTACAGAGTGCTGATTGGGGTGTTTTGCAGAAGGATGACTGGTGCATTTTACAATCCTCTTGTAAGACAGGAAAGTTCCCAAAGTCCCCACTCGACCCAGGAAGTCCAGCTGTCCTCACCTCTCAGTATGACTGTAGCATATTCTAAAAGAACCCTTTGGAGAGTTTCTTTAGAAGACAATTGACAGTATAGAAGTTCTAGAGTTTCATGGCCTTTTGTCCAATTCAAATACTTATTTAATGTAATCATAGATAATTGTTAATAAAGAATCTAACAAGGTAATTGACACATGTCAAATAGTCAATACATCTCCCTTTTGGTGTTGCATTTAGTATTATAGTGTGGTTATTTGTTCATATGGCTGTTTTTCATACTAGACCATGAGCTCCATGAGGGCAGCGTCTACAGTTTCAACTGTAGGAATTCTGAACTCTTACTGAAAGAATGGGAGGATAGAAGGGCTTCCCAGAGAAGGTAGTATTTAAGCTGATTCTTTAAGGGTTAGTAGGAATCCTTTCCAGGTGAATAAAACTTTGAGATATCATTCCAAACAGAGTCTAGCAGGTGCAAAGGCACAGAGATAGAGATGGTGAAGTTTACTTATGTGCTCTTTGTATTAAAAATAAGTGTTCTTTGTATTTTTAATACAAAGAGCAAATAAAAACAAAAATTAAAAATCATTTAGAGGAAAAACTATACATGAGCTTGGCCGGAGGGCATGGCACAATTGAGTTAGCTATGACCATAGACACTCAGTAATGGATGGAAGTTTTAGGGAAGGAGTAAAACATTCTCAGGTTGTTGGCCAAGTATCTAGAACAATTTAGAAATACAGGTAATTGAATTCTGGGAATGATTACACTGTAGTGAAATCATTTACTTCTCTGCCTGTGAAGCATATATGTGTTGCACACTGTTCAAGGTCCTGAAAATGAGACTTCTTCTCAAGGAGCTCATGAGCAATCAAGGGAGACAGATGGGTGAGCAGCTGATTATCATGTGAAAAGTGAGGTAATAGAGGTATAACAAAAACGCTATCTAAACAAGAAGAAAAGAATAATTAGTAATATATGGAGTGATGGGGAAAGATTTCTCAAATGAAGCTGGCTGGGCGTGATGATGGCTCACGCCTGTAATACCAGCACTTTGGGAGGCAGAGGTGGGAGAATCCAGGAGTTCAAGACCAGCCTGGTCAACAGAGCAAGATCCTGTCTCTATATTTGAAAAAATTAATATTTTTTTAAAATGAAGTGATATTTGAGTACTCTGGAGCACTGTACAAATATAGGACAGACTGAAGGAATGTATCCACCTTAATTTGAGTTAACATTTTTAAACATTTTATATTGCAGAAATAGTATATATTAACTGTTGTGAAATTAGAAATGATTGTCTAGGAGCGGGGTGCTACAAAGTACTCCACAGATCCACCATACTGAGACAGTGGTTAGTGCTTTGATTTATTTATTTTGCTTGTTTGTTTGTTTGTTTTGAGACGGAGTCTTGCTCTGTCGCCCAGTCTGGAGTGCAGTGGCCAGATCTCAGCTCACTGCAAGCTCCGCCTCCCGGGTTTACGCCATTCTCATGCCTCAGCCTCCTGAGTAGCTGGGACTGCAGGTGCCCGCCACCTCGCCCGGCTAGTTTTTTGTATTTTTTAGTAGAGACGGGGTTTCACTGTGTTAGCCAGGATGGTCTCCATCTCCTGACCTCATGATCTGCCCGTCTCGGCCTCCCAAAATGCTGGGATTACAGGCTTGAGCCACCGCACCCGGCCTGATTGATTTATTTTATACTTTTTGTGCATATACATGTATTGTATACATTCATATGCATGGTTAAATAGAAATGGTTCCTCCTAGGTGTTCTGTTTATCCATTTATTTTTATGAAATAAATCGCCAAAGAGTTCATTTGCTTTGTCCAAGGGAATCTTTTGTTACATGCTGCTGTACATAATGAAAACTAAAAAAGGGGCTAACTTTTCAGCCTAGTGACCGTGTGGGCTTGTGGTGATTTAAACAGAGGCCTCATGAAAGGCAGCTTCAGAAATGAATTTGGTGTGTGTAGGTAGTTATGCTTGGCATTATTGTTTGTACTAGTATGATAGGGATGACTTCTGTGCCTGCCATCAGGGAACTGGTGAAGTAAACGATGGTACATCCAAATGATGGAATACTGTGTAATTGTAAAGAAGAATGAGAAAGACCTATGTACTCATGTGGAAGAACTAGATATTGTGTGTGTTTTTAAAAAAGGAACAAGGAATGGTGTATGTATGGTATAGTGTATATGGTATGCTACTTTTTGTGTTGAGAGAGAAGAGTAGAATAAGAATATACATGGGTGTTTACAGAGATAACTTCTGAAATGATATATAAGAAACCAATTAAAAGTGTTTGGCTGTGGAGGGAAAATAGGACTGAATGGGATTTTGCCACATACATTTATAGATAGTTACATTTTAAATTTTTTTGAACTATGTATTTGTGCACAAAACCCTCTTAAAAATAAGTGAATGAAGGAATGAAATGGGATTATGAGAACGAGATAAGAAAAAGGTTCTACAGGGCTGCCCATCTTTTTAGTACCCAGCGAATACATAGCAATAGCAGCAAAAATTGAAAGAGTTGCCCCCAGGAAGGTGGGGAGTCAGCCTTTCCTTTGTCTTTTCCTCAATTTCATATATTTTTAAAAGTACTCTGAGAACAATAAAACAATTTAAAACAAAAATGTTTCCAGAACTTGTAAAATAAAAGGAATATGGGGCAGCTTTGTGTAGTGCACATCCCAAAAATGGGCTGATTTACCTCAAGAGGCAGGGAGTCAAGCTCTGTAGCCTACATGGGATACATATATGAGAAAAATAAGAAAAAGAATGGATGTGAAAAAAACACTTATCCCTGATTATAAAGGAAATCACATTCTTTTTACAATAATTTAACAAAATATAAAGAAAAACCTTTAGACTGGACGCGGTGGCTCACGCCTGTAATTCCAGCACTTTAGGAGGCCGAGGCAGGCGGATCACGAGGTCAGGAGATCGAGACCATCCTGGCTAACACGGTGAAACCCCATCTATACTAAAAATACAAAAAAAAAAAAAAAGGTAGCTGGGCATGGTGGCAAACGCCTGTAGTCGTAGTCCCAGCTACAGGAGGCAGGGGAATGGTGTGAACCCAGGAGGCGCAGCTTGCAGTGAGCTGAGATCGCGCCATTGCACTCGACAGAGTAAGACGCTGTCTCAAAAAAAAAAAAAGAAAGAAAAGAAAAACCTTTAATTCTGCCACTCAAAACATTCTGGTTTGCTGCTTTTTATACTTTTTTTATGCATATAAACATTTTTAAAAGTAGAATCATGAAATACAGTCTTTTGTCACTTACTATATTTTGGGCATGTTTCTGTGGCAGTAAATATATCCTGGCATCATCAATAGCTGGCTGTATATTAAGTGAATCATTGCCACTCCAGAGGTAAATTTCCTTATATATACATTTTAATGGACTCAGCAAGCATTTTTGGACTGAATTCATAGAAGTAGAATTTCTGGAGGAAAATAACAAAAAAACCGTTTTAGGGTTTTTAATAGAAATTTTCAAATTATCCTGCAGGAAAATGGGTTCAGTATATACTCCCACCAACAGTGACGGAGTTCCAGTTTCCCCCTTCCATTTGTCATCTTTGCTCATCTTTAGGCAGAGAGTCTCATTGTTTTAATTACATTTTCTTTAATTTTTAGTGCTTTTGAGTCCTTTTTATATGCTTATTGGCCATTTTTATTCCTGTAGGAAGTGCCTGTTTCTCCATTGCCTATTTTCTGTTGGAAAGTATTTGTTTTTTTCTGAGTAATTTTATAAAATTATAAAATAATTTTATCTCTTCTATCATTTTTCTTTTTCTGAGTAATTTTAAAGATTTCTTTATAGGCTAAGGATACAAACCTTTTATCTGTCATTGAAGTTACCAAAACTGTCTCCCAGTAAGTTATTTGTCGTTTTGCTTTATTTTTTCTTTCTTTTTTGCTAGCCAAGCTCCAAAGTCACATTTCACTTTATTTTTATTGGGCTGAATGAAAGCATTTTAACTTAGTGATTTTAGTGTAAACAGGAGTAGAGCAGAATGTAATTATCTAGGTCTCGGTCTGTCACCCAGGCTGGAGTGCAGTGGCATGAGCTTAGCTCCTGCAGCCTCAAACTCGTGGGCTCAAGTGATTTTCTCGCCTCAGCCTCCCAGATAGCTAGAACTACAGGTATATGCCACCACGCCCAGCAGATTTGAAAAATTTTTTGTAGAGATATGAATTTGCTATGCTGCCCAGGCTGGTCCTGAATTCCTGACTTCAAGTAATCCTCCCTCCTTGGCTTTCCAAAGTGCTGGAATTGTAGGCGTGAGCTACTGCTCCCAGCCCAGAGCTTATTTTTGTTTGCTAGTGGTGTTCTTGGTATCTTTTCATATTTGAGGCTTTGTTGCTAGTGCGAGGTATTACCCTCACCATCTGAGGTTTAAGGACTTTTGTTTTTAATACTGAATACGGAACCATTTAGTTCTGCATCTTTGCAGGTAACACAGTGTGCCTACCAGGACTCTGTTTCATATCCATTGAAAGCAAGAAGCAATACAGTAAAACTTTGCCTGGCTAGAGGCTTTGAAAGAATGGAGTATTCTGGTTTAATTCTGTTAACTTGAAAGTTATGAAGGTGAAAAAAATTCAAAACTTTAATTTCCTGTAGAATGCAATTCAAAAGTATAGACTGGGCATGGTGGCTCACACCTGTAACCCCAGCACTTTGGGAGGCCCAGGTGGGCAGATCACCTGAGGTCAGGAGTTTGAGACCAGCCTGACCAACATGGTGAAATGGTGAAACCCTGTCTCTACTAAAAATAGAAAAGTTAGCTGGGCATGGTGGTGGACTCCTGTAATCCCAGCTACTCAGGAGGCTGAGGCAGGAGAATCACTTGAACCGGGGAGGCAGAGTTTTCAGTGAGCCAAGATCGTGCCACTGCACTCCAGCCTAGACAACAGTGAGACTCCGTCTCAAAAAAAATTAAAAAATATATATATAGCCAATAATTCCACTTTTCTTCTCTTAGTAAGTTTGGACATTCAGATCTACTTGGCGTTTTATTATAGAACTCCTAGTGTTCCTGAGACTTACATTGTGAAGATCCTTTTCTAAAACTTTAGATGTAAGAGGATGTAAGTGGTATTGTATGAGATCAGGCTGAATGAGAATTGACACCTGTAAATATACTTTTTAGACTAAGTCTCCGATTGCCATTTGTTCTTATTTAACTCATAAAAATAAAACACGTTGGATGGAGGGTGAGAGGAGAAAGAGATAAATGTCTTTTAATTGGATGTCGTTATTTCATATCAAGATAGAATATACAGTATCCCTGGCTTTGGGCCTACGGAACGAAACGCATTTTTCTAAGTGCTATATGCCAGAGGTTCTTGAACACCTGGAGGGCTTATTGCAACACAGATTGCTGGACCCTATTCCAGAGTTTCTGATTCATCAGGTCTAGAGTGGGGCCTGAGAATTCGCATTTATAGCAAGTTCTCAGGTGATTCTGATGCTGCTGGTCCAGAGACTACATTTTTGAGAACCACTCTTATATACTAAATATTGTAGAACTCTAGAAGAAAGCTGTTTGGTCTGGGATGAGAAGCACACAGGTTATGGAGCAAATCATGACAGATTCAACCCTTGATCCCAGCCTAGTGTGGAGTTCAGGTTACAAGCAATATGCAGTGACATAACACAATTCTTGTTTTTTTATGATTGGAAGTCATAGCCAAGTATTTAGTGAGAAACTCCGTTTCATTTGCAAGGCTTAGAGAGGCCAGGAGATTCTAGTCAAATAGGATTTAGTGATTAACCCCATGAGAGTACGAGTTATTTATGTCCTTTTTCTCTCCCCCATCACTTAGCATTTAGCCTTACTTTAGAAGGGCCTTGTATTTTTTAAAACTGGTAAAGAGCTTTGAGTACTTATTAAATTGAAACTTTTGTGTGTTTTAAAGATATTAGACATGTTTCTCAAGATTATTTTAAACAGTAATGTAGGAGAATAAGAGAAACTTTTTCCAAAAAAGAGAAATCATTGTGATTATTTTATCTTATTGGAATGTTGGATAATATAGTCTGCTTCATTAATCATCAAGCATGCTACGGGTTTTCCATTTTTATAGGATTTGTACCTCAAATGAGGTAATACTGGTAATTCTTGTACTCCATTTGAAGATGAAAAATCAAGGCCAAAATCAAAGACCTGGCATAGAAGCTGGGTAATGAAGACAGCTTCAAAGGAACACATAGATACACACACACATAGATACACATATATATAAAGTACACACTCATATATTTTTTAAAGTTTTATTTATTGTTATTATTGTCAGCACAGAGATATCTGTGCTGAACTTAGGCATCATATGTAGAATCTGTAGAATCTTTGGGTTGAAGAGAAAAGAAACTCTGGAAGCCACACCTTTTCATAGAGGAGTTTTGCTTTAACAAGTTTTTCTTGCTTGTCAACACTAATTTCTATCATTCCACGGCTAATAGCCTCAGTTGACCAGCTGGTTCAGCCTAGAATATTTGAAGGAATAACTAGTATTACAAACAGTGGGTTAGGAAGATTCCCTACTTGGAAACATTCCTGTTTTTCTCCCCTTACCCCTCAGAGAAGAGTTTGAGTGAAGAAGGGTAGAACTAGAACCCACAGATTAAACTGGTGGCTCTGAAGCTTGGCTGCACATCATAAACAACCCAGACTGTTTTCTAGAAAACCATACAGATTTTGCGCCCCACCTTCAGACCATCTGAATTGTGATCTCCTAGGATGGAACCTGTTTGGGAGGTGGGCGGTCTGCATTTTTTTTTTGAGACGAAGTCTCGCTCTGTCACCCAGGCTGGAGTATGGTGGCACAATCTTGGTTGGGTTGCATTTTTAAATAATTTTCCCAGGTAATTTTATGTAGGCTCCTGGACTGTATGCCTCAGATCAGATCAGTGCTAGACCCAGGTGAATTTTCACCAACTTATTGTGAAATAAGAAATATAAGGACCACATAGTATTTTTTGTAACATCAAATTTATTCAGTTTAAAGAATTGTCCTTTGCATTGAATTAAGGCCTTCTTGGGTTTTTTTTTTTTTTTTTGGTGCTAAAATATCCTTTTATAGAATGATGTTGATAAGGATGTTTTTACAATCTTCGTATGGTTTTTAATTGGAATCCTATATTGTCCTCAATATTTTTAAAAATCTATTGGTTTATGAAATCCTAAACACTGAGTGCCTCTCATCTAATCATCCTTGGAAATTGTTTTTTAAATTCTTTGGAATACAGGTCCATAGAAGGTCCAAAGCCCTTGGAACTAGACAACTCTCAGAATTCAGAATTTTTCAGATTTAGGAAGATGCTTTCTCTGTGTTACGAATGCCTCAGTGTGTCTGGTGCAACATGCTTAGTCACATACATTAATATTTCTGAGCAAAACAGGAGTATTCACACTAAGTGGGTAGATAAAGGCTGTATATAGCTTCATATCAGTTCAGACCAAATTTTACTGTCCTGTAAGTTTTGACATAAAGCATATGAAAAATTCATAGTTTTTAGAGCTGTTTGGATATTGGAATTGTGCATAATGGATTGTAGAACTATTTGGAGGATTGCTTTCTCATCCTAAAAGTATTAGCAAGCTTCAAATTAAATGGAGCTTCATATGTTCATGGTAGGGAATGTAATTTATTTTGATTTAAATAAGCTACCATGTGCTGTGATTGGTTTGTGTTTTCCTTCCAAAGACCTCAGTACTTTTGTTGAATAGCATTTTTCTTCAGCATGGTTCCCCGAACCCCATTTGTAATATTTGAGATCAAATCAGAGTTTTCTATTATAGCCTTTCTGAACCTAAAGTGGGAAGTGTGAGAGTATGGGGTAGTCACTACATGGGAGTGGTTAAGAACATGAGCTTTGGGACCAGAAAGACCTAAGCTTAAGCACCATTTCTAGTACTACTAGGTTATACTTTAGGCAAGGTGTTTAATGAATCTCTGGTGGCTCATGCCTGTAATCCTAGCTACTTGAGAGGATGAGGCGGGGGGATCACTTGAGCCTAGAAGTTCAAGTCCAGTTTGGACATCACAGTGAGACCCCGTCTCTAAAAAAAAAAAAATTTAAATAAATAAATGAAAGGCGGAGTATTTATATGAAAAAAAACTGGGAGACTAATAGTCCCTGCCTCATGGGATTGTTACGAAGATTAAAAGAGAGACTGTTACTGAAGTACTTAGAAGAGCTATTATTTTATTGCCATCCTTTCCACCTTGTATTTGGATAGATTACCATACTTGTTTTTTCTGTGTAACTTAATTGTCCAGTGGGATTCTCATTCCCTTAGAGGCCTGGAGAAACTTATCTTAAATGCTTTCCCAATTCATAAATTGGGACAAATTCCCAATTCATACTAAGTCTTGCCATTGCAATTTAGACATAAAATCTGCCTCTTGAGTGGTTTCCACACCAAAAAATCCACAGACTCCTGAATTTTATATGGGCCTAATAGTCTTACTGAAAATTGGAAGTCTTAAGGTATAGTCCATTTTACACAGTGTGAGGCCTTTCATACTCTGAAATGTACGACTCTTGACTTTTTCTACTCTGTCCAGCACTGTGCCCTCATTAGCCAGATAAATGTTCCCCTTTCTCCAAGCAAATGTTCTGACCTTACCCTGGTTCCTCAAGGACCCTCTTTCTCCCCCAGATTAACTTTCAAAGAGCTTTTCCAACCCAAAATGACACCCTTCCTGAAAAGATTTCCAGTGGATACTGTTTTCGCTACCTCATTACAGATGTGTTATGCTGCTTGGCTCCCCTCTCCCCACTTAGCTGAGGCAAACCTTTATTTCCAGAAATATGTCAAATAAAATGAACATGTGATCCCTTTTTGTGATTTTTGTTGGGATTCACTGTATGGATTTCTTCTAGTTTAGATAATTCCACTGTGGCAAGCTTTTTTTCTTAGCATACAGCACATGAAGAGAATGTTATAGTCACTTGGTGTTATTAATGCTAAAATAGTAAACAAGAACACAAAATTTTCTAGATTAGAAGTGTTCCCCCTGCCCCCCCCCCCCCGCCCCGGCCAGGCACAGTGGCTCACATCTGTAATCTGGCACTTTGGGAGGCTGAGGCAGGAGGATTGCTTGAAGCCAGGAGTTTGAGACCAGCCTGGGCAACATAGCAAGACCCCTTCTCTTAAAAAAAAAAATTAGGCATGCCTAGTGGTGCACACCTGTAGTCTTAGCTACTTGGGAGGCTGAGGCGGGAGGATTGCCTGAGACTGGGAGTTCAGTGCTGCAGTGAGCCATTATTGCACCACTGCACTCCAGCCTGGTATACAGAGTGAGACTCTGTCTCTATAAAAATTAAAAAATAGTCTGGGCATAGTGGTTCATGCCTGTTATACCAGCACTTTGGGAGGCTGAGGCAGGAGGATCACTTGAGTACAGGAGTTTAAGACCAGCCTGGGCAACATAGATGCCATCTCTACTAAAAAATATATAAATAAGTGTTTTTTAATCCCTCTTGAGTAACCTGATTTGTCAAAAACAGATTCCAGAGTAGTGCTGTCACTGACTGTGGGGAATAACTGTTCATACTCAATGAAGAGTGCTCACTCACAGATCCTAACCCCTAAGGGCATGGGCTTCCTGCCTAGGAAATGAGATTTAGAATACAGCATTCTAAAAATGACAGTTAATCAACAGATTATTTATTAAGGACCTGGTGGGTGCACAGAGGCATGCTAGAAGCTCTGAAGGACTTGATTCTTGCCCTCAAGAAACTTCCAAGATTATAGACTAGTCCCAAAACAAATAATGAGTGATACTCTCTCAAATATACAAGTAATCAAATGTGAGAGGGAGGTAAAAATAGGGAAGACCTTAGGCTCGGAGATTGTATTCAGGCTTTTATAGTGGCATTTTTTGATATAATTATGCATTTAAAAAACAAATTGTCATCATATCGGTCTGAAATGTATAGAGACACTTGTTGGTGAGAAAAACTTTTTATATATAATAATTTACCCATAGGGATGTTTTTGATTAACGTTATCTGTTAAAGACTTCACAATATTTCCCCCATTAATAGTCTGTGTCTTTTTGGAGCTGATCTGGAGAAGTCGAGGACCACGTGCTAATTGCTGTTTGATGTTATTCTGGGAGGACAGTTGATTGGCTTTGGGGCAAGGAGTTGGAACTTGAGGACTAGAAGGCTCTGAGTCTAGAAATCTTGCCACTGACTTTTGGCAAGTCTTTTGATTCTACCTTTGAAACTGCCTTTAAATGCCTTGTGGAGTACATTTTATGACTGTTTTGTGCATATCCAATAGAATGATAGTGATATCACAGAACATCCTTGGGGCGTTGTTTCTAAAAGTTTGGGATTGTTAATAGTTACCAGATTAAAAATGTATGTAATATGTGTAATAAAGGTAACAATACATAAATTTGGAAAATGCTTGGTAAATTAAACAGGACTTTTCAGAACAATGAATTTACACATGGCCATGATTTTTTTTTTTTTTTTTTCTCCAAAGAACATTCACAAGACTGTAGTTTGTAGTTTGGGAACTGTTGGTGTAGGAATTAGGGTAATTAGGATTTGGGCTATTCCAGGTAGAGGTTGTCACTATATTTGAAGAATTGTTCTTAAGCCTTTAGTCTTTCTATATATCAGAATTACCTATAGCAAATTAACAAGCAGAAATACAAAAATTGGACCTTGGCTCAGGACTAACAAGTCAGAATATCTGCAAAGTATGGATGTGGAAAAACTTCCAGGCGATTCTATATACTCCTAAGACTGAAAACTGCTCAATTAGAATAGACCTTCTTGCCACTTGCTAAATGTAGTCTTTTTTTGGAGACAAGTCTTGCCCTTGTCCCCCAAGCTGGAGTGCGAAGGCGCAATCTCAGCTCACTGAAACCTCTGCCTCCTGGGTTCAAGTGATTATCCTGCCTCCCCCCAGCCCCCACCTCCCCGAGTAGCTGGGATTACAGCCACCTGCCACCACGCCCGGCTAATTTTTGTATTTTTAGTAGAGACGGGGTTTCACCATGTTGGCCAGGCTGGTCTAGAACCCCTGACCTCAGGTGATACACCCACCTCGGCCTCCCAAAGTGCTGCGATTACAGACATGAGCCACCACGCCTGACCAGCTAAATGCATTCTTAATCCTATTTGAGTATGCTTCTGTTTTTTTTTCTTGGCTCTGGTCCAGGGACTAGACTGTTGTTGTAATTAAGTTCAGTTTTATTGTTCTTTCCAGAGTGTCTGTATCCCGGTTTTCAGATTCCATTTCATCAGTGGGGCAAACTTATAGGTCAGTATAGGACAAGTTTTAAACATTAATGAAAAAGAGACTGTATTGTATTTATACTGTCTTTCTCATCTGGCAGCCTTGAGTTTAATTTAGAAAATGCCTCTATTTGTAATTTACCTTTGTTTTGATATAATTTACAAATGTAGAGATCACGTAAGTGATTTTCCTCTTTCTCCTGACTTCCTTGTCAACTAAAACGTTTTGGAAAACTTCTTGTTAACTTGTAATTGCAGGTAAGTTCCATTTTCTGTTTGCTTAAGCTCACTGACGTCATATTTGCAAGCACTGTTCTTGCATCAAATGGAAGATAACCAATGGAACATTTGTGCATTGAGGTCAATATAGGAAAGCTTAGCAGAATGACTACTTATTTGTTTTCTGTTAACGTCCATGCAGCTTCTCTGGAAATAAATGAAATGGAAGTACATGGGACAAAATCATTCTAATTCAAGATTTACCTAGAACCTTTTTTTTTCTTTATTATTATTATTATTATTATTATTATACTTTAAGTTCTAGGGTACATGTGTGCAACATGCAGGTTTGTTACATGTGTATATATGTTCCATGTTGCTGTGCTACACCCATTAACTCATCATTTACATTAGGTATATCTCTTAATGCTATCCCTTCCACCTCCCCCCACCCCACGACAGGCCCCAGTGTGTGATGTTCCCCTTCCTGTGTCCAAGTGTTCTCATTGTTCAATTCCCACCTATGAGTGAGAACATGCAGTGTTTGGTTTTCTGTTCTTGTGATAGTTTGCTGAGAATGATGGTTTCCAGCTGCATCCATGTCCCTACAAAGGACATGAACTCATCCTTTTCTATGGAAATCTTGTATTTCCATAAAATGCATTGTATTCCATGGTGTATATGTGCCACATTTTCTTAATCCAGTCTGTCATTGATGGACATTTGGGTTGGTTACCTGGAACCTTTAAAAAAAAATTCTATATACATGTCATATGTCTCCTCACCCCACCAAAAACTGAACTACTCCCCCTTTCTCTTTTTTTTCCTTGATTCTTCACCAAATAATGGAGAAAATCTGATGGGTTTATTTACTTAGTAAAAGAAAATCTTGTAAAACAAGGAGACAGAGAAATTATTTTAGTGCAAAGTATGACATGCTATATAAAAATATGTTCTGGCTGGGTGTGGTGGCTCACGCCTGTAATCCCAGCACTTTGGGAGGCTGAAGCGGGCAGATCACGAGGTCAGGAGATCAAGACCATCCTGGCTAACACAGTGAAACTCTGTCTCTACTAAAAATACAAAAAATGAGCTGGGCATGGTGACTCGCGCCTGTAGTCCCAGCTACTCAGGAGGCTGAGGCAGGAGAATTGCTTGAACCGAGGAGGTGGAGGTTGCAGTGAGCCAAGATCGCGCCACTGCACTCCAGCCTGGGGTGACAGGGTGAGACTCCATCTCAAAAAAAAAAAAGTTCTATGTGGTTTTAAAAGGCTTTATAAAATTATTTCTTGTATTGCTTATGTAGCTTTAAAATGTTTATTTGTATTTGTGTATGTGTGTGACCCTGTGAAAAATTGGAAGAATAAACAAAAAGTTAGAAAGTTGGAGTTTGATGCATTAATCCAGCAGCTGTCTGGGCAGACCAACTTACACATGGGGGATATAAGCATTCCTGCCACCAGGGAAGTGAAATTTCCTACTGTGGAGTAAGGATGTTTCATGTGGCTTTGTAATGGATAAAATCTTTCTCCTGATGCTCTTCCCACTGCTCTGATTTCGTGCTCACCATGCAACCACCTTTTACTAATTAAGCATCCTAGGCATTTGGATTTTGAATGGTGGGAATGTATTAGCTATTCGAAAATAAACAAATATTCCCTTCTGCCTTCCCAGGACCTACACTAGCAACTATACCTTCTCCCTCCTGTATGTATAACCTGTCCCTCTCCACTAGACCCTTTCTATGAACATTTAAACATGAACTAGACTTTCTAATCTTTAAAGATGTCATTTCCATGGACTTCATACCCCTCCAGTTTCTGTCCATCCCTGCCTCTTCCCTTGGCAGCTGGACTCTGAGTTATCTCATACTTGGTATCACCTACGATTCATCCTACCTCCATTTGGTTTTCGTTCTCATTTTTCTCCATGGAAACTGCTCTCATTAAGGTCATCAGAGACTCCATGGTCCTGAATTCTATGGACACTTCTCAGTCTTCCTCCTACTTGACCTTTCAGCAACCTTCTGTATTCCTACTTTACTGGAATTGGATTCATTCCCTGTGGCTGCTGTAACAAATTACCACAAACTGGTGTCTTAAAACAACATTTATTCTCTCATAGTTCTGGAGGCCAGAAGTGCAAAGTCAAGGCATCAGGAGGGCCACTTTCCCTCTGGAGGCTGTAGGGGAGAATTTGTTCTTTGCCTCTTCCAAATTCTGATGACTGCGAGCATTCCTTGATTTGTGGCCACACCACTCCAATCTCTGCCTCCATGGTCACATTGCCTCCTCCTCTTCTGTGTGTGTGTTAAATCTCCCTCTGCTTTTCTCTTATATACCTATCGTTGAATTGAGGGCCCACCTGAGTAATTCAGGATGATCTCCTCATCTTAAGGTCCTTAATTATATATACAAACACCCTTTTTTCCAAATAAGGTAGGCTTCACAGATTCCATGGATTAGAACATGGACATATATATTTTGGGGGGCTACCATTTAATCCATCTATGATGGACATCTGTGATGTCACACTTTTCTGATTGTCTTCTCAACACTTCTTCTCAGTTTCCTTTTCATGTTGCCTTCCTTCTCTACTTGACTTTTGTGTGTGTGTGTGTGTGTGTGTGTGTGTGTAACGGAATCTCGCTCTGTCACCCAATCTGGAGTGCAATGGCGCGATCTCAGCTCACTAAAACCTCCATCTCCCAGGTCCAAGCGATTCTCCTGCCTCAGCCTCCGAGTAGCTGGGATTACTGGCGTGCACCACCACACTCAGCTAATTTTTGTCTTTTTAGTAGAGATGGGGTTTCACCATGTTGGCCAGACTGGTCTCTAACTCCTGACCTCAAGTGATACGCCTCCCTTGGCCTCCCAACATGTTGGGATTACAGGCGTGAGCCACAGCGCCCGGCTTCTACCTGACTTTTTAAAATGTTCACACACATCAGTGCTGGGTCATGGACCCTCTTCTCATCTCACTTTGCATTTTCTCCATAGGCAGTATCTTCTATTCCTATGACTTCAGTTACCATTTATATAAACGACTACTCCAACTTTCTATATTTAGGCAGACTTCTCCTATTCTTGGTGCATACAGCCAACCTACTTAACGTCACCATTTGAGTGTTTCAGAAGCATTGCAAATTTAACATGTCCAAAATAGAACTCATCACCTTTTTTACCCCCACGCCCCTATCACCACCCAAGAAAAGTTTGCCCTTCCCACAGAGTTCCTTAGCTCAGTGAATGACATTACCATCCACCCAGTTGCTTGTGCCAAAATTATCCTTGATATTTCCCTCACTCTGACTCCCCACATCTAGTTCATCACCAGAAACCTCCTAAAATAGTTTTGGAGTCTACCTCCTTTCTTCTCACTGCCATCATCTTAGTTCAAGCAGCTACCCTTTTTTCATCTCGATTGGAGCAATAGCTTCCTTACCAGTCTCTCATTATTTAATCTCTGTCTCTCCAATCCATTTTCCACATGGCAGCCTGAGTGATCTCAAAATATGTCGAATCATGCTACAGTACATTATAAGGAATTTGAGAACTCCTTATAATGGCTTCTATTATGTAGGATGAAATCCAAAATCCTTCATGTGGTCTCTTAAGGTCCTGAATGATCTGATCTGGCCCCACCTGCCTCTCCAACCTCATCTCTCTTCCTTGTCATTCTCCGGCTGTATACATACCTACCTTCTTGTACTTCCTGAAAGTTCCCTCCTGCTTTTGATTCATTGTACATCCTTTTCTCTCTCATCCCTATTGCTAGTAAACTTATATTCTTTAGGTGTTGATGAAAATGTTTCTTGCCCAGGGAAACCTTTCTGAACCATCCCCCTCTCCTGGACTAGATTGGGCCCCCTGTTGTTTTCTAATAGTCCCTTTTATAGTATGGGTCATAATTATTTTTAACTATTTTCTTGTCTCTCTCCTGAGAGAATATAAATATCACCAGGGCAAGGGCTGTGTACCCTATCAAAGCAAGAGTTAAGCACAGTGCCTCAGCACTGAGGGTCAGTAGGCACTCAGATATTAATGAGTGAGTAGATTTATGTTCTTAGTTGTTAAGATGTAGCTGAGAGAAAGCAAAACCTGAATCCAGTGGCAGAATATTTGAAATAAAATTTAAAGCTGTCATCCACAATATTTACTTTTTAAAATGGTATTAACCAGACTGAAGGAAGTAATGAAACTGTAGGAAACAAAATAGGAGGGACTAGTTTTTATTTCAGTTGTTCAGTAGACTTTTTCCAGGTAATTCAGTCAAAAGTCCTAAGTAATCTTAGCAAACTGTTATCATAGGCACATTGCAGGTTTGTAACTTCTGAAAAATATTATTTAAGTTCAAAGAATAGCTAGTTTTTGGTGTGAGCATGTTGGATCTGAAAGTTGTGGGTGTTTTAAGTGTTAAACTGATGAAGCATGTATCCTTGAAATATCCTAGATACATTAAAAGTCCTGGAGTTCTTTCTGACTTGGAATGGAAGTCCCTATTTCAAGCCACATATTTTAGACACAAATATGTCTTGACCCTTGACCACGATAGTGCCAACTCAAATGCTTGGCAGGCCTTAGCACCCTTGTATTGACTATTAACAGGGTTGCGAGCTTTCCCATTTTCAGCCAAAGTGACAACTGTTATTTCTTATTTTCAGCATGTTTGACATGTGTATAAGAGGGAAAGTGGGGTGAAGGGGAAATAAGTTTCAAATTGTTCTTAGATTTCAAGATGCAATGTAGTCACAGACCAGACACAAACTCCTTTATCTACTGTTGAGGTCTAAATCTTAACTGCTTCTCAAGCAGTGACCTATTTCAGATTGCACATTTGTCTTCTTGATAGATAAAAAGATGTTGTAACATAGTGGTTTGTGTGGCAGAGTTAATTGCTAGTGTTTATTGACTACTGTATAAGCTATTGTTAGGTGACAACTTTAAGCTTAGCAGGTTAAAACAACAAATATTTATTATTTCATAATTTCTGTGCATCAGGAATCTGGGAGTAGTTTGGCAGAGTGCCTGTGCTTGAGACTCTTACAAAGTTGCAGTCAAGCTGTCATCTGGGGCTGCTGTCTCATCTGAAGGCTTGACTGGGAGGAAAATGCACTTCTAAGCTCACTTACATGGTGGTTCATTTCCTTGTACCATGAGCCTTTCTGTAATGTAACTCACAACGTGGCAACCATTCAGCCTTTTAGCCCGATTTATGTAACCAAGCATTCCTCCCATCTCTGGAAGCTTTGGGCATATTTTCTTTGTCCTCACTACACTAGACTTTCATCCTGGATGTGGATGAGGATCAAGTGAAATAATGAATGTGAAATGGTGAAATGGAATGGCTAGAGAAACACAGTGCTCAAGCATGGACAGTGACCTGGGAAAGAGCTGGAAATAGAAAGAAAATGTTACATGAAACTGGGAGCAGGAACTTCAGGGAAGTTGTGATGATCCTGTCTTCCCTCGTGTCTTCCCCAAGTTGGAAATATCTAAATGCCTTCCCTAGGAGTTACCAATCTCCAGCAAAAATCTCCCTATTGCCACCTAGCTACTAAAGCCAGGGCACATTAAGCAGCAGTTCACTCACACCCAGCAGGCCCACAAAACAATGTTGTTCTTGAACTATGTGCCTCAAAGTGTGAGTATGAAAGTGCTTTATTAATTTTTAAACAGTATAAAAATTAAGTTGTTAGAATGCTGCTGTTTGGAAACACCAAACTTTCTAATTGTTTGGAAAACACAGGTTGAATAGTACAAAATACAAATCAACACTGTATAATCTATTATAAGAGAATCACTTGCCTAGTATTGATAATACCATATCAGTGTTTTCAACTTCTGTGAAGTATTTGCATTAAGTTCCGTAACAGTTTTCGATGAGTTTATGGTAATTCCCCTCTCCCTTTCTCATGAATAAGCACATCCTGGAATTTGCTATCTGTGCTCTACCTTGCTCTTGAATTAGAAGGGTTTTTTTTTGGTTTTTTTTGTTTTTTTTTTTTTTTTACTTTTTCTTCCTTTGCCTTCCCTTTCCCTTTTTCCTTACAATCATGTGCACTCAGGACTTATTTTTGGGCACAGGAAGATATTTTTTTTAAAAAACTGAACTCTGATTTCTGATTCTGTGTAGTGATTTTCCATATTGATGGTGAGAAGTCAGTGTGCTAGTTGCAAACAACTGCCAAATCTTTGGAAATAATAGTACAGTGTATCTTGCTACCTAGCAAGGTTCAGGATCTTTAAGAGTCTCTGTGCTTAGGAATACCCCACTTACATACAGGGCAAATACTGTTGCCCTGGCATTTAGAACAGCCTTGCTTCTATCATTGTTATGCTACAGATGGAAGTGGTAAAAATAAAGAACTGGTTTCTTCCCCTCTATAGCTTATGAAATTATTATGGATCTGTATTTGGAATAGACATTGATTTCTTTTGTTTCTATTTAAAATATGTTAAACAGATATATTTCATACTGGTAGCCTTGTTTAAACCTACAGTGATTTAAATGGATTCTATTTTAAATGAAGTATTTTAGAATTATGTACCACTGAGTTGTTTTTCCATCTATTCTTTACTCTTCACAATTTTACCTTGTTTTTTTAGTATATTGCATTTCTAATATCCATAACAGGTTAGGAAATTGCAAAACAAAACAAACAAAAAACAAAAACAAAAAAAAAACTTTAAAGAGAACGAAGAAAGAATATTTTACTGTATCCAGAAGCAGAAAATAACTTATTCACGAGTGTTGCCAAGGTGGAAAGAACCCCTGGGAAATAATTTGTTAAAACTTAAAGAAGCCCCAAGGAAGGTGGGAGTCGGGGTAGAGATGGAGTCAAGGTTGAAGGGAGATGAGTTAGAGAAGGAAAGTTGCCTAAATACAATTAAGCCTCAGGTATTTATGGGACTCCTTATATTGTGGTGAGTTACAAAATCTATTAAACTCAATCTTGCTTGTCAGGAATTGAGAATCTAATTGGAAGGAGAAAAATTATGCATATGAAACAACAATTAAGTAGTATACTAAGTACAGAAGGGAAGTGGTGAATGAAGACTGGAATGATTTTTGAGGAATTGTTAAGATTTAGAAGAATAACAGAAAAAGATATATTCTAAATGACAGCAAAAACATCAAAATGGGTTTAGAAGCCAAAATAAACAATTTTATTTACATACAATTTTACAAAGCTGTAGACAGAAACATATACATGAGCTAGAAAAAAATTAAGGCCAGCAAAAATTGCCACAAAAAATTAAATATAATGAATAATGTATTTAGTTATAAACTTTCATTTAAATTATAAAAAATAAAAATTATAACAAATATAATACATGTTTTTACAAAAGATAAGGAAAAGATATATACCCCAGTAGAAAAATGGGCAAAGTACTTTAGCAGTAAAATTACAGAATAAGAAATATAAATGGCCAGTAAACATATCTTAAGATAATCAGCCTCAGTAAAAATTAAAGAAACGTAAAAAAATGCAAGTTTTATCTTATGAGATTGGCAATGGTTTAGAAAATAATGCTAATGATTAATACCCGTTTCCGTTGGGAAACGGGCACTTCCACACTACTGGTGGGAATTTAAATTCTTATGGTAGTGTGGCAATGCCAAGAGCCTTAAAAAAGAGAACATAACTCTCCAATGTAACAGCTCTATTTCTAGGAGATATCCTAAATAAATAATTAGAAAAGACCTTGATAAAGCAGAACCTTTATAAACAGAAACATTGGAAACACCCCCAAAAGATGGTATGGCTATATTATTAAATAACATAGGAATGAGAAAAAGCAAATAATGGAGCATGTTGTATCACATGATCCTATTACTATTGAGAATGGATACTTGGGAAACGTGTGTATGTTTGTATCTACACAAACATATGGGAATTCAGGAAGATTATATGCACCACATTGTTAATTGTTCTTAACTCTGGATGGCTGGACAACAGGTGACTTTTGTTTTTTCCATTTTGCTTATCAATATGGTAAACTTATTTTTTAATACATTTTAAAGAAAAACAGCTTGAGAATTAGAATAAGGAGTAGGTTCTTACAATGTTCATTAAGAATGCATTTTCTCTATCTGTTTAGATGTTAAGGAAGCTGTAATGATCTTCACTAGGTTCCAGGACCTACAGAAATTTGGCATGGGAAGATTCCCACCCCTCCCACCCCTGTCCCACTTGCCTAGAAAGACTAAGTGAGCCTAGGTGTTAATAGACATCTTTTCTTTTAACTTTTAAATAATTGTACACCTGTTGTAGGATATGGATGGTTTTATAAGAGTTACAGATTGTTTCTGTTTATAGTTAAAATCTTTGACTTAGAATTTCAGAAGCTTCTGACAGAATCTGCATGTTTTAGATCTACATTTCCTTTATCTTAATATTCATTTTATCTTTTCTTTTCTTTTTTGAGACAGAGTCTCGCTTTGTCGCCCAGGCTGGAGTGCAGTGGGGTGATCTCGGCTCACTGCAAGCTCTGCCGCCCGGGTTCACGCCATTCTCCTGGCTCAGCCTCCCGAGTAGCTGGGACTACAGGCGCCTGCCACCTCACCCGGCTAGTGTTTTTTTGTATTTCTTAGTAGAGATGGGGTTTCACCGTGTTAGCCAGGATGGTCTCGATCTCCCGACCTCGTGATCCGCCCGTCTCGGCCTCCCAAAGTGCTGGGATTACAGGCTTGAGCCACCGTGCCCGGCCTCATTTTATCTTTTCTTTTGCTCCTCTTTAGGTTCTATCATAATGAATGGATCCAATATGGCAAATACATCACCCA
The DNA here is from genome assembly GCF_047675955.1 of Chlorocebus sabaeus. NCBI lineage: Eukaryota > Metazoa > Chordata > Mammalia > Primates > Cercopithecidae > Chlorocebus > Chlorocebus sabaeus. The sequence continues at coordinate 71,014,681 of NC_132917.1, read as the reverse complement.
GTGTAAAATCCAAAGAGGACCAGGGGTTAAGTGGGCATGATGAAAAGGAAAACCCATTTGCAGAGTACATGTGGATGGAGAATGAAGAGGATTTCAACAGACAGGTAAAGAAAGAGTGGAAAAGTGGAAGGTTGATGATACATGTAACTCAATAGCTATAATATTTTACTGCCAGTTTGTTACAAAAGAAATGGATACAGTTAGCTTTAGGATAACTTAAAAATTCATTGCAGCGGTCGGCGGGGGCCTCATCTGGAATGACCAGGAAACATCTTCATCTGGTAAGAGACCAGAGTGATGGTACCTTGGAGGAAGATATTTGTAGTTTTCTTACCATGTTGATTAAAAGAGAAAACAAATGTCAGACTAATTAGTTGATATCTGAAAATCCTCACGTGAGAGCCCATGTATAACCAAATAGATTTGCATATATTCCACACTATGATATGCCTTCTAAGTGTAGTTCACGTTACACGGTAACTACTGCAGAGGGTCCCTGCCCTCAGCCTTGTTCTGACTAGATTTGTTTATGACATTTCTCTCAGCAACTGTAGACCATTCTAGAATATTCCCAGAATTTAAATCAGATAAGACTCTTCTCAATCTTAGAGGACTGACATAAAACCCTTGTACCAAACCATGGTAGCTGAGGTCCTTTATCCTGCCCTGATTCTACCTTTAATCCTAGGAAGCATAGTGGTTCTGTAACTCTCTATAGTGATCAATGTGAAATTAATTGCTTGAACAGTAGAGCACTAAAAAACAGAATGGTAGTGAGGTTGTTTTTCTATATACTCTGTAGTTTGTTGCTTTCACTTGCTTATAGGAAATGTGATACTCTGCATTTCATTTTGAAAATAAATGAAGACATAAAAGAAATTTAAGGCCAGGTATGGTGGCTCACGCCTGTAATCCCAGCACTTTGGGAGGCCAAGGCAGGCAGATCACTTGAAGTCAGGAGTTCAAGACCTCCCTGACCAAAATGGTAAAACCTTGTCTCTACCAAAAATACAAAAATTAGCTGGGCATGGTGGCATCCTTCTATAATCCCAGCTACTTGGGAGGCTGAGACACGAGAATTGTTTAAACTAGTAGGTGGAAGTCGCAGTGAGCCAGTCACACCACTGCACTCCAGCCTGGGCTACAGAGCAAGACTCTATCTCAAAAAAAAAAAAAAAAAAAAAAAAAAAAAAAGATTAAGAACTCTCACTGAAGGTAAGTATGTTTTCCATGGGACTTTAGAACAGTCATGTTTGGCATTTTTGTTGACTTAATGGTTTCGCTCTGCCTTTATCCAGCCTCTGAATGAAACATATGTTGTTGAAAACATAAAACAGTTTTAACTAGCTTTGTTAACACTCACTGACATGCTCTTAATCCCAGTGATCAGTATTGCACCAGGACTATTAGAAGCCAGATGTCTGAGCTGTGGGTCAGCTGTGCGCTCCTGCATTCAGGAGTTTAGCAAACTCAGAGACAAGGTACAAGGAAAAGTGCTGGAAGGCTAGGGGCTTGCAGAGACACACATACAGTGTATTCACACACACACACACACACACACACACCCCACACACAAAGAGATTGAGGAAAGACAGTTGAGAAACTTTAAAAATTACAACTTATTTTTCTGGAGATCTAGGTAAGCAATGACAGATATATGCATGGCAGCTTCCAATATTGCAGTAAATACCAAGCCCTACACTTGATCTTAGCCAAAAGGCCGAGAAGCGATTACCAAGCCCTAAGAAGGGCTGAGCAAATAAACAATTGTTTGCTCAAATTCCCCCAGCCCTAATGTTTTACAGGAATACTAGCTTGGCAACATAATTTTGGGTTTTGTTTGTTTGTTTGTTTGTGGAGACGGAGTCTCACTCTGTCACCCAGGCTGGAGTGCAGTGGCTCAATCTCTGCTCACTGCAACCTCCACAGTCCAGGCTCAAACCATTGTCATGCCTTAGCCTTCTGAGTAGCTAGGACTACAGGCATGTGTCACCATCCCCAGCAAATTTTTGCATTTTTAGTAGAGATGAGGTTTCGCCATGTTGGCCAAGCTGGTCTTAAACTCCTGGCCTCAAGTGATTTGCCTGCCTCAGCCTCCCAAAGTGCTAGGATTACAGGCGTAAGCCACTGCACCTGGCCTGGCAACATAATTTTGAAACTATTATATGATTTCAGGTCATAGGATTAAGTATTTCAGAGAAGCCTTCTTTATCCTTCATTTGGGAGCAGGAGGGTTTAGGAATCTAGGATATAATTGATGTTAGTTCTTTCTGAATACCTGTACATTACTCTGTTACACTATGGTGTGCTGTACAGTTTTTACCACTGCCAACCCCCATTCCATTACTAGCATAGTTTTCATGGTAATTCAGAAGTGGTTTTGCATACCATGTACCTTGAGTTGGATCTTAAGGAGTAGAAACTGGTTTCTAGCTAGCAACCCTGATATAATGTCTTCTGACTTTCTAATAAAATATCTAACAAAACATAGAATAAGATGGAAACAACTTACAACCCCCCAAACCAGGAGTGGCATTCACTGGTCTTTTTGAAAAGATTTTCACTGACTGTGAGGCTGATGGAAGTGGATTGAAATGTAGTTTTGGTGGGGGGAAAGGATTAAGTCTCAAGAAAAGTAGTGGGACTTTTATTTTAAAGTAACTCGTGAAAGAAGTAAGACCTAACATACTAGTTATAATTGTGAATGGCTTATATACCCCAACACCCACACACATACAGAATTTTTAAAGAAATGGGGTCTTGCTCTGTTGCCCAGGCTGGACTTGAACCCCTAGGCACAAGTGGTCCTCTCAGTACAGCCTCTTGATTGGCTGTGACTACAGGCATGTGTCACAGTGCCTGGCTAGAATTTCTAAGAGAGAATATAGGTGGCGGGCGCCTGTAGTCTCAGCTATTTGGGAGGCTGAGGCAGGAGAATGGTGTGAACCCAGGAGGCAGAGCTTGCGGTGAACTGAGTTCATGCCACTGCACTCCAGCCTGGGCGACAGAGTGAGACTCCATCTCAAAAAAAAAAAAAAAAGATGCAGTTGGATTAAGGGGGAAAAAAGGGAGAAATCTAATTATATACAACTTGCAAGATACACTCTCACTGGCTATTCAGGCTACAGAAAAACATGGAAAATGCTTAGTGAATTTTAAAATCTTATGGGTCATTTCTAACTAGGATACTTTTTTTTTTTTTACTCTAAGCTTCTGTCATTTCCCCATGGGGTGTCTATTAAGTAAAAATCAGGGTAGATATATTCTAAAATGTCAACAATATTCATTATGTGTGAGTGTCGAGATTAGGGGGGCTTTTTTTCCCTTCCAATTTGGTTTTCTTAGTTCTGATTTCCCAACTCATATGCAAAGAAAATGGATTACTTCCACAATAAGGGAAACAGGTTCACATGTAAAGAACCTAAAAGAGAAACATCTGAATTAAAATGCTTCAGAAAAGGAAAACATAAAATAATGAAGACAGAAAATATCAGGAAATTTCAAACACAAAGCAATATCAGTACTGGATAAAATGGAAATTGAAGGGAAAAAACAGTTCTCTCAAACCCTGCTACTGCTTTATCAACTAAGCTGATTATGTAATATTCTAAATCCTTTGTTGTCATTTCCACAGTGTTCAGAATATGAATAGGAACAAAGATCATCAAGATTCAGGAGGATGGCAAAACCCAGTCCAAGGAAAATAAGAATCATAGTAAAGTGATACAGGAGCTGAAAGACAAAATAGCCAGTATAAAAAAGAACCTAACAGGTCTGACAGAGCTGAATAACACAATGATTTCATAATGCAATCACAAGTATTAACAGCAGAATAAACCAAGCTGAGGAAAGAATATTAGAACTTGAAGACTGGTTCTCTAAAATAAGACAGGCCAGGCATGGTGGCTCACACCTGTAATCCCAGGACTTTGGAAGGCTGAGGCGGGGATCACCTGAGGTCAGGAGTTAGAGACCAGCCTGGCCAACATGATGAAACGCCGTCTGTACTAAAAATACAAAAATTAGCTGGGCGTGGTGGCAAGCACCTGTAATCCCAGCTTACTCAGGAGGCTGAGGCAGGAGAATCTCTTGAACCTGGGAAGCAGAGGTTGCAGTGAGCTGAGATCATATCACAGCACTCCAGCCTAGGCAACAAGCGTGAAACTCCATTTCAAAAAATTTAAATAAGACAGTCAAAAATAAAGAAGAATAAAAAGGAATGAACAAAAACCTCCAAGAAGTATGAGATTATGTAAAGAGGACAAATCTATGTATCATTGGCATCCCTGAAAGGGAGGGGAACAAAGTAAATAACTTGAAAGATATATTTTAGGATTGATACGGTTTGGCTCTGTATCCCCCCAAATCTCGTCTTGTAGCTCTCTTAATTCCCATGTGTTGTGGGAGGGACCTGATGACAGATGACTGAATTATGAGGGTGAGTCTTTCTTTGCTGTTCTCATGGCAGTGAATTGGTCTCACGAGATTTGATGGTTTTAAAAAATGGGAGTTTCCCTGCACAAGCTCTCTCTCTTTGCCTGCTGCCATCTATCTAAGATGTGGCTTGTTCCTCCTTGCCTTTTACCTTCTGCCATAATTGTGAGGCCTCCCCAGCCACATGGAACTATAAGTTCAGTAAACCTCCTTCTCTTTTAAATTGCCCAGTCTTGGGTATGTGTTTATCAGCAGTGTGAAAACAGACTAATACAAGGATACCATCCATGAAAACTTCCCCAACCATGTTAGAGAGGCCAACAGTCAAATTCAGGAAACACAGAGAACTCCTGTGGACCTCTTCCTTACACAATATACAAACATAAACTCAAGATGGATTAAAGACAAATGTAAAACCCAAAACTTTTTTTTTTTTTTTGAGACAGAGTCTCGCTCTGTAGCCCAGGCTGGAGTGCAGTGACGTGATCTCTGCTCACTGCAGGGTCCACCTCCCAGGTTCACGCCATTCTCCTGCCTCAGCCTCCAGAGTAGCTGGGACTACAGGCGCTCACCACCACGCCTGGCTAATTTTTTGTATTTTTTAGTAGAGGCGGGGTTTCACCATGTTAGCCAGAATGGTCTCAATCTCCTGACCTCATGGTCTGCCTGCCTCGGCCTCCCAAAGTGCTGGGATTACAGGCCTGAGCCACTGCACCTGGCTAAAACCCAAAACTGTAAAAACCGTGGAAGACAACCTAGGCAATACCATCTTGGACACAGGAATGAGCAAAGATTTAATGACAAAGACACCAAAAGCAATTGCAACAAAAGCCAAAATTGACTAATGAGATCTAAATAACTTAAGAGCTTCTATACAGCAAAAGAAACTATCAACAGGGTAAACAGACAACCTACAGAATGAGAGGAAATATTTGCATACTATGCATATGACAAAGGTCTGATGTCCAGCATCTACAAGGAACTTAAATTTACAAGAGAAAAACAAACCCATTAAAAAGTGGGCAAAGGACATGAACAGACACCTCTCAAAAGGAAGGCATACATACGACCAACAAGCATATGAAAAAAAGCTCAATATCACTGATCATTAGAGAAATGCGAGTCAAAACCACTATGAGATACCATTTCACACCAGTCAGAGTGGCTATTACTAAAAAGTAAAAAAGAAAAAAAAGAAAAAAACACATGCTGGTGAGGTTGTGGAGAAAAGGGAAGGCTTATACAATGTTGGTAGGAGTGTAAATTCAGCCGTTGTGGAAAGCAGTATGGCAATTCCTCAAAGAGCTAAAAGTAAAACTACCATTCAACCCAGCAATCCCATTACTGGGTGTAGACCCAGAGGAATATAAAGCATTCTATCAAAAAGACACCTGTACACAAATGTTCATTGTAGCACTGTTCACAATAGCAAAGACATGGAATCAAGTAAATGCCCATCCAACAGTGACAGACTGGATAAAAAAATAAATGGTACATATACACCATGGAATATTATGCAGCCATAAAAAATAATGAGATTATGTCCTTTGTAGGAACATGGATGGAGTTGCCAGGCTATCATCCTTAGCAAACTAACACAGGAACAGGAAACCAAATACCACATGTTCTCACTTGTAAGTGGGAGCTAACTGATAAGAATTTATGAACACAAGGAACAACAGACACTGGGGTCTACTTGAGGGAGGAGGGTGGGAGGAGAGAGAGGAGCAGAATAGATAACTATTGGGTGCTGAGCTTAATACCTGGTGATATGATAATATGTATAACAAACCCCTGTGACATGTGTTTATGTAACCTTCACATGTACTTCAAACCTAAAATAAAAAAAATTGTAACATCAGAGATTACTGATTACAGAGCACTATAACAGATATAATAATAATGAAAAAGTTTGAAATATTGAGAGAATTACCAAAATGTAACACAGACATTGAGCACATACTGTTGTAAAAAGGCACCAATAGGCTTGCTTGATGCAAGGTTGCCACAAACCTTCGATTTGTAAAAATGCAGTATCTGTGAAGCAAAGTATAGCAAAATGCAATAAAACATGTGCCCATATATAATATTTTTCATTAATTAGACGTGGTTAAGTCCAGTTCCTAAAAATCTTGTTTCTGCTCTCCTTTTGCAATGTTTTCATGGAAAATTTGTGTTATGGGAAAAGGTGAAGAAATTTATTTTATGAAAGGAAGTTGTTTTGATCTAATGCCCTGTGTTATTGGGTATAGATTTGTGGGAAACAGCAGCTATATGCAGACAGGTCAGCATGGCATGCCTCAAATGGGACCTCGGGGACTGGCAGGATGTGAGTCTGAAATAGAGAAGTACATGAGGTGGGGGTTGGCTAGACTGCTTCAACAAAGATTCAGCAGTAATGCATTGTTTTATGTCTCTGTGAGGTTAACAGCCCAAGGTAAGCATTCTGGATAGACAAGTGATCTGGTGCCCACTTGTTCCCTTCCACAGTATTGCTCTGCCACCCCTAGGGCATATATCAGCTGAGTGGCTGAGGGAACACCGTGAAGTCCAGCAGCTGGGAAAGGGAGAGAGCCAAAGGCCACGGCAAGGGGTCTCCTTTTAACCAAGGGATGCCAAAGTGTCCACGTCTCTTGTGGGAACGTTTTGTGATGAATAGGCACTTGACCATATACAGCATGTAAGGTGACAAATGTGATTTTAACTGAACAGCCTGGTGCTCTGGGAAGAAGGAAACAAGTTTAAAGGGGACAGACAGCAGTTTCCACCTAATGTGGCTCTATCGGGATCTGTGTGAATTGCACATAGCATGTTTCTGTTACACCTCTGTGCCCAGCAACCATTTTCATTGGTTGTGCTGGTGAACAGGGGTAAATTTAATAAGAGCGAGCATGCTGTAAAGCTCTTGTACAGTCAGGGCAGCTCTTAAGTGGTCATGTTACTTCTTGCAGCATGAGAATATTTTATTAAGCACTTCATAACTATCTAATTTTCATGTGTGGCTAACTGTAATGTTCAAATACTATTCTTAAGTCTCACTACCAGTAACTTTTCCTCTGAATTCATTAGGTAACTATATATTCTAATTTGGGTAATTATTTTTTGCCTGACTTCACTTCTGGTGGTGGTGCTAGTGAGCTGTGAATCTGTCACCAGGCAGCCTGCAGGAAAGGGATGCCAAACATGAAGCAAGAGGCCTATCAGAGACACTGAAATCGGCAGAGCGAATCACACTCTTTACTAAGAGTTAACAATGTCTGCAAAGAAGTGTAAAATATCCTAGATATATATTGCTTTAGTTTAGGGCAATGTTAAAGAAATGCAGAGTTGTTTAAATATTCATATATTTCATCATTTGAAAGAATACTACATTGATTATATAATTTTCTAGTGGTATGCCAAAAAGTGTTCTCTATGTCTTCCTAATGTTCTGAAAGTATTTTTCTCCCTTGAGGGTTTCCTTACCCAAAAAATGGTCAAAAGCTGAGAGCATTGGTTTTCATTTTATCTCCGCTAGCCAGGTCATGAACTAGTTATATACTTGCTGTATCTTTTTCATACTTCTTGTAAAATGGGAAATTTAAGAAGGGTTACTTTGTAAGAAGACTGAAAAAAAGAATTTTAGGCTCTAAAATGATTTTCCATGATATCTGTATCAGCTATTAGAGATCGTAGAACATCTGCGGAGACCTTGAATTTCTGTTATTGTGAATAACTATTTTCTTAGTCTTATTATTGATAGAACTGGTTGAGAAAAAATAAAAATTATGTTATCTCTAGCTAGTCATTAGACACATTGAATCCTTAGATCCCTTAGACCTCAGGTCAGATCATAAAATCTTTTCTTTTTCTTTCTTTTTTTTTTTTTTTAAGAATTGGGGTCTCATTCTGTTGCCCAGGATGAAGTGCAGTGGCACAGTCTTGGTTCAATGAAACCTTGACCTCCTGGATTCAAGTGATCCTCCACCCTCAGCCTCCCAGGTAGCTGAGACTACAGGCACACACCACTACGCCTGGCTAATTTTAAAATTTTTTTTGTAGGGACAGGGTCATGCTATGTTGCTCAGGCTGGTCTCAAACTCCTGGCCTCAAGCAGTCCTCCTGCCTCAGCCTCACAAATTGCTGGGATTACAGTTGTGAGCCGCCACACCCAGCTCAAGATCATTCTTAACTGCAGAGTAATAACTTCTGAAGGAAAGAGATGAAGGAAAAACTGGAAGGGGTAAGTCCCTCTGTGACAGTAAGTCTGAGCTACTCCCCTTTGCTTGCTAGGTGGAGGAGGAACTGCAGGAGCAAGACTTCTTGGACCGCTGCTTCCAAGAGATGCTGGATGAAGAAGACCAAGACTGGTTTATTCCATCACGAGACCTGCCTCAGGCCATGGGACAGTTGCAACAGCAGTTAAATGGACTGTCAGTCAGCGAAGGTCATGATTCTGAAGATATTTTGGTAAGAGCCATATGTAGTTCCTCATGTTATGTAGTGAAAAGAATATAGGATTTGGAATGACAGACTTTCTTTCTGGCCCTACAACCCTCAACAAGTCTCTGGAGCCCTGTGAGCTATTGTTTCTTTGCTCGTTTTATGGGCATTATTAAGGGGTGTATTGAAGATGCATTCCTCCTCATAAAGCACTATGAAACAGTACTGTTGCCAGCATCACCAGTTTTATTTTCTTTTTGCTTGCCAAGATTGGATGCCACCAACCTTTACTTTCTAATGGGATCTTCAAAGTAGAACTGGGATTAAGGATAACAATTTGAACACTGAAGAAGTTTCTTCTCAAGTTATCATTTGCTGCCATTCTCCTCTTTTACTATCCCTCAAATCTGTATTTAATATACTTCTAAATGATTCTGTTATAAAAATTAACCGTTCATTTTGAAAGAAATGTACTCCTGAGAGGTCATTTTCTCCACTTAGAATTAGAAAAACAGATAAATGAATTTCCTGCCTTTCATATTTATGTAGTGTCAGAAGTCTGTGAGCAGGCTGGGCACAGTGGCTCATGCCTGTAATCCCAGCACTTTGGGAGGCTGAGGCGGGTGGATCACCTGAGGTCAGGAGTTCGAGACCAGCCTGGCCAACATGGTGAAACCCTATCTCTACTAAAAAAATACAAAAATTAGCCAGGCATGGTGGTGCATGCCTGTAGTCCCAGCTTGGAAGGCCGAGGCAGGAGAATTGCTTGAACCTGGGAGGCGGAGGTTGCGGTGAGCCGAGATTGCACCACTGCACTCCAGCCTGGGCGACAGAGCAAGACTGTCTCAAAAAAAAAAAAAAGTCCATGAGCAATATAGTTTTCATACAACTCATGTTCTGAACAATCTTTCCCTGTGGTTTGCTAAGGTGTTGCATATTCACAAGACAGTAGAGAACCAAAGAGAGTACAGAAAGATGAAGAAAAATAGAGATTGTGGCATCCAACCTGGTCTGATCGAGTACCCAGGTTTTCACCAAGTGAAAAATTAATTAATTGTTAACTTTTCTCAATTAATTGTACTCAGTTAATTGAAAAATTCTTCTTGGAGTTGAACTTACAGGCCTCTGAGGAGATTTTGGAAAGCATCAGGAGGGAAACAAGAGTCTAAAGAAGGAAGAAGATGCGCTTGCTCAGGGCTATGTCAAGAGCAATTGAGAACAACCTAGCAATAACAGCCTGAGTTACAAGGAATTTTCTTTCTTTCTCTCCCTAAAGCTAAGGGGAAGGTACTGATAATGATGGACTGGGGAAGTTTTAAAATGCAGCTTGCCTTAGGATTTATTATCTCTTGGTTCTTATTTCAGAGCAAAAGTAACCTGAACCCAGATGCCAAGGAGTTTATTCCAGGAGAGAAGTACTGAGCCGACAAAGCTTTGAGGAGGACTTGTCTGTCCCCACATCTGGGGATAGTAATGCACAAAATAGTGGAGCTGAAGATGGGGATGGGGCGGGCGAGGGACGCACAGCGGGAAGGGGAGTGGTGGTCTCACGATACTGTGACTCTGAGTAACTAATATGCTCAGTCTTATTCTACAAGCCTCTGAGTATTTCTGTTTTGTTCTGCTGATTTTTGTTTGGAGCAGTTTCCTGTTTTGTTTTTTTGAATAGCTCTTTCGAGTTAAGGAAATTGCATTTTCCCCACTTCATCAGGAGTGTTCTGCGGTGTGTGTTTAAACAAAATAAGCTGACCAAGATAAACTGGATATTTAGGAAATGCCCCTCTTACCCTGCTGTATACTTACCAAGGACAGTGAGCCCCTGGAGAACTTTTTGTGGAATCTATTGAATTGGATGGGAAAAGGGACAAGCAGAAAGAGCAGGTAGTGCAAACCAGAATTTGAGGCTCAGCTCCCCCATCGCTGGGGTCTCCTGCAATGAACTGGGATAACCAATGCCCTGCCGAGCCCTTGCCTGTTCGTCCTGAACCCCATTCAAGAAAACGCAGACTTAGAGTACTTAGTTTACAGTAACTTTGATGATTGTTGAAAGTTGTAAATCAGAAGGTGGGGCTGTGATGGTGGTTGTCACTTGAGTCATTTAGTTACTGTTGTCCTGTTCATAAGCCTGTGTTCACCATTACCATCAGACTCACCATTTATAAGTAGAAGAGCACTATTGTTGATCTGCCACCTCATCTTTCATGAAGTCTATTCCCTGGCCTCCTTTCCACCCTATCCTACTCTGTTTTTAAGAAAAGATATTGCTGCCAAAGGCATAGGGGAGGCCTGGTGTGCTGGCAATTAGCATGAGCCTGCAGAAGTCATCCTTGAATCTGTTGTGTCTTAATTTTATTTGGACAGCTTTTTTTTTCCAGCCTCATCAACACTTGGTCTTCCTGGTGTCTCAATTCCCTCAGACAAGTTTATGCACATTTTAAAGGATATATTTTTCAGCACACTAGTAAGAAGCTCAGTTCATGGTTTGGATATTTCTTCCCACATTACAGAATTTTGGAAAGGAACTCAAAACCAGCCTAGGAAAGTGAGTCCTGCTTGACCCATGTGACTGTGTACCTGACCCTCTGGGATCTTTTCAGCTATTAAAACATTTTACTGTTCCCACATACCCAGCTTTGCAGGTTTCCTAGATTGACCTCTTAGGATATGTTTCTTTGTCTTTCCTGCCTTTAACTTGTTGGGGTCTTTTGTTGCTACACCTAAAGAACTAAACTGGGTGCTAGGAGCTGCCTTTGTATATAGAGATGTAGATGACAGTGTGATGTATAAGAGACCATCCAGGCCATTCTCCCAGGGATGAGGACTTGAAGAGCCCTAAAGATAATAGTGGCTTCTCTCTGATTGCTACTATGCTGTGTGATAGGCCTAATAGGGAAAAGATACGTAACTTGAAATAAAGTTGGCATAAATTCAGTATGTGGATGTGGGACAGAGGTTGGAAGGAAAGGACTAGGGTATGGAAAGCTGAAGAAATTCTCCTTTTGAGCTCTTGTTGACTCTTTGAACAGTGACAAGCTAATGCCAGATTTAAAATACACATTTTTTCCTATTTAAGTCTGTAGGATTATATCACTTGAAAAATTGCATTCCTTGTTAGGTCACATGTCATAGGAGAGTAGCTTAGAGAACTTGCATTACCAGACACATTAATTCCCAAAGCCTCTGTGTTGAGAAAATGAAACTGTTAACTCTTTTTCAGGGAGGAATATGAATAAAGAAACTTCTTTATTCAAGCTTCAACTTTCAGCTGGGTTGTTCCCTCTAAAAAGGAAAGGACATTGCAAGTGCATAGAGGAAATCTCTCCCTTCTGGGACTGCTTTTTCTCCTTCATCCTCCATGAGCCTGTCCAAGCTCAGAATTCTGAAGGTGGTTAGAAATGTGTTGGGATTGCAGAGAGAAAGGAGCTTGTCTTTCCTCTGCTGTGCTGGTCTGTTTTGGATGTCAGTCTTCAGCCTGGTTTCACAAGGCATATTTGGTCAGGACTATGAAAACTTCCTGCCAGTTTAGCATGGACACTGAGGGCTGGCATTTCTAGTCCTCTTCAGACACTGAATGTGCTGACTCCAGGTATAGGAAGCAGCTAGCAAAGTGATTCTTTTTAAAATGCATAGGACTCTGCTTCCAGTGGTTCCTCTTGTAGTCCAACTCTTTTTGCCATCTATTTTATGTTGGGAGGTGGGGGCACAATTGTCACTCACGACACAGGCTCTGCTAGTTAGAGTTTACTACCTTCTTAGCAGAAAATGCATCTTGTTGGACCTTCACTGGGGAAAGGCTGGGAGCCTCTGGCTGTCTTTGACTTTTCTCACAGGAGTAGAACCAGCAAGCCAGGCTGGAACCCTTTACCCTTAGATGGTGAGACTTGTATTTGTAAGGGGTAATTTTGATGTTGAATTTAAGCCACTACTCTGTTTAAACTTTTTTTTTTAAATTGGCAACTAGAAGTTTGAGAATTTGTATAGAAATAGAACATGTAGGCTGGGCGCAGTGGCTCACACCTGTAATCCCAGCACTTTGGGAGGCCGAGGCGGGTGGATCATGAGGTCAGGAGTTCAAGACCAACCTGGCCAACATGGTGAAACCCCATCTCTACTAAAAATACAAAAATTACCCGGGTGCGGTGGCAGGCACCTATAATCCCAGCTACTCAGGAGGCTGAGGCAGGAGAATTGCTTGAACCCAGTGGGTGGAGGTTACAGTGAGCTAAGATTGCGCCACTGCACTCCAGCCTGGGTGACAGAGCAAGACTCCGTCTCAAAAAAAAAAAAAAAAAAAAAGAGAAGAAGTAGAACATGTATTTTTAACAGTTGCCACTCTGGCTGGTCCCAGTGTTAGTTTATTAGTGATTGATCTGTAATTATTGGGATTATTTATTCAACTCTAAAATTCCAAGATGAAAATAATTTATCTCTTTATTTTCAAGGGAAAAAAAGCGAAATGAATGCCTTTTCAGTTTCTCCACCTTTGAACTGCAGCAGAAAATTCAAGGATACAGCCTAGGCCTGGGCAAATGCAGCCAAAAGCCAGTTTCTGGCAATAATAGTTGACTTTTGGGAATCACATAAGGGTGAAACTAGAAACCATCCTAAGGAGAAGGCTTGACCTTTGTAGCACCTTTAGTTTCCAAAGTCACAGCAGCTGGGGTCCTTTTTTTTTTTTTTTTAAAGCATAGTCTCACTCTGTCACCCAGGCCGGAGTGCAGTGATATGACCATATCTCACTGCAGCCTCAAATTCCTGGGCTCAAGCAATCCTCACATCTCAGCCTCCTGAGTAGCTGGGACTATAGGCACGCACCATCACGGCCAGCTAATTATTTTTATTATTTTTATGTTTTGTAGAGACTGGATCTTTCTCTATTTCCCAAGCTGTTCTTAAATTTTTGTGCTCAAGTGATTCTCCCACCTCAGCCTCCCAAAGTGCTGGGGATTATAGGCTGGGTGTGGTGAGCCACCCGAGCCTGCAGTCTCTTTAATTAAGGTTATAATGCTAACCATGGCTTAAAATACTAAGCAGCATTTTCCAAATTGTTGATTACTATTACATTGATTTTGGGGAAGCTGGGAAGTAAGGAGGTGAGGTGAATACTCTGTTGGTTAACACGTGTTAGAGAGGAAAGTTGTGTAAAGAGGCCGCCAAAGTAAACAGCATGAATGAATCTTCTTGTATTAGGGCGGCTGCAAACCCCAGGTAGACAAATGACAGCCCAGGCTCCTGAATCATCGGGAACCCAGGAGTCTGCCCTACTGTGAGGAGGGGGCAGGCCTTCTTCAATAAGGATCCCACCATCACGGGCTAATAATCTTTCTCAGTTTAGGTGATATTGAGGTATTGGGACTGTTAGAAATCTGACAGATTTGACCAAGATTTGGAGATATGCACATATTGGGAAGGACTGGGTGTCCCTAGCCGCTCTCCTCTGGGATAACGCGGACGTCATTAGTTTGGGAAGCAGGTGGGGAGAAGAGGAGGATTGACTCCGATTTGGAGTGTAGTGGGGTCCTTGATGTCCTTCTGCCTCTGTCCACCTTTCCCCGTGTGACTCACTGCAGCCCGCATTGCTCACAGGGATCATTAGTTCTCCCGGTAGGCAGAGCACCTTCTGCAGACGCTGCTCTGCTGCCTTGTGAATTTTCTCCACAGACTTGGTTAGTTACAATTTGAAAACAGTTTTTTGTTTTTTGGTTTTTGTGGTTTTTTTCCTTTGTTTTAATCTTCTCATATTGAAACTGCTATTCATGACAGGGAAAGGGGAGCAGGAAGCCAACCCAGGGAAACATGAGAGTTTCCTGCATACCACTTGGCCACCTGCCCTCACTGGCCAAACCCCTAGTGCTGTTCCCAGTCAGTCTGGTTTTTAGAGGCATCATGGGAATAGAACAGCTGGATACACTATTCTCGACAGGGTGTCAGGCAGGAGATTCACCTTCCCCAGTCCCAGGGGACAGGAGAGAAATCTGTAAAGGGACAGATGCACCATCTTTATTTTAAAGGAAAAAGCTCCCTCAGATTTTGTTACTAGGAGTCTCCTTTGTGACATTTGCTGGGCTTTCTCCTCAATCCTACCTTCCTATTGGCTACCTTTTATATAAAAATAATAAACATTTTAGACTAATATGACAAAAATGAGATAAAATCTTTAAAATATTTTACTAGTTTACAGTTACTAAAATGTGCTTACTATAAAATAGTAAAATATTTTACTCTGGAAATCATCACTAAGTAATTATTCTGTCCTGTTGATTGTGAGCCTTCAAAAATGTTTAATACTTGAAGGATGGTTTGGGAGGCAGGGAGTCGTTTTCTTAAAAACAAAGCAACTTTAATGAGGCATATGTTACATATCATAAAACACCCATTTCAAGTGTACAATTCAGTGATTTTAGTAACTTCCCTCAGTGGTGTAGCTATAACTATTACTCAGTTTTAGAACATTTTTATCCCTCCTGATAAGATCCTTCATGCTGTTTTACAGTTAATCCTGTTCTTACCCCCAGCAACCACCAATCTACTTTCTCTATAAATTTGCCTTTTCTAGACAGTTCGAATCAATGGAATCATACAATATGTGGTCTCTTGGGTCTGGCTTTTTTACTTAGCTAATGTTTTTGAGGTTCGTCCATGACATACAACACGTTTTGGTAGTTTGTTCCTTTTATTGCTGAGTAGAATTCCATTGATGGATGTACCACATTTTGTCAGCAGAGAGCCTTTTAAACTTGGATTCCAGCTTCCTGTGGTCTAAATGGAACCCTCCGAACGTAAGACTTATAGAGGAAGCTGCTGTGCCTGTCAAAGAAAACCTACTAATCAGAACGAGCTTTGTCATCCGGCGTCAGAACTGCTGCAGAAATTTTTACAATTTTGCAACTTCTTTTTTTACAAGGAACTTTTGTGCTACTACACATCAGGACTTTTGAAGCATCCAATAAATCCATTTAATAAATATGAGCGTGTGTCTGAGTAGACAAGAAAGTGAAACCATCCATGCTACATTGGATAATTTTTCCTCCCCCAGACTGGACAGGGAATCTCAGCTTTCGAAATAGAGTATCCTGTCTCCATTTACAAAGCTGCACAGGTATTAAAGATCGTTCTGCCTTTGTTAGGCAGATTTGGAGGGGAGGCCCAACAGCAAAGATGGAGAGGAAAAGGGAGTGGAACTTGGGGAACAGGAAGCCCCCCAGGGTCTGTGCAGGGCTGCTCAGCTCTTGAGGATATTGTAGATGGTGAGGTAGTGATGGTGTCCCGGGGCAGCCCAGCACCTCCACTGGGCCCAGAAGGCCTTGACTTTGGACACTTACCCTTGTTTCACAAGTGTTTAAAAGCTGTTTTTGCTTTTGTTTTTTTTCCTAATCATTACTTAGTAGTTACTAATCCTTCTTTGGGGGAGGGGCAAGGCTTTAAAACTTAAGAAAATAATTTTCATAAAAATATCAAAAATGGAAAAAATTTACTTTGTAAAAACTTTGCTATACAAACCAAATGGCAGCTGTTGAGAATCTCAATAAAATGTTAAATGCATTTGCTGGCAGTGGTACCCTTTTGCCTAAAGTTGGGTCATTGTGTCATACCGTGTGTGTTTGGGGGCGGGGGCGGTGGGGAGGTGTGAAATTTTTTGTCTCACACATAAGTTGTCTCATGGGTCATAATCTTAGTTGCAGTTTTCCTTTCAAATAGGGTTACAAAGCAGAAAACATGGGCTTGGAAGTGACAGACCTGAGTGAATCCCACCTTCACTACTTTGTGCCATTGGCCTGAACTTTATTTACAAATAACCTCTTTATTTGTAAAGGTGCAACACCTCTCCCCTGGAACTATAATGACAGAATTTTAAAATACTGCCTGACACATAATAGGCACTTAATACATGGTTGCCAATAGTCACAATGATATGTACAACTTTGAACAAAGAGTCAGTGACATCTTTGGGCTAGAAGAGAAACTAGACATTTGTTTTCCTGTTTCTGGGCAAAACTGACTACCTCCCTAGAAAACAAGTATTTCCTATCTGCCTTTCAACTATTGAACAAGTTTGAGAGCCTGCTACATGTCAAGCATTGTCTTAGGGATGGGGCTATGGGGGTTACCAGGCAGCCACAATCCCTGCTGTTGTGATTATGGTTTGGCAATGCCTAATTATTTAAACTGAAACCTCGTTCAAATCTCCCAGTGATTTCTTGAGGGGCTTTATCATATTGTTAAAAAATGATATGGGACCAGCCCAAGGCCCATGGGTTTTGCCCTGAGCCTTATTTCTTAGCCTCATTCCTAAAAACAGAGGGTGGGGGTTGGGGTATTCTGAGCTGACTTGCCTATTTACAGCTTTTTAAAATAGTATAGTTATATGTAGTTTTGTGTATATAGGGTTTACTAGAATGTAACTTCCTTGAAGAGGTGGATGTATATTTATTTTAAAAATTCCATTAAAAAAAGATAAAATTTCATTAACTTAGTTGAAGTATAATGTACAGAAAGGTACAGATATTTTATGTGCAGTTCTATGAATTTTTACTGCTGGAAAAAAGGTGTACTTATTTTTAATCCCTAGAGTACTCATCACACCTACAAGACATTCAATAAATGTTTGCCGAATGAATGGGACAGATGAAGCTGTACTATCTCTGAGATCACACAGGGAGATAAGGAAGCGCTAGCCTTATTCCAGTGCTTGTTCCAAGCTCTCTTGTCTCATCACAGGGCTGTTACAGGCTCAGATGAGAGAAATGTATACATCTCTAATGCGTTGGTAATACAAAATCCCATGGATACCTCCTGATGGTTTGTTGGGGAAAGGACACTAAGTTTAAAATTAAAGGGGGAGAAACTCAGCAAAAATCACTTATGGGCTGGGCATGGTGGCTCACCCCTATAATCCCAGCACTTTGGAATCCCAAGACAGCAGGACTGCTTGAAGCCAGGAGTTCAAGACTAGCCTGGGCAACATAGCAAGACCTGCCTCTACAAAAAAATGACAGAATTAGCCAGGCATAGTGGTACATGCCTGTAGTCCCAGCTACTTGGAAGGCTGAGGTGGGAGGAACACTTGAGCTCAGGAATTCAACGCTGCAGTGAGCTATGATCATGCCACTGCACTCTAGCCTAGGCAAAAGTGAGACCCTACCTGTAAAATAATTTTTTTTTTTTGAGACGGAGTCTTGCTCTGTTGCCCAGGCTGGAGTGCAGTGGCGCAGTCTTGGCTGGCTGCAAACTCCACCTCCTGGGTTCAAGCGATTCTCCTGCCTCAGCCTCCTGAGTTACAGGCACCTGCCACCATGCCCAGCTAATTTTTTGTGTTTTTAGTAGAGATGGGGTTTCACCATGTTGGCCAGGGTGGTCTCGAACTCCTGACCTCATGATCCACCCGCCTCAGCTTCCCAAAGCACTGGGATTACAGGCATGAGCCACCGCACTAGGCCTGTAAAATAAATTTTTAAAAATCACTTGTGATTTTCTGCACTGCAGCCTGTCTAATAGAGCCTTAATAACTGGGGAATAAGCGACTTCATCACATCTAAATGTGACAGGAACTAGGAACACATCTGACCTTATGCACGTTAATACTGCCTCTTTTTAAGCATTTTTTCAACACTTGTATTCTGGGACTAAAAAAATCAAGATGTGCTCCTCTACTAAAACCTCCACTGTCCAATTGGAGTTGCAGTCTAGAAAATCTAAGGAAAAGTGATGGCCATATTCTGAAGAACAAGTAGGTCTCAGCAGTTACATACTCTTCACCAAAATGCTGTTTGATCCTCATCCTGAGAGCATATTTTTAAAAATCTCCAAAGCTCACCACTCATTAATAACCCAACAGTTTTATCAAGACTGAGGGTTATAGCAAAGATGCCTCTGCTGTGTCCTTGCTCTCTCTGCAAGCTTTTTACCAGGTGCTGGACTGGAGACTTGCTGGGTGCTAGACCACAGTGATTTGGTCATAGCTGAATGTGAAGATGGCTGGCTATTCTTTCAGAAGGAACCTGGCTGGAGTTCCTATTGCTCAAAGCTCCAGCTTGCAGCATTGGGCTAGAGCTGATGGAAGGAGAGCTGTTACCATTCTGTTCCACATGAATGCTACACTGTGAA
Organism: Chlorocebus sabaeus; assembly: GCF_047675955.1. NCBI lineage: Eukaryota > Metazoa > Chordata > Mammalia > Primates > Cercopithecidae > Chlorocebus > Chlorocebus sabaeus. The sequence continues at coordinate 70,995,721 of NC_132917.1, read as the reverse complement.
AGAACAGCATCATCTGACTTGGGCAACAAGGTAGTGTTCAAGGCATCTCAGAGGGCCTAATCAGAACTCACCAGCTGTAGCATAGAACTCCCTCAAGTGTAGATGCTGGACCTCTGAGTAATTTCTGCTGCAGAAATTACTCAAGCTGTTTAGTATAATAGAAATGAAAATTCCCCATCCCATCCTTAACCTATTATCATCAGATAGCTCAGGGCAGGGGAAGGGAGTAGACAGAAACCCGATTTTAAAACCAACTCTAGAATAACTGATGTCTGCAAGTTGGAGAACTGATGTGCAGGACATGATCCACATGCCTCCTCATAAAACACCCGGAGAGGCAGCTATTGTGGATCAAGACTCCTGTCCTTAGTCTTCACCAAGCAGCACAGGCAGTGGAACAGAAGCTTCAGGTTTGTCTTCACCGGTCGAACTGTGATATCCAGAGGACAGGAATCATGTCTGCTCTTCACTGATGCTCCTCATTCCCAGGGCCACACAACACAGAAAGTGTCGGCTGTAAGCAGAGCCAGGCTAGTAGCAGCCAGGAATAGGTCGGCCACCTAGGTGAGCGGTGCCTAGTTGGTCTTCTTGGATCTCAGCCATCCTCATAACCTTTCAAGAACTCATTCATGTGAAAAACTGCAGAACGTCCTGCTTACCTGCAATTACTAAATCCAGTGAGGTTCCAATGCTCCCCGTCTAGAATTGTACCTTCCCCCTAAATCCTGCTGGGAGTCTCAGGAGAGGGTGTGATATGCCTGAGGTACTCTCTGTGATGTTCTGCATGGCGAACACTTGTTTCTGGTGACTGTGGTCACACAGGAATCGTTACCCACTTGACACGACAGGAGAAAACAAGTCACAGATTAACTGGCAGTCACATAGTGCGTATGTGTGGTAATATGGGGGGAAGGGTAGCGCTCAGATAAATTATCTGCCCAAGTGCATGCTGAGTGGATGCAGATCACCGGCCGAGCACCTGGGGGCGGGGCTTTAAACCCTGGACTAAATCCACTCCTTAGGCTCCGGGATATCTGCTGGCAGGTGCACTGAGGATGTACACAGCACGTGTGTTTGATGATGCAGTCCAATTGGGGAGTGGATAAAGTGTGTTTATTTTCTTCTGTGTATGTTTTTGTAAACAGGGAAAAGGAAGCAAAAGACTCCTTCCTTCCAGACCTGGTGTCCACTGAACTTGGAGTGGGTGGAGCCCCCTAGGAGAAGTTGTAGGAATAGAAGGCAATGGGATTGACTATCATGGATAGTAGTCCATGACGAGGAGGAGCCCGATGCACCTGGCCCCTAGGCTGGCCCCACCCAGAGCGGAGGAGTGCCTCAGCTTCATCAGGGTGAAGCTGCAGAAACAGTTCTAAACCTGGATTTCTTTGCCCTGGTTCAGCGCCAAAGAAAACCTGGAAGGCTTTCCCCTTCCGCCATGACTGTAAGTTTCCTGAGGCCTCCCCAGCCATGCTTCCCGTATAGCCTGCAGAACCAGGAGCCAATTAAACCTCTTTCCTTTATAAATTACCCAGTTTCAGGTGTTTCTTTACAGTAGTGCGAGAACAGACTAATACAAGTACTCAATAACTTGAGTAAATAAAGGGCTGAATAAATGAACGAAGTGAAACAGATAAACACTATGGGCGATCAGAGGATATGACTTACTCCTGGAGGCCATCATCAGGGGTGGCCTTTATGAGGAGTCTTTGAAGGATAGAGAGGATCTGGACAGGCAGAGGAGAGGGACCTAAAGACCTCAAAAATGGGATCATAAAGGCATTAGGGACAATGAAGATGCCAGTCTGATCAGAGCAGAGAGTTCCACAGAGAGGCAGGAAATAGTCATATTTACAAATCAGAGAGAAAGATATGGTACTGCTGGTCCTAAAGGGCGGGGGATGGACTTGACATTTTGAAATGATTCAAAACCAAATGGTCAGTGCCAAGTTTTTACAATGCAAGGTCCAAGGCTTGCCCCTCAAAGGTAAAGCCTTGGGTTGAAAAGTGATGGTGCTGAGCCAGTGTAATTAATAGAACAGCATCTAAGAGAGGTGTGTTCTCACTTGTGCATGGTGGAGAAGGAAGGACTCTTAAAAATGATCTGGTCTGGCCGGACGCAGTGGCTCAAGCCTGTAATCCCAGCACTTTGGGAGGCCGAGATGGGCGGATCACGAGGTCACGAGATCGAGACCATCCTGGCTAACACGGTGAAACCCCGTCTCTACCAAAAAATACAAAAAACTAGCCGGGCGAGGTGGTGGGTGCCTGTAGTCCCAGCTACTCGGGAGGCTGAGGCAGGAGAATGGCATAAACCCGGGAGGCGGAGCTTGCAGTGAGCTGAGATCCAGCCACTGCACTCCAGTCTGGGCGACAGAGCGAGACTCCGTCTCAAAAAAAAAAAAAAAAGAAAAAGAAATATCTGGTCTAACTCGCTTATTTGGCAGAAAGAGAGAAGGAGACCAAGAGAAGGGAAGACCGCCAGACAGAGGCGGAGGCAGGACTTGAATTTGGAGTCCTGCGAGATGTGCTGCCTGTGCTACCAGGCTGACTCCTCCTCCCCGGGGCAGCCAGGAAGGTAGTCTGCATTTCTCAGTTCGGCTGTTCCTAAGGAGATGGGCCAACTCAGACCCCATAGTCCCTCTGGAAAACACTGAAGGTATTATGTGGGTTTCAGCCCATGGGCAATATTCTGTTCATGTAGAATGTGTCTGACCTATAGTCACAGTGGGATCAGAGAAGGCCTTGAGTGCCTGCCAAGAGCTGGAGCTTTATCAGGCAGAGGGAGGTCTCTGGGGAGAAGGAGAATGCAGGGTCTGGGGGCACGCCCTGCTGGTGAGGAAGCTGGCCTGTGATAGCTGGTCTGGGGGCTCCCTCCTTGCACATCCAGGTGGGCCTAAAAGTGGCACATCCCATCTGACTTTCTCCAAAAAGAGTGATTTCCTTTCCCAGTGCTGAGCTTTTTTCTGCCTTGACACAGTGATAAAATTGTGTTCCTTTCACCTGGAGCTCGAGATCATTGAGCAGCAGGAGCAGCAATTTAAGAAGAAAAGGCTGGCAAAGGGAATGCAGCACTGAACTACCCAAAGACCAAAATCCTTTTGTGGCCTTCAAGGCCCCGGTGTGTGGCTGAAAGGGAGAGCACAAAGATGTGTGACTGAAGGTCTGTGCTCCCATCACATCTCTGCTATCACGCTACTATGTGCAAACACTCAACCTCTCTGAACCTCAGTTTCCTCATCTGTAAATTGAGGAGAATATCGCCACCCTCCCTGGGCTTGTGGGAGGTTCAAATGAAGTTCAGCTACATAGATATTTGTCACTGATTTGCAGTCTTCCTCAACTGACCCCCTGTAAGCCCTCAGTTCCTTATCTGCTGGGGCTGGAGGTGAAAGGATCAATGAGGAGGCAGCTGAGAGTTTCTGCAGAAGTGCCCCTGGATAGCAGAATCAGAGTATGACCAAGAAAGGTCCTCAATGGTAAAGGAGAATGACAAAAAGGAGGGGAGAAGAAGGAAGGGAGGTGGGTTTGGGAGGGTGTACAAAATCCATTTATTCATCTCTCATTTATTTGAGCCTACTGTGTACCAAGCACCATGCTGGGCCCTGGGGACTCAGATGAACAAGACTCTCATTCATTCATTCATTTATTCAATATAACAATTATTAAGGTACTTGTATGAAGCTGCCAGGTGCTGGCATAGAGAGGGAGTCAGGCAGGCAAGTGAGCAATTGAAATGCAGGCTGGTGAATAGCTTAAGACAGGGTGTACAGAGGGAGGCAAAGGGCATCGCAGATGGAGAGAGTCCTCCTATTCTGAGGCTGCAAGGAATGCCCCAAGGCTGGAAGGGACAGTATGTGTTTTGGTGACAGGGGAGCCTGGAAAGGCCAAGAAAGACCCTGACTGCCACCAAGAGTTTGAACCACATGTACATGGGGAGCCAGTGAGAACCTTCCTGAAGGGAAACACCAGACTCAGATTCCAGTTTGGATACAGTGTGGCCAAGTGGAATGGAACTGGTGGATGAAGCACAGAGGAAAGGAAGAAAGGATGAGACTCGAGATGGTTGGGAGGACTGGGTGACTGATTGACCTTTATGGGGTAAGGAGAGGGGACAGGTAGCCATGCAACCTGTATTCACTGAAATGTTAGCAGAGGAGGGTGTGGGGGAGCGGACGGGTATGTGGGCCATCTGAGTGGACATGTTCAGTGGGCAGACCAGAGCTTGAGACTGATTGGAAGTTATCAGCACATTAATCCATGTTTCTCAATCCTGGTTGCCTATCACAGGCCCCAGGGAACTTATTAAGCACATGGGTTCCTAGGCCCTCCCCAGGCACACTGAATCAGAATCTCCGGAGTGGGGCTCAGCAATGTGTATACTGCAGCTCAGTGTTCCTGGTCTTTGTAGTTGTGTAGAGGATTCCTAAGACCAGCCACAGGCTCGATGATTGGCTATAAGAACCCAAAGGACTTAGAAAAGCCATTACGCCCACAGTGATGGATCATTACAGTGAAAAGATACAGGTTAAAACCAGAAAGGGAAAACGGAGAAATGAGGCACCAGCTTCCAATTATCCTTTCCCAGTGGAGTTGTACAGACAATGGTTAATTCTCCCAGTAATAATAGGTAACAGCACATGCTAAGTGTTGTCAACCAGTGAAGTCCAACCAAGCCTTAGCGTTCAGGGTTTTTCTTGAGGGGTCAGTCATGCAGGCATGCAACTCCTGGGGGATTGACCCCAGCTACTAGAGAAATCAAATTGACACAGCAAGGCCCAAAGCCTCAGGCTTACAAAAACATTGTTAGAAGGCAGAATATTCCAAAGGCTTAGAGGTCAAGGACCTCTCAAGAGCTGGTCAAAGACCAGTCCTTTTTTGGGGATGTGCAGGGTTGGAGTGGTCCAAGGCTAGTTAGAGCTAACTAACACTTTGCTGCCCAGTAGTCTATATTAGAATGCCCTGAGGAGCTTCCAGAACGCTCTATGGCCAGACTGTATCCCAGACCAATCACTCAGAGTGTCTGGAGGGGGGTGTGGGTCTGTCCAAGGTCAAGACCCACTGCCATAGATTGTAATTGGTACCAAAGGAGGGAGTGAGCTCATCCCAGAGGGAATGAGGAAAGAGTGCTCACAGATGGAAGAGATGGCCAAGAACAGTGGACTAAGCAGCAGAGGCTGTAGACTGCAGGAAGGATGGCACACAGGGAAGGAGCAACCAGAGAAAGGGGCAGAGAACCAGAGTCCCCATGATCTGGACAGCAAAGAGAGAGAGCAGGCAGTCAAGTCACTTAGGTGGCCTGGTGCCTTAGTCAGCTCAGACTGCTGTAACAAATTATAACAAATTACCAGGTAGCTTAGACAGTAATTTATTTCTCATAGTTCTAGAGGCTGGGAAGTCTGCGATTAGGCTGCCAGCATGATTGGGACTGGGTGAGGACTCTTTTCTTGGTTTCTCATACGGATGCCTCCTCGCTATATCCTCACATGGCAGAGAGGAGGCATGCTTACTTGGGTTTCTTCCTATAAGGGCACAAATCCCATCATGCAGGATACAAACATTCAGTGCATAGCACCTGGGAAGGCTCAGTTAGGTCCACGGGTAGGAGCAGGGTGCCAGGAAGAGCAAAAATTTCTGTCAGCCTGCCACTCTCCTCCTCTTCCACCTCTACTTCCTCCTCCTGCTCCTCCTCCTCCTCCTTCTGATCCCCTCCCTCCTTCCCCTCTGCAGCTCTCCACTCCCCTCCTAGACTTTCTTGATAGAACCAGAAGGGGATACTTGAATTGGCCTGGACTGCCCAGCCTGTACGGTTCTGGGAGTGGGGTGGGTGGATGGAGTGACCTCAGCAGGCCCTCCCAGCTCTACCCTTCTGTGGTCCTGTGGTTGTGACTGGATCTCCAGGATGGACTTTGACCTTTCCAGGTCTAAGCACTGAAGATGTCTTGGTGCTTCTCCCCAGGGGGAAATTCAAAATAAAAACAAAATCACAAACCATGTAACTTTTATATGTACGCTAAAAATAAAATGACTTTTTTCTTGAATTTTCCAGTTGCAAAATTCTGAGTATTTGTAAGCTAAACCTCCTTTGCCCTCTTTTGGAGGATGTACTGGTTGTGGAGCCACTCCGAGTCTGCCTTGGTTCGCCTGTGTCCTGGGTCACCCAGCCCTGTGGACCTTTGAGTCTCAAGCCCATGAACACCAGGGCAAAGGCCTTTGGAGCCCTTACTATTCTTCCTGGGGTAGGGGACACACTGATTCCTCTGCATTTTCCAGCACTCCCTCATCCCCACCCTAATAGCCCTTCAGGGGAGAAGGGCTTTGATAAGTTATTCAGGGATCTCCAGGGTCAGCCCTCAGCTCACTCCCAACCTATGACTCACCATGGCTGGAGCTAGGCTGAGCTCAGGGGAGACCCAGGTGAACAGAGGCCATCCCTGACCTGGACCAGGAGCAGGAGGAGGGAGCAGGACTCTGATCAGCATCAGTCCTGCCTGACAGGGGCCCAGAAGCTTGGGGATTCTGGGGATGCCTTGGCCTGGGGCTCAAGGATCCTCCAAGTTAGGTGTCCAGGAAGAGGGGAACATGAGCTACTAAAGCCACAGCAGAGACTCAGGCCATGACGCATGATGACAGCTGGTACAATGTGGGATTCCTGGAGCAGGGCCTCTGCCTAGCATGTGGCAAGAGCTCAAAAACTAATGGTGGGATCAAATTGCTACCAGCAGAGCCCATCTAGGGTCAACCAAAGAGCCTCCTGCCACCTTGGCCTGTCTCACTGGGGTTCTGCCTTGCTGATTCTGAAATTCTGAAGGCGATTATAGATAAGCAGTTGGTGGCCCTCTCCCAGCCTGGTCCTTCCTGGCCTGGCCACACACTACTTCCAGGAAGCCCTGTTGTCCACGCAATGTGGTTTGCTCTGCTCTGAGTGTGGATCTGGTGTAAACTTGGCATTGGAAGTCGCTGGGCTGGATTCAGACCCTAAGTCCCAGTACAGCAATGTCACTCATTAACCACATGGTCTTAGGCAGGTGACTTAATCCCTGTGAGCCTTGATTTCCTCATCCATAAGTGAAAACTAATACTAGTCCCTGTTATCAGAGCTCACAGAGAGAAGTGTGGAGCACAGTGCCTGGCATATGAGAAGCACTAAGCGTGTGTTAACCGGGTGAACTGGAGGAAATGAAAAAGTGGGGCCTGCCCAGGGATTGACCTAGAGAAGCATCTCCGGGCTTCCTCTCCAGAAGGATCTGGGCCAAACCCTCCCCATCACCCAGAAGGCCTCAGGGGCCAGCAGGCGAGCGGGGAGGAGAGAGTGACAGTGAGGAGGACACCTCTAGACCTAGGAGGGTCCTGTGGGGACCCTTCCTGGCACCCAAAGATGAGGGAGAAGAGGATTAAAGGCAGGAGCTTTCTTAGGACTTATTGAGTCATTATAGGATTGGATTGCACAAGCCCAGCTTACATGATAAAGCTCCTTTTGGAAGGGGTGGACATAACACTGGTTTTAAGAAACAATTTAGCTTCCATGAGACAACTGCAAAGGGCAGCAATAAATGTGAATGCCTAATTCGAATTCAGTCCTCTCCAAAAAGCATCCAAATCTTTGGAAGTTGGTTTTAAAGGAGGTTTCTCCCTGACTCCCACCCAGACCCTGCCCTTGAGGACCCCTCACCCCCTAAAAGGTGAGCTGTCCAATCATCTGGGAAGGGAAACAGCTTCAATTGCTGCCTAGCCCTATGACCCAGTTCCTTTTTTTTTTTTTTTTTTTTTTTGGAAATGGTTTGGTGCTTCTACCCAGGAGAAATTCAAAATAAAAACGAAACCACAAACCATACAACTTTTATATGTACACTAAAAATAAAATGGCTTTTTTCTTAAATTTTCCAATTGCAAAAGTCTGAATATTTTGAAGCCATACCTCCTTTGCCTTCTTTTGAGTCTTGTTCTGTCACCCAGGCTGGAGTGCAGTGGCTTGATCTCCACTCACTGCAACCTCCGCCTCCTGGGTTTAACCAATTTTCCTGCCTCAGCCTCCCAAGTAGCTGGGATTACAGGCACGTGCCACGACGCCAGGCTAATTTTTGTATTTTTAGTAGATACAGGGTTTCACCACGTTGGCCAGGCTGGTCTCAAACTCCTGACTTCAGGTGATCTGCCCACCTCGGCCTCCCAAAGTGCTGGGACTACAGGCCTGGGCCCCCGCATTCAGCCCAATCCGGTTCTTTTGTCAACTCTTTGTTCTGTGATCTTTGTCAGCCCATCTCTTTTCAAAAGCTGTGTGCTATGTTTTGTTGTTGTTGTTGTTGTTTGAGACAGGGTCTCCCTCTGCCACCCAGGCTGGAGTGTAGTGGTGTGATCTCAGCTCACTGCAACCTCTGCCTTGAGGGCTCAAGTGATCCTCCCACCTCAGCTTCCTGAGTAGGTGGGACTATAGGTGTACACCACCATGCCCGGCTAATTTTTGTATTTTTCACTGTATATTTGTATTTTTCACTGTAGAGACAGTGACCATGTTGCCCAGGTTGGTCTCAAACTCCTGGGCTCAAGTAATCCTCCTGCTTCAGCCTCCCAAACTGCTGGGATTACAGGCATGAGCCACTGTGGCTGGCAAAAGTTGTGATATTTATGGGTTGGGGGGAACATCAAGATAGTAGAAGCTTGCTTGGCTTGCTGGATCTTGGGAGATTTTGTTGCCATCCTAAATCTTGGGCCTTTCTCACCTGGAGCTGCAGCAGACATTTCAGCCACACCTCACAATCCTGATTTCAGCTCTCCCCTCTCCCACCACATGACAACCAGGAGCTTCATTAGAAAACCTTAGCCTGACACTATAACCTTTATCCTGCGTTGGACAATGCCTCCCGTGGGAGCCTCCCACCCTCCACTGTCCTCTATTTGTGACATTCACCTTGATGTTTGAGTACCAAGTTCCTCCCTCTTGGTGTCCCACATCAACAAACCAGATGAATACAAAAAAATTACATAATTCCTATGAGCCAACCAGGGGAAAGTGAAGACCAACCATCTAAGGAGATGGGGGGTGGATTATCTGTCACCCCTGGTTCAAGTCAATTGAAGACATACAGGCTGATCATGGACTCAAATATGGCCTGATCTAGAAGTGTGGGAAAAAAATGCCAATTCTATCAGCTTTGTCCTCAGACCCCGACATGAAAGCAAAGTTCACATCTACTGTCCTGATTCTGAAGGAGGCCACCCGTGGTTGGCAGTTCCATTAGCTTGTTCTGCACATGTGTGAATATAGCCTCCAGATCTCCCCCAGCTCCCCACCCCATCCTTCATGCAGAGGTCACTATATGTTTGGATAGATTCCAGGGTGCCATGGGGCCATGTCTGCCAATGGGGAGGGGGACTACTATGAAAAGGTTCTGCACTTGGGGCCCCCATGAGCTTCCTATGGCAGGACAGGCTGGTCCTGCTGTGCAAAGCCTGGTCATCTCACTTCCATTCCTATTCTAGGCCGGGCACTCCTGGTGCCTCAGGCTCCTGCCGCTGTGTCAACCTGTATGTGGTAGGATTCTGAGATCCATGTTGGGTTAGAGCAGTAGGTCTCGGTCACGAGACATTGTCACAACTAGGGAGAAGGTGCTGCTGGTATCTAGTGGGTCAAGGTCAGGGATGCTACTAAACATGCTACAGTGCACAGGACAGCCCTCATAACAAAGGTCTATCGAGTCCAAAGTGTCAAAGAGAAACCCTTGGTTATGGGAAGGGGTGTCCTCCAGAGAGCATGGCCTTAGATTTTCAGCCCCTCTAAGAATGAGATGTTCCTTGTTTATTTTCTCCATCTCTCATCGGCCCAGATGTAGGGGAGGGAAGAGTTAGACCAGGGTAGGATCCAAGCACTCCTGATCCTCTGAGCCAAATATGGTTCTCCAGATAGCACAATTTCCCCCAAAAATGCAGTCCAAAATGGAACATGCTTCCTTCCATCTTCTAGTACATTGGCTTTAAAAACTCATCTTAAAAATATGAAAAAGACATTTTCTGTAGCACTGTTCATAACTGAAAAAGACAAAAAAAAAAAAACAACCTAAATGTCCACTTGTAAGGACCGGATAAGTAAATTACGGTACAGTCATACAGTGGTATTATATGCAGTTGTTAAAAGAGTGAGGTAGCTCTAAATATAATGATATGAAACAATCTCCAAGACATATTATTAAGAATCCCACAGCCAGGCACAGTGACTCACACCTGTAATTCCAACACTTTGGGAGGCCCAGGTGGGAGGAGGGCTTGAGCTGAGGAGTTTGAGACCAGCCTGGGCAACATAGTGAGACCACATCTCTATGAAAATAAAATAATTATCTGGGCATGGTGGTGCACACCCGTGATCTCTGCTACTCGAGAGACTGAGGTGGGAGGATCACTTGGGTCCATGAGGTAGAGGCCACAGTGAGCTATGACTGTGCCACTGCACTCCAGCCTGGGTGACTGAGCAAGAACCTGTCTCGAGAAAGAAAAAGGATACCAACAAGATGCAGGAACAATATGCCTGGTGTACTAATACTTGTAAGAAAATATTATTTTAAAATACTATTTAAACCTAGATGATGAGTGTGAATTAGACACTCTCAGAAAAGATACACAAGAATGCAGTAACACTGGTTGTCTCTTGGGAGGGGAGCTGGGGCCGGGACCAGGAAGGGATAGAAGACAGGTTTACTATTCACTCTAGGTCCTTTGCAACTTTTGAATGTTGTACTCTGTGCATGTACTATCTATTCAAAAACAAACACAGACGGTCTCCAGTTTACGATCGTTCGACTTAATATGTTTAGACTTTACAATGGTGCAAAAGTGATACACACTCAGTAGGAACTACTTCGAGTACCCATACAACCATTCTGATTTTTACTTTCAGTATTCAATAAATTACATGAGATATTCAATACTTGATTGTAAAACAGGCTTTGTGTTGGATGATTGTGCTCAGCTGTAGGCTAATGTAAGCATTCTGCGCATGTTTAAGGTAGGCTAGGCTAAGCTATGATGTTCAGTAGGTTGAACGTATTAAATGCATTTGTGACATGATATTTTCCATTTACAGTGGGTTTATTGGGAGGTAACTGCATCGTAAATCAAGGAACCTCTGTAGAGTACACACGATGGAACATTATTCTACCTTAAAAGGGAATAAAATTCTGATACAGCCTACAACATGAATGAACCTTCAAAACATTATGCTAAGTGGAATAAGACAGACACAGAAAGATAAATCTGTATGATTTCACTTACACGAGGTACCTAGAATAGGCAAATTTATAGAGACAAAAAGTAGAATAGTGGTTACTAGGGTCTGGGGGGAGAGGGAAGGGAGTTACTGTTTAATGGATACAGTTTCTGATTGGGATAATGAAAAAGTTCTGGAGGTGGGTAACGGCAATGGTTGTACAGCATTGCGAATGCACTTCACGGCACTGAACTGTCCACTTAACAGTGGTTAAATGGTATGTTTTATGTTACAAACATTTTACCAGAAAAGAAAAACAAATACATAACATAATCTATTTTAAAATATATGTTTTACAATTTCAGTTTCTAACGACCACTTAATGAAAACCCACCACCTCCAGCGGGAGTGTGTGGCATGGAAGAGCCTGAGCTTTGGAACCAAACTGAACTAAATTGGATTCATGGCTCCACCAGTGACTAGTTTTGTCACCTTCTAAATTAATCTTCTAGATAGAGCAACTAAATTAACCTTCCAGAGTAGAGGTCAGTAAACTTTTTCTGTAAAGGGCAGGATAGTGAATATTTTAGGTTGTGCGGGCTATACATGGTCTCTGCTGCCAGCAACTACTCAATGTAAAAGAAGCAGTCAGCCGGACGCGGTGGCTCATGCCTGTAATCCCACACTTTGGGAGGCCAAGGCGGGCAGATCACAAGATCAGGAGATCAAGACCATCCTGGCCAACATGGTGAAACCCCATCTCTACTAAAAATGCAAAAATTAACTGGGCGTGGTGGCACATGCCTGCAATTCCAGCTACTTGGGAGGCTGAGGCAGGAGAATCACTTGGACCTGGGAGGCAGAGGTTGCAGTGAGTGGAGGCTGCAGTGAACTGAGATCGCACCACTGCACTCCTGCCTAGCAACAGAGCAAGGCTCCATCTCAAAAAGAAAGAAGCAGTCATAGACAACACATGAATGAATGAACGAGACTGTGTTCCAATAACAATAGGCAGTGGCTGGATTTGGCCCCCAGGCTGCAGTTTGCCAACCTCTGCTCTACGGCTCTCCCACTTGTTGTGGGAGTAATTGGGGCAATGTGTCAAATTGTTTGCTCAATGCCTTATGTATAATAAGCAGCCAGTAAACATTTTTTATTGATGTGGTTGTTGAGGTAGGTGCTGAGACTGCAGAAAAAGGAGGTCACATTTATTGAGCACCTACTGTATACACAGTAGGGTCAACTCTTAATGGGACAGGACTTCATTTGTTATTTTTATTAGTTACTTAATCAAAACATCTCATGTTGGCATGGAGCTTCATGCTTGGGTCCATTAGCTTGTTTCATCTTCCTGATTACTCTCTGGGGTAAATTTCTAAATCAGGAAGCCAGGCCTCCAAGTTCCCTCTGCTAGGGAGAGCAGAGGCAGCGTTTGAAACGTCAACCCTCTTATTTCAAAGCCTGGGTTCTCAAGCAGCGGTGGTACTGCCTGCCCCTTCTCCACCCTGTTCCCTCCACCCTGAGAGATTTGGAAATGTCTGGGGCTGTTTTGTGGGGAAGGGGTACTTAAAAGAATGAGGAAGCACTGCTGGATTTTAGTGGCCAGGATCCAGGAATGCCAAACGCCCGGCAGACTTGTTTAAATGTCCGTAAAACAAAAAATTACCCAGTCCCAAATGGACTCCCAAATGTCAGCGGCGCTCCACATCATGCTGCCCAGATGCGACTCCATTGCCACCCTCCCGTGAGCAGCTCGCAGTCCTATGGGGAGAGGGTGCATGGAGCACAGAGTGGTCAGCGCGAGGATAGATGGAGGCTTCCCTCAAGGGCGAGGTGGTATGGGGAAGATGTCTTCATTTTTGCTGAGAGTGGAAGAGACAGGGGGCACAAGTTATTAAATTTTAAGTTTAGCAGATTCTTTCTGTTTCCCTCTAAATCTACGTGAAAGGCAGCGTGGAGTAGTAGAAAGAGCTCTGGATTGTCAGCAGCTAAAACTACCAACTTGACCACTGAACAGCTGTGCAAGTAGGGTAACCGGCTTGACCTCTCTGGGCTTCAACATTCTCGGAGTGAAAAGATCATGATACATGCTTGTCCCCTTGCAGGGCTGTAGCTAGGTTCAGGTGGAGCAACTGAGTGAAAGTACACACCTCTGTACAAAGGGCAGGCATGTTACTAAGTGAATTGTAAAGCAATTGTCAGCACAATAAAGCTCTTCCCTTTTAAATCTTGAGTTTGGTTTCCATCTAACAGCCCAGGTGCAGATAACTGCCACCGCTGCCCCTCGTGCTCAAAAAATTGAGATTTCGCTTTGATTGCATCTCCAGCAAAACCAGCCAGGGCGAAAAATGAGCCCAGGAGAGAGTGACTGTGCTTCCTGTTGGCCAAACCTCCTCAGAGTCATGGAGAAGCCATCCATTCCCAGCCAGAGGCTGAGCGAGAAAAGGGGCTGGAACAGCCTGAGGGGGTCACCTGTGGGTCAGACCCCCCAAGCCGGTTTTCCCCCAGGACAGGAGAGGAGGGGCTAATAGTTCCTTTGGTCAAAATGTCAGGTTGGAATCAATCTATATAAATGTCAAGCTTGCTCTATATGCAAAAGTGAGGAGATCATCATAGCAGGAAGCCTGTCTGCAGGACGAGGTACAGACATTTTCTCTCTGATTTCTCAAGACTGATTTCTCTTTCTCTACTCAGAGCCCAGATGGCAGCCGGGTCCCCTGCCTCTGGAGATCTAGCTAACTGTGGTCCTGCCTCTGCAATTCCACATGTTCCGAAGGCTTCCCCAAACTCTCTACAAGGGTCTGGGAGGACTGCATCAAGCATCACGTGGCCTGTCCCTCTGCGTGTCCTTGTCAACCCAGCCATGAAACTTGATCCTTCTCTAGTTCCAAAAACAAAAACAGAAAAACAATTCCACATGGATCCCAAAGAGAGAGAATTTGAGGACGTTTCCCCATGCCAACACAGTAAGCAACCTTGTTTTGCAGCAAACAGGTGTTGGAGTCAAACTTCTAGAACCCAACTCCCTTACTTATGTAATGGGGTGACCTCAGGAAGTCGCTTAGCCACTGGGTTCAGTATTTTCATCTGTAAAATGAGGCTGTGGATCTCTACATTAAAAAACTGTTATGAGGACTCAAATTTATCATGTAAATGGCAAGCACATAATACATGCCTGTTTCAGTTAGAGCTCTTGGACACAGATTGATTTAATTAAATCACTTCCTTTTATTTAAAAGGAAGGTGGAGGCTGGCCTAACTGCAGAGTCCGGCAACCTGTGTAAGCATGTGTAACCATGTGTAAGCAGAACTGGATCAGAGCTCTGCCTCTGTTTCTTTGCATTCCCAGGGCTCTCCTCTCTTCTATGTAATTGTTTCCTTTTCTGTCCTCCAGCCTTCCTTATAGCATAAAATGACTGCAGCTGTGCCAGGTATCGCACCTACCTTCTGCAGCATCCAGAAGAAGAAAGTTCTTTTTTCTTTGACGTGGAACAAAAGTCCTGGGTGGTGCTCTGATTAGAACACTTCAGGTCACGTTCCCACTTCAGAAGCCATCACTGAGGCTGGGGGCATCCATTCCATGATTGGCTTAGGTGACAAAGGGGTGGGATTATGCTGTGTTCCCTTTGCGGGGCTCCAAAGTCCAGGTTCCTCCATGTGCAATCCTGTCTTCACATCTGTGTCCCCAAAGCCTGGCACAATGTTTGACACACAAGGAGACATTCAGTAAGAGTTTATTGAATGAATGGTGCTTGTTGAATGAGGATTATAAAATCTAAGGAGAGAATAAGTGTGTGTGGGGTTCTCTGAATCAGTTGCTCAGTTAGTGGGAATTTGCCAGATATTCTTTTCAATGAAATCCCAGGTTGCAAATGTTGACCTTCACCTCTTCCCAGAGAGCAGCTTGCTTCTCCTGGTGACATCTGGGAAAGCCTATATGTATCCCCTTGCCAGGCCTCGGGAGTCGTCTGAAGGCTGCCGGTGCTGCCTCTGCAACCTCTGCAACCTCTGCACAGCTCGCTCATGCCGGGGAGCATGAGAGCCAAACATCCAATTCCATTTTTAATCATTGAGTAGTCCAATAAGGGAGATTAAATTTATCTTTAAATAGCTTTTTTTTTTTTTTTTTTTAGAGACATCTCAGAGTCTCGCTCTGTCGCCCGGGCTGGAGTGCCGTGGCCAGATCTCAGCTCACTGCAAGCTCCGCCTCCCGGGTTTATGCCATTCTCCTGCCTCAGCCTCCCAAGTAGCTGTTAAATAGCTTTTTAAATGAGGAGGAAATTGAGATTTGAAAGGGCAGGGCTTTTAAAAAACAAAATCAGAGTGTGTGGGGAGCTGAGCCCCCCCGTAGCCATCCTGAGGGACTTTCTCTGTGGCTGACATGAAGATCTTGGCAAGGTGAGGATATGAAGTCTAGGGGAGCAGAGCCACAGTGCCCACGCCCCAGAGAGGGACACCGACTCCGGGGTGTGGTGGAGGAGGTGGAACAGCTGAGCCCCACGCTTCACAGAGACCCTGCTCTGGGCCCACCGGAGCACTCAGCATGGGAGGTGAAGGAGGCAGTGGAGCCGGATCACACAGCATTCAGCCAGGGCTGCCCCGAGCCTCCACGGCCAACACCCAGGTGTGGGATGCCCATTCAACAGTGCCCCAAGCTTGGGGAGGATGGAAAACCCCAAACAAATAACTCGAACAAATCCCTCCTTGGGGTTCAGACCCACACCGCTGCTGGCATGTCCTGGATGGCCCATGGTCTCCTCCAACCCACTGCGTCCAAACACCAACTCATCACCCCACTCATGCTTGCTGCTCCCCAATTCTGACTCCAATCTTTGTAACAGCCTCTCCAGGCCCCCCCCACATTTCCTGATAAGCTGCTTGGACATTGTCCTAGACCATCCTCCACCTATTTCTGCATAGCCATAACTTACCATTGCCTCTCTCGACCCTCCCCTTTCAACCCTCCCAGCCCCTCTCACCTGGATTGGCCTTTCTGGCTCTAGTCTTGCCCTCTCCAAACTTCTCTCCACATCTCACCAAATCTGTGCTTCCAGGACACAAATCATATCCTGCTAGTCACCTCCTCAAAAATCAAGGGCTCCCCATGGCCTACAGAATAAAGTCTATGTTCTTAACAGAACACCCAGCACCCACCACTTGTCATTCTATTCTCATTTCCAGTGCATAAGGAGCCTTGTTGTCAGAGCCCAAGGACGCTTTCCTGTCTCAGAACCTTTGCTCGTGCCGCTCTGGACACAGGGCCTGCCTTCTCCCTTTCTCTTCGTCCTGAAGACCTTCTCATTTTCCAGGCTCCTATTTCAATGCCTCCTCCTGCAGGCACCTCCCTGCAGGTGTGGGGACAGGAGTGGGTGGCTGTTTTCTCCTTCCTGCCACTGCCCCATGCTGGTGTCTCTTTCAGCATGTTTTTCATTTGGCCTAGGGCAGTGAGGACAGTGGCCTACTACCTATATTCAGCATTTATGTTGTATCAGACACAGCCAGGTGAATTTCCACCCATGATCTCATTGAATCCACACAGTTAGGAGAGAAGGTTTGTCCTGTTTCATGGACAGGAACTTGAGGCTCAGACAGGAGAAGTGACTTGCCCAAGCAAGGGACAGAGCTGCACTCTGCACTCTCGGTGGAGTCCAGCGAAGTTCCTCCTCCACCTCCCTGCACAAGGCAGCTGCCGGGAGGCAGAACCCTCTGGAAACCCATCTGTACTCTGTTTTTTTTTAAAAGGCTCTTGAATTTCAAAGTGGGCTGGAGGAACACACTCCTGTGATCACTAATTCACATTTGTCCTCCCTCCCTGGCCCTGGCCTTCCCAAGGACTGCCATGAATCAGGGCCCCAGGCCCGGCACTGAGCAAGTCTGCATAATTTCCTGAATGTCACCAAACCCACCTGTCACTCCCTGAGCTTCCCAAACACCATTCCCAGTGTACCCAGGGAGGCTCCGAGCCATATGCCAGGAAGCCCCTCTGTGAAATCCTATTAGTGCTCTCAGCTAATTAGCTTTAAAGCACTCTAAGTAATTAGGAAGGGGGCCATACAGTGTCCCCACTGGGGAATGGGAAGTACACCATTCAGACAGCCTCGGAGAGCTCCCTCATCTCTCCCTCCACACTGTGAACTCATCTCTTCCTGAACATCTTCCCTCTCTCCCATGGCCTCGGTGCTGTGCTAGGGCAGGAGCATGGCTCAGAGAAACATTTATATTCAGACATATAACGGGAATGGGAGCAAGTTTTGAGATATTAACTTAGATTTTCTTTCTCCTCTTTGCCCTTCCCTCTCATTTCAGCCAGCAGCAGCTCTAAACTTCACTGCTGCAGGGAGGATGTGGCAGAGCGGAAGGAGGGAGGCAGGAGGCAGGGGGACCGCCCCCCAACCCTCTAGCATAGCATTTCCTGCTGCCCCCAGCAACACAGTGGTGTGTCCAAATGATCCCAGGCCTACCACAGAACAGAAATGATGGATAGAAAAGATGGATGTAGGCTGGGCACGGTGGCTCATGCCTGTAATCCCAGCATTTTGGGAGACTGAAGTGGGTGGATTACAAGGTCAAGAGATCAAGACCATCCTTGCCAACATGGTGAAACCCCGTCTCTACTAAAACTACAAAAATTAGCTGGACATGGTGGCATGCGCCTGTAGTCACAGCTACTAGGGAGGCTGAGGCAGGAGAATCACTTGAACCTGGGAGGCAGAGGTTGTATTGAACCAAGATCGTGCCACTGCACTCCAGCCTCATGGCAGAGTGAGACTCCATCTCAAAAAAAAAAAAAAAAAAAAAAATCAAAACAAAAAGCGAACCAAAAAAAAAAAGGAGAGAGAGAGAGAAGATGGATGTCTCAGTGGCAAGCAAGGTGGAAGGATGACCAAAGACAAGGTGTCTCTCTGCACCCCAAGCCCCCTGACCTCACATAGGACCAGAGCACTGAGGAACAACTGACTGCCCAGGAAAGGGACGTTGAGTTCAGAAACTCAAGTGTTACACTAAAAATCAAGGAATTTAAGATCAAATTTCTTATGCACTGCATTCTGGACTGGGATTCAAGGTGCCATTGAGGGAGCACCTCCCAGGGCTGGGGTTTTGTTTGCAGCACTCTGCATCCATTTTCTCTGACCTCCCAGCAGCCCACTGAGGAAGACATTACCACCCTCATGTCACAGATGGGCCAGGCCACAGGGAGGCCACTGGGGAGAAGGAGAAGCAGGGACCTGAGTCCGAGGTTGGGAGCCACCACCGTCTCACTCTGAGGGCGGTGCTGTGCAGCTCCCCAAGAGGAGGGACCAGAGCTGGAGGAGTGGACAGTCACAGACCCTCCTTGGGCTGCTGTGCCATTGCTAGAACCTTCTCTTTAGAGAGTACCAAGTACTTCTACCCGTAGCACTTTCCCTGGCTGGAATCCTGCAACTGTCACAGTGGCCCGAGATCCAGGAAGGCAGAGCAGAAGCATCGTGCCCACTTTCCAGCAGGTGCAAGGGAGGCTGAGGGGTGACACACAAGCCCCTGGGGGAGTGAGGAGTGGAAGGGTGCATGGTGGACCTCTGTTGACTGCCCGCTCCCTCAGCCGGCACGTCAGGACCCAATGGAAGTTCCAGGTTACAATTACAGAAGTATTTTGGGTTTCAGATTTTTTCAGATTTCGGAATTTGAAAATCTGAAATCCAAAATGCTCCAATGAGCATTTCTTTTGAACCTGGTCTTTGAATATCATGTTGGAACTCAAAAAATTTTGAATTTTGAAGCATTTCAGATTTCAGATTTTGGATTAGGGATGCTGTATTATCTTCTGAATGAGGCCACTCATTCAGGAAAACCCAGAGCTTGGGGAGATGGAGCTGCAGGCCAAAGAGGTGATTTCTGAGGCGCCTGTCAGTGCAGAAGGGCCTACAAAGTGGTGAAGGCAACCCACAAAATAGGAAACCCAGTATTAGCTAATGGAACACTGATAAAACCTGCTCAACTTGTCTGTCTCTGGCCAATTCAAATGAAGCCAAGCCAATGTATTATTTAAAAAAAAAAAAAAAATGGGAGGCCGAGACAGGCGGATCGCAAGGTCAGGAGATCGAGACCATCCTGGCTAACACGGTGAAACCCCGTCTCTACTAAAAAATACAAAAAACTAGCTGGGCGAGGTGGTGGGCGCCTGTAGTCCCAGCTACTCAGGAGGCTGAGGCAGGAGAATGGTGTCAACCTGGGAGGCGAAGCTTGCAGTGAGCTGAGATCCGGCCACTGCACTCCAGCCTGGGCGACAGAGCAAGACTCTGTCTCAAAAAATAAAAAATAAAAAAGACACTAATTTCTCTGCAAAAGCACTGAATTGTACCATGAATCATCAGTGGTGATTTTTTAGGGATATGAAGAAGGGGATTTCACAATACATCACACGACATACCGTCTTCCTCATCTCCTCTAAATGTTTCTCTCTCTGCAAGCCCAGTCCTCTCCATAGTTGTCCAAATCCCTCCCTCTTTTCTCTTGTCTCCAAAACTGAAAGCTGTGCTCTGACTTTCTATATCCCTCCCTCCCCTTCTTGGACCACCCAGGAAGCCCCACACTTCCCCAGGATGTCCCCTCCTCCCCTCCTGGCATCTCCCGTCTTTCCTCAAATGGACGAGTTTGGCCTCTCTTAGCTTCTCCAACTCTGCATCTCAACCTTTCTCCCTTCACTACACAATAATGTCCAGGAGGCCAAGAGTTCACAAACCAGGGACCCTCCCTTTCCAGCAGGGAGGAGAGAGGTGACTGCAAATATTTAGTTATAATTTTCTTCCCTGCCATGCCGTTTCCATGGGCAGTGCTGAGCCCCAGTCCTGGCAGATCTCAGAACTCAGCTCTCATGACTGTGGGGCAAATGGGGCCCAGGGAGCCTCTGCGTTAAGGACCGTGTATCCCACTCTGCAGCTCTCCTGCCCTGACCTCTGCCCCTTCCTGGTCCCCCAGGCCTGCCCTGCCCTGTTTGCCTCAGCCTGCCCAGGAAGGCCACTGTTCGAGGCCTCCAGGAGGCTCACCCCAAAGTAGGCATTATGACAGGGACAGACATGTCCAACCCAAAGATTCTGCCTGGGGCTTTGCACCAGCCAGGAAGCTCAGGTGGACAGAGCTGGCCCCAAGCCCAGTGGCAGGAGAGGCAGGCCAAGTTTGAGCCCTCAACAGTGCTGCCCTCATCCCCAGGCCTGGCTTCCTCCTGGCATCCAGTCACCCAGGTTCCACCCACCCTGTGCTCTCCCAGATCAGTGGACTTCTGCTATGGCACTAGAGGGTCAGAGCTGCAGAGGGCCCTGGAATTTATTAGCTGAGTCCACCTCCCATGCTCAGGATGGGGATGTTAAGGCCTAAAGCGAGTCAGAGACCTTCATCCACAAGAAATCACATAACTTTGGACAGAATGAGCTAGAATCCTGGTCTCTGAACTTCCAGGTTAGTGTTTGCCCCAGAACACATGGGGATTACATCATTCCTAGCCGGGCTCATTGGCTCAGGCCTGTAATCCAAATGCTTTTGGAGGCTTAGGTGGGAGGATTGCTTCAGACCAGGAGCTTCAGACCAGCCTGGGAAGCAATTTGAGACACTGTCTCTATTTTAAAAAGAAAAAAAAAAAAAAAAAAGCCAGGTGTGTGGTGCACATCTGTAGTTCCAGCTACTTGGGAGGCTGAAGCAGGAGGATTGTTTGAGCCCACGACTTCAAAGCTGCAGTGAGCTGTGATTAAGCCGCTGCACTCCAGCCTGGGTGACAGAGCAAGACCCTGTCTCTAAAATGATAATAATAATAATTTCTAAACTCTGGAGATGGGTGTTGTTGAAATTGGTGAAATTGAAATTGTAGATTGTGGGTTCTCCTATGGTTATTTGTATTTTAAGTGGAGCACAAGATCGAAACATCTCCTTGACACACAGGCAAATCCACAGAGGCAGAAAGGAGATGAGTGGCAGCCAACGCCTGGGGAAGGGGCGGAGTTGGGAGTGAGTGTTTCATGGGCACAGGGTGTCCTCTGGAGTGATGAAGAGCTTCTGCAGTGATTGGTGGTGATGGTTACACAGCATGGCGAGTGTACTAATGCCACTGAATTGTACATTTGAAATGGTAAGTTTTATGTTTCATGTATTTCACCACAATTAAAAAAGAAATCTCCTTAGCCGGGCGCGGTGGCTCGCACCTGTAATTCCAGCACTTTGGGAGGCCTAAGTGGGTGGATCACAAGGTCAGGAATTCGAGACCAGCCTGACCAACATGGAGAAACCCCGTCTCTACTAAAAATACAAAAATTAGCTGGGCATAGTGGCAGGTGCCTGTAATCTCAGCTACTTGGGAGGCTGAGGCAGGAAAATCACTTGAACCCAGGCGGTGGAGGTTGCGGTGAGCCGAGATCGCGCCATTGCACTCCAGCCTGGGCAATAAGAGCGAAACTTTGTCTCAAAAAAGAAAAAAAAAAAACAGAAAAGAAATCTCCTTGACTCAAATACTATAAGACCTGCATTGAGGAAAGGTCTGACCACTGGGAGTTTGTTTTGCTTCTTCTCTTCTCTCTTCTGTCCCTCCCTCACCAGACCTCTGCTGAGAGTGTTCCCAGTCTAAGAGGAGAGCTATACACAGTGTACAGAGTGACTGAGAATCCACTCTAGGACAGCATGCTGAGAAATAAGACAGAACCAAATGGTAAAAGGAGTTGTTCCTGGAAAAACATCTAGGAATGGGGGAGGAGCACAGATCAAGCAACAGGGGAGGGAGCCTGTGACAGCCACCTCCCCCACCGGGCACCACTGAATGCTCTGGTGGTTCCGAGTTCATTTTTAATTTTTTTTTTTTTTTTTTTTGAGATGGAGTCCCACTCTGTGGCCCAGGCTGGAGTGCAGTGGTGCAATCTCGGCTCACTGTAACCTCCACCTCCTGGGTTCGAGCAATTCTCCTGCCTCAGCCTCTCAAGTAGCTGGGATTACAGGCACCTGCCACCATGCCTGACGAATTTTTGTATTTTTCATAGAGACGGTTTCACCATGTTGGCCAGGCTGGTCTTGAACTCCTGACCTCAGGTGATCTGCCTGCCTCGGCCTCCCAAAGTGCTGGGATTACAGGTGTGAGCCACTGCACCTGGCCCTGAGTTCACTTTTTTTGACTCCACGTATGAGTGGGATCATGTGCTATTTGTCTGTCTGTGTCTGGCTTATTTCACCTAACATGGTGTCCTACAGGTCCATCCACGTTGTCACCAATGGCAGGATTTTATTATTTTTATAGCTGAATAGTACTCCATTACATATGAGAAATGATCCATGCATGAGGGGGTGGATGTGCTAACTCCCGGATTTGATCATTATGGAGGATATCTGTGTTGAAACATCAAATTGTGTACACGAATATGTACAAATACAGTGTGTCCCTTTCTAAAAAGCTGGTTCACTGTGGAGACGAGTAAAGCCTTTCATAGCTTCGAGGGAGATCACAGACTGTGGAGCGGGCTTGGGCCTCTGGTGCTCACCCCTGTACTTCCCAACCACAACCCTCCCTCTCTCCAATGTCAGGCATTGTCCTTCCCCTCCCTGAAGGCCCTGCTTCGAGCCTGCCTCCTCCTTCTTCACCCAAACCAGTCACGCTGTGTTTTCATTCCTTGTTAGAAAATTACGTAGGCCATGAAGATTTGCATACATTTACCTGCTTTCTGTAAAGGTTTCTACACCAGGCAGTTTCCCACAGATTTGGAGTCTCATTGCATTGAAATGGTAAATTATTTCTTGGTTAATCCCTTCACTGAATTCCCCGCAGGGCCTAGCAGCATGTTCTGCACCGTGAGTCCGTCGTCCGCCAGATGCTGGTCCTCCACCTGGTGTGGGGGCCTCCGAGCACCCTCCCCATAGTGAGGGACTGGCAGCACTCACTGGCGTGGGAGGCAGTTGATACCCACTCTCCTTGGAGTGCTCCTGTCCGTGTTAGATCTGTGGTCTGAGGGATGTGAGGAGCCCAGAATAGTTCCCCAAGGGGAAGAAATAAAAGTCCCCACAAAAGAACAGAGCTTGCCCATCCACTGAGGAACAGTCCTGCAGGGTCCTTTCTTGACCTTGCTCAGCTGTGAGCTCCCTCCTTAACCACCTCTTCTGTTCCTCCTCCTTCCCCTGCTCCTCCCATAAGGGCCTGGGCACTGTGCTGGGCCCCTGCCTCTTGTGTTGGGCTTTCCCCCTTGCATGGAGCTCTCAAGGAAGCCATCAGGTTGAACATCTTCCCCACAGGGTGCAGCCCAGTTGAACACCCAGCACTGTCAGCCACGGAGTGTTGCATGAATGTGCTCACCCCAACCCTTCAACCCACACACAGTGCAGCCTTATCCCAAGCATGCACTTTGTAAACACACACGTCCCAGGGACAGGCAGGGAGCCTAGGTTCCCGTCTCGGCTTAGCTGCTGATCAAGGTACGACCTTAGTCCTTCTCTCTCCGGGCCTCAGTTTTCTGGCTGTATGATGAGACCACTAGACTCAATGAACCTGGGTTTCCTTTCAGCGGGAGTGCCCATGTTCACCAAGTTGTCCTTGGTGTCACTCAAGCAGCTTCTCCTGCCTCCCCCCAGCCCCGCCCCCCACACACACCTCATGGTTAGAGTGGGAATGAGGAGGTGTGGGTGGATAGTCCCCTCAGAAACTGCTGGCCCTGCTGGTGTCGCCACCCAGAACCTCTGGACACAAAGCCCTCCATGGACTGACCCTGTCCCTCTGTACCTTCACCATCTCCGCTTCTGTCTGCCTGAAATATTCTTCACCCAGGTTAGAGTTGGTTCCTTCTGGTCATTCAGGTCTCAGCTCAAATGTCACCTCCTCAGAGAGCTAGAGTACCCCTTCTCTGTCACCCTGCAGCACATCACTATGTTCTGTTCTCTTTAGAGCACTCACCACCACAAAGAGTGATTATCCAATTCCTTCCTCCCTCCCTCCTTCCCTCCCTTCCTTCCTTCCTCCCTCCCTCCCTTCCTCCCTCCCTTCCTTCCTT
This sequence comes from Chlorocebus sabaeus, assembly GCF_047675955.1. Taxonomy (NCBI): domain Eukaryota; kingdom Metazoa; phylum Chordata; class Mammalia; order Primates; family Cercopithecidae; genus Chlorocebus; species Chlorocebus sabaeus. Next base: position 70,971,541 of record NC_132917.1, on the reverse strand, counting down.
TCTTCCTTCCTCTCTTTCCTCCCTTCCGCCCTTCCTTCCTTCCTCCCTTCCTCCCTTCCTTCCTTCCTCCCTTCCTTCCTTCCTCTCTCTCTTTGCTCCCTTCCTTCTTCCCTCCCTCCCTTCCTCCCTCCCTCCCTTCCTTCCTTTCTTCCTTGCTTTCTTTCCTTCCTTCCTTCCTTCCTTCCTCTCTCTTTCCTCCCTTCCTCCCTTCCTTCCTTCCTTCTTTCCTCTCTTCCTTCCTTCCTTCCTCTCTTTCTTTGCTCCCTTCCTCCTTCCCTCCCTCCCTCCTTCCTTTCTTCCTTCCTTCCTTCCTTTTTCTTTCTTTTTGAGACAGGGTCTGGCTCTGTTGCCCAGGCCAGAGTGCAGTGGCATGATCTCAGCTCACTGCAACCTCTGCCTCCCAGGCTCAAGTGATCCTCCCACCTCAGCCTCCTGAGTAGCTGAGACCACAGGTGTGCACCAACAAGCCTGGCTAATTTGTGTCTGTTTGTTTGTTTATTTTGGTAGAGATGGGGCTTAACTATGTTGCCCAGGTGGGTCTTGAACTCCTGGGCTGAAACGATCCACTTGCCTCAGCCTCCCAAAGTGCTGGGACTGCATGCATGTGCCACCATGCTTGGCCCTATTTCTTTACTTGTTCATTGTCTCCCCATCTCACACCCCCATCACCCATAGAATGAAGGAGGATAAGGGTTTTGTTTTGTTCACTACTGTATCCCTAGGACTTAGAATAGTGACTGGGACATCGTAGGTGCTCAGTTAATGTCTGCGAACAAAGAAATAAAGATGCTTACTCTTCACCCTCATGAAGCTTCTGTCTGGAGCTTTCCTGCTGGACTGTGTGCAGTGACTGACTGGGCACCACATCAGCCCAGAGCAGTGGTTACCATAGAGGTTTCCAGGAGTCTCCAAAGGTGTGAATTTGAATTTCTAGAGGAGAGTCCTGGGAATTTTTATTTGGGGGCCGCTGCTTTAGGTGACCAAGAATTGGTTCAGGTCAGGGCCTAGCAGAAAGGTTTTTTTTTTCCCCCCTTCAAATTCTTGTGACTGTCTGTGCTTTTAAGGGGACATTAATAGCTTCATCCAATAGCTTTATCCTGGCAGGCAGGAAGCACTTAAAAACTATTAATTGAAAGGAAGATGAAATGAAATCTGTACTTAGTTATCACAACTTTCTTTTTTCTTTTTTTCAAGACACCGAGGGCAAGTAATTACAACTTTCTTGATGCAGTAGACGAATTACTGATCTGGGTACCAAGAGAGCTGGATTTGTACCCCAGTTGTTGCTGCTTCCTAGGGAGGGCAGTTTTTGAGCCCCAGATTCCTTATCTATAAAAAGGGACTGATAGTACTTAGACAATGGAGTTGTTTCATTCGTTCATTCAATTATTTTTTCATTCCTTCAAACATTTATTATCTTCTGCATTCTGGGACTGAACCAAGACCCAGGTGATATAGAAATAAACAAGAGGCAGGCACAGTGGCTCACACCTGTAATCCCAGCATTTTGGGAGGCTGAGGCAAGTGGATCACTTGAGGCCAGGAGTTTGAGACCAGCCTGGCCAACATGGCAAAACCCTGTCTGTACTAAAAATATAAAAATTAGCTGGGTGTGGTGGCACATGCTTGTAGTCCCAGCTACTCAGGAGGCTGAGGCAGGAGAATCGCTTGAACCTGGGAGGCAGATGTTGCAGTGAGCTGAGATCATACCACTGCACTCCAGCCTGGGCAACAGAGCAAGACTCCATCTCTAAATAAATAAATAAATAAAACACATTAAGAAGAATAATGATATATGTGTCCCCAAGACCAGAAGTGGCCCACCCTCTTCCTGCTGGTAGCTGTGGTCTCAGTGAAGTCCCAGAACAACATAGGAGAAAAGACATGCTCTGGCCCACAGTGTCGTGGAACTTTATTTAAATCACAATGCCTGTAGCATTATGGGAGCAGGCATGGTGGGACAGCCCAAGCCAGCTCAAAGGAGTTATCTTCAAAAGTTATATAGAATAAGTTCACTTTTTTTTTCTCTCTTTTTGAGGCAGAGTTTCGCTCTCTTGGCCTCCCAAGCTGCTGGTACTACAGGCACATGCAACCAAGTCCAGCTAATTTTTGTATTTCTTTTAGTAGAAACAGGGTTTCGTCATGTTGGCCAGGCTGGTCTCATACTCCTGACCTCAAAGTGATCCTCCCGCCTTGGCCTCCCAAAGTGCTGGGATTATAGGCACGAGCCACCATGCCCAGTCTGAGAATAAGTTCACTTTCTATGCTACCAATCTTCATTCACTCATCCATACAACCACTATTTATTGGATATTCACTACTATTCCCATTGGGTGTTGTACAACAGGTGGAGAAGGTTGCCGTTTTCAGTGAAAGAAACACTGGACAAGAAACAAGTTTGAGGCTGGGCATGGTGGCTCATGCCTGTAATCCCAGCACTTTGGGAGGCGAAGACGGGTAGATTACTTGAGGTCAGGAGTTCCAGACCAGCCTGGCCAACATGGTAAAACCCTGTCTCTACTAAAAATACAAAAATTAGCCAGGTGTGGTGGCATGTGCCTGTAATTCCAGCTACCTGGGAGGCTGAGGCAAGAGAATCACCTGAACCTGGGAGGGAGAGGTTATATTGAGCCGAGGTCACACCATTGCACTCCAGCCTAGGTGACAGAGTGAGACTCTGTCTCAAAAAGAAGGAAAAGAAGAAAAAGAGGCGGGGCGTGGTGGCTTACGCCTGTAATCCCAGCACTTTGGGAGGCCAAGGTGGGCAGATCATGAGGTCAGGAGTTCGAGACCAGCCTGGCCAACATGGTGAAACCCTGTCTCTACTAAAAATACAAAAAATAGCCGGCGTGGTGGTGCCGGTCTGTAATCCCAGCTACTCGGGAGGCTGAAGCAGGAGAATCGCTTGAACCTGGGAGGGGGAGGCTGCAGTGAGCTGAGATTGCACCATTGCACTCCAGCCTGGGCGAGAGGGCAAGACTCTGTCTCAAAAAAAAAAAAAAAAAAAAAAAAAAAAAGAAACAGGTTTGAGAGACGATCCTGAGTTGTATTCTAGAAATGCTGAATTTAAGGGCCTATGAGAGGCATATGCCTGGAACCTAGGGCAGATGCCTACTCTCCAGTGTACAGAAGAGATTTGAAGCCATGCATGGAGGTGCACTAGGGAGAGAGTGTAGAATAGAGGGCCTAGGGCCTCCGATCTCTGTTCACTGCAGCATCCCCCCAGCTGTCACCACAACAACCCACACCCCGTAGTGGAAAGTTGTAGGTGTAATCGAGGGAATCAGAAGAAGGGAGTCTTTTATGCACTTCTCTGGAGTCTTTTTTTTTTTTTTTTTTTGAGACACAGTCTCACTCTGTCACCTAGGCTGGAGTGCTGTGGTGGGATCTTGGCTCACTGCAACCTCTGCCTCCTGGGTTCAAGTGATTCTCCTGCCTCAGCCTCCTGAGTGGCTGGGATTACAGGCACCCACCACCATGCCCGGCTAACTTTTGTGTTTTTAGTAGAGATGGGGTTTCACCATGTTGGCCAGGCTGGTCTCGACCTCCTGACCTCAAGTGATCCACACACCTCGGCCTCTCAAAGTTCTGGGATTACAAGCGTGAGCCACCGCACCTGGCCTGGAGTCTTATTAGTCATTCTCCTCTTCTTTCAGCCCTTTGACATCTTATCTTCTACAGTGTTTGCCAATGAGTGCTTCGGGAATTCCCCCTATATCTGGGTGCTCCCAACATCCCTGTTGTGAAAGGAAGGAGCGTTCATCATAAAAGTTACCATCAGCAAATGATTTTTTTTGTGTTACTTTATTCTACAAATGGTATGTATGTATGTATGTATGTATGTATTTTCATTTGCACACATCTGTGGGGCACGTGTGAAATTCTATTACCTGTAAATAACACATAGTGATTAAGACAGGGTCTTTAGAGTGTCCATCTCCTGAGTACAGTACATTTTTGTTTAACCCTAGTCACCCTACTATGCTATCAAACATTGAATTTATTCCTTCTAATTGTGTGTGAAACAATTTGAAAGTGAAATTTTGAAAATCTTAAAGTAGTACCAAACATTTTCTAATATGCCTAAGAATAAATCTATCAAACCTCTACATTGAAAACTATAAAACATTGTGAAATTGAAGAGGAACTAAATAAACAGAGGGATATGCCATGTTTTGGATTAGGAGATACAAAATAGCCCAATGTGATAATTCTTCCCTAATTTATCTATAGACTAAATGTAATCCCAATCAAAATTTCAGCAGGCATTTTTTTTTTTCAGAATTGGAAAAGTTGGTTTTAAAATGCATAAGGAAATGTAAAGGACCTAGAGTAATTATAACAATTTTTTTGGTTGGGCGCGGTGGCTCACACCTGGAATCCCAGCACTTTGGGAGGCCAAGGCGGGTGGATCACGAGGTCAGGAGATCGAGACCATCCTGGCTAACACAGTGAAACCCCATCTCTACTAAAAATACAAAAAATTAGCCGGGCGAGGTGGCGGGCGCCTGTAGTCCCAGCTACTCAGGAGGCTGAGGCAGGAGAATGGCGTGAACCCAGGAGTTGGAGCGTGCAGTGAGCCGAGATCGTGTCACTGCACTCCAGCCTGGGTAAGAGAGCGAGACTCCATCTCAAAAAAAAAAAAACACAATCTTTTTTTTTTTTTTTTTTTTTGAGACAGGATCTCGCTCTGTCACTCAGGCTGAAGTGTGGTGGTGCCATCATGGTTCACTGTAGCCTTGGCCTCCCCTGGGTCAAGTGATCCTCCCACCTCAGCCTTCCGAGTAGCTGGGACCACAGGTGCGTGCCACCACACCCAGTTAATTTTTTCTATTCTTTGTAGACACAGGTTTCTCATTATATTTCCTAGGTTGCTTTTGAACTCCTGGGCTCAAATGATCTGCCTGCCTCGGCCCCCCAAAGTACTGAGATTACAGGCATGAGCCACCATGCCAAGCAACTAAAGGAAATTCTAAAAAGAAGAACAAGGATTAAAAATAAATACAAGTACATTCTGATTTCAGAACGCACTTAAAGCCACAGAACATAATTAAAGCATACTTTGCTCCTGGTGATAAAGGATAGACACACAGATCAATTGATCAGAATAGTCTAGAAATGGACCCACATACATATGGTCAGTTCATTTTTGACGAAAGTGCTAAAGCAATTCAATGGGAACAGTAAAGTCTTTCCAACAATTGCACTGGATCAACTGGATATCCAGTGGAAAAAAATGAGCACTGATACTTACCACACACTAAGAATTTACTCGACGTGGATCAGACACCTAAATGTAAAACCTAAAACTATAAAGGTCTAGACCAAAAAAGATAGGAGAATGTCATTGCAATTGTGAGAAAGGCAAAGATTTCTAAGATAGAACATAAAAAGCATGAAGAAAGTAAAATTGATGAAGTGTGTCTCTAATCCACAGAGAAAGAAGGCAGGTCAGGAACAACTGTTGCTCTTTGAAAGTCACCACTAAGAAAATGAAGGCTGCGTGAGGTGGCTCATGCCTATCATCCCAGCAGTTTGAGAGGCCAAGGCAGGAGGATCACTTGAGCCCAGGAGTTCGAGACCAGCCTGGACAACATATCAAGACTCTGTCTCTATAAAAAAAAGAAATACAAAAATTATCTGGGCGTGGCGGTGTGCAGCTGTAGTCCCAGCTACTAGGATAGGGAGACTGAGGTGGGAGGATGGCTTGAGCCTGGGGGGTTGAGGCTGCAGCGAGCCTTGATCACACCACTGCACACCAGTCTGGGTGCTAGAGCAAGTCCCAGTCTCAAAAAAAAAAAAAGTATGATGTATTGTATAATTTTCTTTATGCAATATTCTAGAAAGTACAAACTATAGAGACAGAAAGCAGGTCAGTGGTTGCTTGGGACAGGGGCAAAGGGAGTGACAGATGACAAAGGGGCATGAGAGCACTTTGCAGAAATTATGGAAATGTTTGGGGAAAACTCTTAAAGCCAGGTAAAACTAACCTATAGCATTGGAAATTAGAATAGTGGCTCCCTCTGGGAGGGCAGGGACCCAGAGGAAGTACGGGGTCTTTTGGGTGCTGGTAATGTTCTGTGTCTTGAGCTGGATGCTGGTTACACAGGTGTGTTCTGTTTGTGAAAATTCATTGAGCTGAACATTTATTTGTGAACTTTCCTATATGTATATCTCAATAAAAAGGTTTTTTTAATAAAGCTCTTCACCAGGCCTTAGATGAGTGCTATAGTTACAAACCATCTAGGGATGATCTGGACTCCGGAATCTGCCTGTCTGGATTCCGCGTTGCTTATTTTTCACAGCGTGTGTCAGGAAGATACTCTTGATCTCCCTATTTAACAGATTAAAAACATGAGGCACAGAGAGGTTAAAGAACTTGTCCAGGGTCACACAGCTAGTAAGTTGCAGATTGCAAGCCCAGGACCCCTGACGCTATGACTCACCTCTGCAGTCTCTCTTAATCCAGGCTTTACCTGATGCACTCAGCATAGTGCCCAGTAGATGGGAAAGCACTGACTACATGTTCTTTGCTGTCGTTGTTATTAAGGTGTCTCCATTGAAAACGCTTCTGTCAAAGGAAACAAAAGGAAATCAGGCCCTACTGGGGCAGACTTAAAAATCATCATCTGCCCTTAAGTGGAGCATCCAACTCCCTTTGAGTATTTGGCTTTCCCAGCAAGATGCCCAGACCCTGGTACAGAGTGTGAGGCTGCTTCTCTCTCCCCTACAAGGTCATCCAGAGCAGGGATCTTGACTTCATCCATCCCTGAAGCACAAGGCCTGGCCCAGATCTGGATCTCTATGCTATGTGAACAAGTGAAAGGGGGAATTGGAACAGACCGGTTCTCAGGTCCCTTTCTGGCCCCTGAGGGTCTGGAGTCCTTGAAGCCCTGAGCTTCCTCTGCACGGCCTTTCATCTTGGAGCCCATTGCAGCCCATCGCTTCCGCGGTGCTGCGCTGGTGCTGGAGATGGTGGGCGCTCTGGACAGCAGATGCTGAGGTATAGTTAGGCGTAGAAGAGGATTTGGTAGGGAGGGGTAATTACTGTGAAAGATAAGAGGGAGAAGCAGCTGGACTGGCCAGGGGAAGACTTCAGACTGCTGTGCAGATCTAACAAAGTCTCAGCCAACCCAACAGGAAGCCTTGCAGTCCTGGGCTGGGCCGGCAGGCCCTAGGACTCTTGTTGTGCTCAGTAGTTGGTCTGGGGGCTGCCCAGGAGTAGTGTGGCCTCAACTCAAAAGCTGGGGTGAAGCCTGAAGATGCTAGCCACTGGAGGCAGGCCGCTAACTGCATGCTTTAGCTGGGAGATTTGAACATCTCTGCAGTGGTCACATCACTGAAGGGAAGAAAAACACCCAGCAGGTTTCCCACCAGCACCGCCAGCCTTTGCCTGGCCGCCAATAGACAGCCGGGGAGCCAGGTAAGGGAGCTATGGAGAATCAAATGCAGAGTAAGGAGGTCCTTCAGTGAGGAGACCATAAAGATTGGGAGGAATCAGGGCGGGCTTTTTGGAGATAAGTCCTGAAAGCACAGATGCTTCTGATCAGCAGGAAGGATGGAGGAGGTGATTCAGGACAAGGCAGAGTGGACACTTTAGACTTAAAGCCTGCATTTGAAACAGCTTAATGTCCTGTTTCCCTCAGAACTTTCAGATGGAAGTACACACCATTAGTTATGACTAATGGTTGAAGAAGCAACAGTCAGGGTTACACTGTAAAAGGATCTTGCAACTATTAAACACCTACTGAATTCCCATCCATGGTTAATTTAAAGGAGACAGGAGAAAGGAGAAGGAAGGGGCAGTGTGCAGTCTGCAAGGGCTTTCATGTTCATTATCCTGTTCAAACCTCAGACTAACCCTATGGGAGGGAGAGTTACAATTATCACCCTCTTTTTATAGATGGAAAAATCAAGGCCCAGAAAGGTGAGGTGCCCACCACAGCTGCTAAGTGGCCAAACTGGGATTTGAACCCAAGTCAATCTGACCATAAGTTCTTGTGATTTCTCCCACGACACCCAGCTAGTTTTTGTTTTGTTTTTTGTTTTTTTTTGTTTTTTTTTTTTTTAGCAGAGATGGGATTTCACCACGTTGGCCAGGCTGGTCTTGAACTCCTGACTTCAAGTGATCCTCCTGCCTCGGCCTCCCAAAGTGCTGGGATTACAGGCATGAGCCACCACGCCTGACCTTTATTTACTTTATATATCTCACTTATTACTGCTGCAGTTTGCAGAAGAGAGGAAGCCCTCAAACCTAACTTCTCCAAACCATCCCAAAGGGGACGTCTGCTCCACCTCAGCAATGTTACTGTTTTTAACGACCACATGTCAACATGTTAGATTATAGCAAAATGATGTGGAAGGGGCAATATGAAAGCAAGACTGAGAGTCCTGGAGAGAAGGCGGCAGAGCTGCAGTTTTAAGACGGTCACCCCCTCAGACCCTACCCTTCCTGCCTTGTTCCTCCTGTTGTCAGATTTGCCTGCTGGGACCCACACGGGGAAGGAGATAGGGAGTTAGACTGAGAGGGAGATGGAGAAGCTGCCAGAGGCCCTTTTGGATCCAGAATTGAGGCAGCAGTTCCAGCCAGCCAAGTCCCGAGTTAGGGGCTGCCCCCAACCCCCAAGGGAATGGCACTGATTCCAAAACGTGGCAAGAGCTCTCTGGCTGGGAGAGGGATGTGCTTGCTCCCTTGAATCACCTGAGCCCAGGCTGGAAGGCCCAAGGGAGAGCACACGGCCAGCCCACTCCAGCCCCATCCTCTCCCTTTAACCCTGAGCTATTCACTCTCCCAGACTCTACTCCCTTTTCCTAAGTGACCTCCCTGCAAAGTCGGTAGAGAGCAGCACTCCCTTGCGCCAGCTCACCCCACACTGTCCTTTCTTTCAGCAACGCCCATGGGTATGAACTTGAGATGATTCATTTTCCTAAAAGTCTCTTTGGGGTGCGGGAAGGCCTGGATGGCTCTGCAAGGTTTGGAGTGAGGGTTGCCTCTTCTCAGAGCCACTGTGAGAGCCAGTGTCACTCTCCATGGTGGGCGTCTGCAGGCTGGGGAGCGGCCATGGATGGCACCATCTTTGTAGGCAGCCCGGGTCATCCCCAGTGGTCTGGGAGGCTGGGGGGGCACCAACTCCCACTCCTGACAGGGCCGAGGCCCTTTCCTCACCTAAGAGGTGACTTTCTTGAAGAATGGGGGCAGAGGAGCCGACAACCTGGGTGGTGTAGGCACCCGGGAGCAAATCTGCAGCTCAGTCTCAGAGAGAAGTCTCCTCTAATACAGCTATTGCAGAAATGGGAAGGGGGGCTTGCCCAAATCACCAGCCCTGGAATGTTTTGCGCTTTCCGGGTGGATCTCCCAGGAAACACATTTTATGGCACTGCCGCCTCTGGTCACCCACCTCGAGGTGTGGTGGGCCTGGACAGTCACCTTGACTGAGGGCCAAGCTAGTGAAGCCGAACTTACCGCTCAGGAAGGAGACCCAGCCCTTCTCCAGGCAGAGTTCAAATGTGAGGACTGCCTTCTTTGGGCCGCAGTTTCCCCACCTGAATTCCAAGGGCCCTTCTAGCTCCTACACTCTGGGCCAGGCTTTTCCTCTGATACCCAGTCAGCCTAGAGGACCAGGGCTACATCTTCCTTGGGCAGAGACCCACCACAGGGGTGGTGGGAGGTAGGGGTAGGCAAGGTTCCTGTAGGGAGATGAAGCTGTCATCAGAGATGGTGTCCACAGGCAGTAGGTATATCATGGCTCTGCTACTAGTTGCTGAGTGGCCCTGTACCATTTCTTTCCCCATTCTGGACCTCAGTTTCCCCATCTGTTTTATGGAGATAATATGCCTGCCTACATATCCGGGGACTTGGATGTGTGTAGGGGCCAGTTGCAGTGTTTCTTAGGTGCGGTCTTGGGGCAGCCTGTACCACGCTGTACAGATTTCTGGGCCCCACCCTAGGCTCACAGGATCAGAATCTCTGGGAATGAAGCCTGGGAATTTGCATGTACACAGGCATCTGGGTGATTCAGACACATGATTGAAGGAGCACTAGTATATTGTAAGCTCTTTATAAAAGGTAAATTCATAGCTGCCTTTTAATAAACATAAATCTCATCTTCCCTTCCTCAGTTAAGGACACACAATCCAGCTGAAAATCACTCTGCCTTTCCAGATGCAGAATCTTATCTTTCCAGTAAGATTCTGTTAACTGTTACTTTCTGTAGTTTGTATTCCAAAACAGTGGGTATATCTTTCCATTTTTTCAATATAAATGTTTAGGGTGGATATGCTTTTTCAAACGGGACACGCACTCACACCGTTTAGAATTCCAGCTCTGGCTTCCTCTCGAATTATTAGCCCTTTTCTGCCAGGGAGTAGTTTTTCCCAAGGAGGCTTGGAAGACAAGACCCTGGACAGAGGCAGGTGGGACACCCTGCTCATCAGAATCGCTGGATCATGACTGACCCCTAGTGGCGGCTTCTCTGCTTAACTGTCAGCCCATGGGCTGGGGTGGGACCCCCAACGGTGCTGCAGAAGCTTTCACCCATCCTGGGCCACCCCTGCCATCTGTGGGGGAAAGGCCTGTCCCTCGTCTTCTGAGCCCAGCCGGCCTCACAGGCATTCTGCAGATTGGAAAGTCTAAGCATGTACTGGGGTGGTCTGGGCTCCCCCGCGCCCCTTTTTGGAGAGAGGCAGAGTGCATTCCAGCCCCTAGCATCCCTGCTGTTTATTCACACCCCTCACCCCCGCCCCCACATACACTCATGGGTACAAACACTGGCGCAGTCACAGGTACACACCGCCCCGGACAGCACCATTTCCAGTCTCGGCAGGGCAGTCTCCTTATGGGAAAGTTAACCAGGCAGTAAAGGCTCACAGGTCAGGGAAGACCTCTGTCGGAAAGAGGCTCCTAGACCCAGTTCTGCCTCTGACTTGCTGGGGGTCCTTGAGAAAGTTGCTTCCCCTCTTTGGTCTCAGTTTCCCCAGCTGAGAAATGGAGGGTTGGGCCAAAAGGTCTAAGGTTCTGGGAACCTTTAACTTAGAGCCTGTAACTGGTGGTCAAGTTGAGGGAGAGTCCCTCGGGGTCAGCTGAATGCCGGAGAGGCAGGACAGGCCCAAAGTTGGGCAACTTGAGCACACCAGGTGGGCTCGGAGCTGAAGCATGAGCCTCACAGCCCGCAGGGCAGCCCTGGACTCGGGAGCCACCTCGCACCAGTCCGGTGGGACTTCAGAGATGTGGGATCCAGCCTCCCTTAGTATTGCAGAACTGGGGGATGGGACCTGCGGATTCTGATGCCACGGCTGCCTTAGATATGCCACAAGGGCTGGGACAAGACACACCCCCCTCTACGAAATGAGCAGTCAGTCCAAATACGCTAAAGAAGGGTTGTGGTAGGGATCCATCTCTAGCCTGAGGCTACAGACTGGCTTCCAGGGTACTCAAGCAGCTGCCTCTGGGGGAGGAGTCCCAGTTATGAGAGGCAGGGCTCAGAATCTAGGCCAAGACTCCACAGGACCCCCCTCTGGAGAGCTCGGGGCTGTCTGGGGGAGGGTCAGCAGGCAGCAGGTGCACCAGGAGCATCTTTCAGAAGGCACCCATATTGCATCTGCTCCAATAGGCAGTGAGTTGGAAAGTGGATGGAATAGGCAGGGTGGCGGCTGCTCCCCAGGGCCGAGAGTCCAGTCCAGCACCCACGCGAGTCCACTTCAGGCCTGCTCAATTGGGTTGATCCGTGCTCTGGGCCCTCTGGCCCCACCCTCAGAGGGAGGGGTTTGGGGTGACCAGGTGAACTGGCCCTTGTGGGAGGCAGGCAGCCCCTCGCCAGCATCCCCACCCCCACCTCTCCAGCCCCCCTCACTCCCTGATCCTTCCACCTGCTCCCCTGCCCCAACAGTTTCCTCTGCTCACTCTCATCCCTTTTCCTGCTCCCAGGCTCGCCTGCTCAGATGTCCTTGACTCTCCTCTGAGTCTCCCTCTTTCCAAGCCGCCTCCCCTCTACCTAATACATTCGCCCTGAAGACACCAGAGTACACAAGTCCCTGCAAATCCCTGCACCTCACCTTTACTCCCAGACATGGGAGGGAGATGACATGAAGACCCGAACGCCACTTGGCAAGAGATCTGGAGTATGCAGGGGGCAGATCTGAGGCTGTGGAAGCTCTGCGGGTTCCCGGCAGGAGGCTGCATTTAAGCTGACTCTTGAATGTGGCTCTGAGCTGGGACCTCTCCTTGAAGCTCCAGACCAGGAGCCAGCTGCCAGCCGGATCCCTTCACTTGGTGTGTCAGAGGAACCTTGCACTCCATAGGTCTAACTCTGAACCCGGAAAAGCCCCCGATCTCAGCCCTGTTTCTTCTTAGGGAAAGCACCATCTCAGACCCAGTTCTGCACCAAACCACACTATGAGCACTCTGGATAAGCCAGGGCCAAGGGGGAAAGAGCTCTGAATGCCAAACCAAAACATGTGAGTTTTAACTCCACCTTCAGCTCCAGGAGTTGTGGGTAGGGTAGGGGCTAGTCCAGTTTGCTGTAGAAAGACCAGTCTGGCACTGTATGGTGCATGGATAACAGGGGAAGAGTGCGGGTGGAGAGACCAGAAGGAGAGCAGGACTGGGGAGGTAGGGACATGGCTGTGGCGGTGGAGATGGGAGAATAGGCAGGACTTTGTGGCTACTTGGATGAACCAAGGGATAGGTCAGGAAGAGATACCCAGTTTTGTACCAGATGTGTAGAGTGTGGGATGCCATTTATTGCTCAAGGGAAGAGGAGGAGGAAGAGGTATGGCGTGGGATAGAAAGCTGAGCTCTGTCTTGAATGTCATTTGAAGTTCCCAAGGAGAGACAGGCCTGCCAGCACCTTCATGAACTGCCTCAGCTGGCCCTCGGGGCACCTGTGGTCCCTGGCCCTTTCGACTCTCCCTTTTGTGGCTGTCAGCTGCAGTGGGGGTCAGTTGCACAAGGGCGCAGCAGGTCTGTGTGTTATCCCGGGGGACTACCACATGGCCAATGCTGAGGAGAAGCTGATGGATGACCTTCTGAACAAAACCTGGTATAGCTACCTGATCCACCCAGCCACCAGCAGAGGCCCTCACAGCTCATCTCCATCAAGATGGAGCTCTCCCGGGCCCAGTGTGTCTGCATGGTAAGTGCAGAGGGCAGCTGTGGTTCAGGCTGAGGTGAAGAGGCAGCTCATGCCCACACCCCAAGCAATCATTGGCCAGAGGAATGAAATGACTAGGGTTGACTTAGACTTACCATTACATGGCAGGGAGGCTGCAGAAGGGTCCATGAAGTTCATAGGTGTCCAATATTTAATGAAGTCAAGGTTTTGTTAACAAAGAAGAAATGAGGGTGGGAGCGGGATGACCACTGGGTAGGCAGCCAATGGGCCTGCTCAGCTGAGTGTCCAGCATAACCATAAGCTTCTCCTCATCCTCACAGGCCCACCTTATTCTCTCCCCCGACCCTGCTCAACAGATGACCTTACATGCTCCCTACTTGTTGGGGGAAATAAGAACCAGACTGGGGGAACTGATGGGTACAGAGGCCCAGGTGTAGGGGCAGGACCAGAGGCAGTGCAGCGCCTACTGAGTCAGACGGGTGAGGGTCTGGACAGTGGGCATGGCTGCTGCAGGCATGGAAAGGAGAAGCAGATGGCAGCACTCCCAGGGACCATTGTCAGGCTCTCCATATGTGGACGTGTGCAGAGGTGGGGGTGCTGATGAGGGAGGAGGTGCAGGGAATTTCTCCTCTCCTCTCTACTGCCTCTGAGTTGGAGATGTCAGAGGAAACCATGGCCCATTGTAAACTAACACAATGTCCCCACTCACAGGGTTAGAACCCTGCCCTTGGAAGCAGCTCTGAGTGGAGCATTCACGTGGGGAGAGGGCAGGACGCTGTGTCCAGCCGGGGGAAGGAGGTCACCAAGGGGGCTGGCCCTCTTCTGGCCAGGTGGCTGCCTTCTGACACACCAGCCTGTCTGTCTAGCATGGCTGGCCCACACACACCCAGCCTGTCAAACTTACAGCCCTCAGGAAGGCTTTGGCCAATTAACAAGCGGCTCTCTCTCCCAGGAGGAAGGACGGCTAAAGGATGGAGAGGGCAGTAGAACCCTGTACGCTCTGCCCTCTCCCTCCACAGCTGGACTGGAAGGAAGGGGGCTTTCAGACATGCTTGCCCAGGCTGGGGTCTGAGTGTCACTTTCCAGACAATGGCTTCTTGCTTAATGGGTGAGCCCAGCTGCTGCCGTGCAGCTGCCACCCTAGTGAGGGTGAATGAGCAGGAGGCTCCGCCGCACTTCCAGGCTCAGGTTGCCCGGCTAGATCTGCTCTGTGGAAACTGGAGGCTGATAGAGGCTACCAGGAGGAGGAGGGGATGCAGCCGCCAGCCCCCACCCATGCGAGTCATATTTCTAAAAGCTTGGGTATACAATAAATATTGGGTCCTGGGCTGCTGGGCCAGGAAGAGGTATTGTCCTCCTATTTTTCAGGGTTTGTTTATTTATTTGATGAAGGAAGGTTATAGGTACAACCAGTTTAAAGATGGAAATTTTTAGAGTGCAGGCTGGAATTTAGGGTAAGCCAAGCAGACTTGTCCAAGCAGCTCTTTTGGGGAGGCCAGAGTCCTGCACCAATGTCCTCAGGCAAGTTCAGCAGCTGCTGGGGGAGTGCTGGACAGGATTAAAGCACAGGAGAACTTTCTGGATGATAGAAATGCTCTGTATCTTGAAAGGAGGTAGGTTACATGGGCAATGCATTTGTTAAAACTTATCAAAATGTACACTTCAAATCTGTGCATTTCACTGAATATAAATTATACCTCAAATTAAAAACATTTTTTGAAAGACAGATGGGCCAGGCACGGTGGCACACGCCTGTAATCCCAGCACCTTGGGAGGCCGAGGTGGGCGGATCACAAGGTCAAGAGATTGAGACCATTCTGGCTAACATGGTGAAAACCCATCTCCACTAAAAATACAAAAAATTAGCTGGGTGTGGTGGCACGCGCCTGTAGTCCCAGCTACTCAGGAGGCTGAGGCAAGAGAATCGCTTGAACCCAGGAGGTGGAAGTCGCAGTGAGGAAAGATCATGCCACTGCACTCTAGCCTGGCCTGGCGACAGAGTGAGGCTCTGTCTCAAAAAAAAAAAAAAAAAAAAAAAAAAGCCCTGAGGTGGAAGATTGCCTAGCAGGCTCTAAGAACACCAAGGAGGCCCCAGAAGACTGGAGCAGAAACAAAGCGAGGGAGGCAGCAGAGCCAGATCACGGAGGGCAAGCGTTAGCAAATTTGTTCTGTGAAGGGCCAGATAGTAAATATTTGAGGCTTTGGGGGTCACATGGCCTCTATCATAACTAGGGAACACTGCTATTGTAGTGTGAAAGCAGCCATAGACAATACGTAACATATGAGTGTGGTTGTGTTCCAATGAAACTATTTACAAAAACAGCTGGCTAACTTGCCATCTAGCTACTGTTTGCCAGCACCTGATGTAGGACCCCTGCAAGTCATTGTATGGATTTGAGCATCGACTTTGAGTGAGATGGGAGGAGGGGAGAAAAAGATTTTGAGCATAAGCTCTGAAAGGACCCCTTTCCCTGTTGCATTAAGAGTAGATCACGGGGTACACAAGGGTGGAAGCAAGAGAGGGAGTGAGGAAAACAGAAGGCTGATGCAGTAATCCAAGGGGAGATAATGGTGACATTTTGGGTTGGGGTGTTGGCATTGCCATTGATAAGAAATCATTATATTCTGAATATATTTAGAAGACTGAGCCAGCAGGACTCGCTCATGGTAAACGTGGTAAGGTACAAGAGAAGAGTCGTCAAGGGAAACTCTGAGGCCTTTAGCTAGCAACTGGCAGGGTGGAGGGGGAAGAGTAAGAGTTCAGTTTCGGACATGTAAATGTGAGATACCACGAAGACATCCTTGTGGATGAAAACCCTTGAACTGATGTAATCAAGTCAGGTCAGACTGGTAATAAATTTGGGAGTTGTTGGGGTTTAAATGGTATTAATACATGGGACCAAGGATTGACTGTAGATAGAGAACTACGAGATCAAAAGACTGAGCATTTCATTAACAAAAGGCAGTAAGAAGGAGCCTGCAAAGGAGACTGAGCTAGCGGAGTAGGAGGAAAAGAGACTTGGCAGCCAGAAAACCAAGTGAGTGATATATGTCAAGGACTGAGGGACATCAGATGCAGGCAGAGAAATGCCATGGGGCAGGGTCACCACAGAGAACACATTCCCAGGCAATGCCCAGCACAGCCGTTGGGGCAGGGCTGCCCCTGAGACCCTGGACCTATAGAGTCACCAGTGTGCAATGCCAGGCCAGGAGAGCTGCATGCACAGGACTCCAACCAATGAGAGTCAGGGCATGGGCTTCACCCAGTAAAGCTATGGGGGTGGAGCCACCTGGAGCCTTCGGGACCCAACCCTCACCTCAGTGTGGCTGGAAGGTGAGATATAAAGTCAAAGACTATCCTCAAGCCTCAAGATTAAATGTTGTTTCCCCTGGTGGGTTTTGGACTTACTTGGGACTAAGCTGCTACTTCTTTCCTATTTGTCCCTTTTAAATTGGAGTATCTATCCTATGCCCATTCCACCATTGTATTCTGGAAGCATGTTTGATAGCTGGAGGGAAATTTGGCTCAGAATGAATCACACCTTGAGTTGGTCTTACCCACGTTTACAGGAGACTTTGGACTTAGATGGAATGAACGTATTAAGAACGTGAATTTGAGAAACCAGGGGTGGAATGCTATGCTATGATCTGAATGTGTCCTTCAAAATTCATGTGCTGAATCTTAATGGCCAATGAGATATTAAAAGGTAGGACCTTTAGATGATTAAGTCTTGAAGGCAGAGCCCTCACGGATGGGATCAGCATCCTTATAAAAAGACTGATGGAGTTTGGTGGCTTTTTGTCCTTCCACCTTCTGCCAAGTGAGAACCTAACAAGGTACCACCTTGAAGCAGAGCAGCTTTTACCACTCAACTTGCCAGCACCTTCATCTCAGACCTCCCAGCCTCCAGAACCGCAGGAAATGTTTCTGTTGTTTATAAATGACCCAGTCTCAAGTATTCTGTTATAGCAGCACAAATGGACAAAAGCCAGTGCTTAATTTAGCCCCATAGAGCCTAGCTCTACCCTGCTGTAGCCATCTTCTGCAGTAACAGGAATGCAGACTGCAAACTTCCACAGGCTCTTCTTGACCACTGATTGACCGCTTGTAGATAAAAAATCAGAAGGGCTTTACCTGTTGCTTTGGTGGAATCTTAGTCCACATTCTCTACCCATCTGGACTAAGGCTTACTGCATTTCCATCAAATCAATATGAGAGCCTATTAGACAAAAGGCATTTTTCCCTGGATGGGGAGGTTGAAACAATGAGCACCTGGTGGTCACAGAACACTCTACAGACTACAGTTTGCATTCCTGGCTGTATTGAGCTTCTATTGCTTCTAGATTCACTTCTCCATCATACCTGTCCTCTGCAGCTGACTGTGGATAGGGCTCTACAGCCTACATTAAACCTTTGTTCAGATGACATGAGATCATTTCCCAAAGGGGAAGGAAGTAAGGCACAGGCATGAAAATGCTACTGTTTTATGAAATGACAGGGCAATGGAAGAAGGAAATTAAGAGCCCAAAGAGTGAGGACTTCTGCTGTAGACAGCTGCTTGTGAGGGTGTTGGCTGGCTCTGTCCTCTTCTCAGCCTGCAGGCCAGTGCTTGCACACCAGCCCATGTGGACAAGCTGGCCTGGCCCTCTCACAGGCCTGGGCCATGGCAAGAGCACAGCAGGATCAGCTCAGGCAGTTCCTGAATAGGAAGGGCCTAGGGAGGAGCCAGGTGCTGCTTCACACCAATGGAAACCGGAAGGGCTTTGCAAATAGTCAGGAGTTTGTCTTTTCACACTATGGAACTCTCAAATATCTGTCACCAATGCAAAGAAAGGTTCTCAAGAATTGTATTATAAAACAGAACAATGACACAACATAAGCTTATACATTAATATTTACATTATATTCAAAATATATTACAGCTTTAATTTATGAACAGAAATATCCTGTCTTTTCTTCTTTTTCTTTTCTGCTTTCTTTGCATCATTGATTTGCATTTTTACTTGATCTTGTAATTTAGAAAAGAATGCTTGAGAGGACTTTAACGCTTTGTCTTTACCTTCATCCTGCAATTAAAAACAACACATGCTTATGCTGTAAAATGTACTTATAAGTGAAAAAAGCCAAAAATAGTACATCACCATTACAACATATACAACCATAAATACGAAAAAGGACTAGAATTACAGAAAACTAAATCAGTTAGCATACAGGTATTCTATACTGCTACAATGTTCTTATAATCTAAGAGAGAAAGGAGTGAAAGAAAAACTGCTACCAGTACCCAGGTTATTGTGAGGACCCTACATGAAAAACTCCAGAACATTAAAGGTTGCGATTCCAGCCGGTCAGCATCATGCGTCTCCATCCCGCAGGTGGGCTGTCGGCTGGCTCAGACATTCCAGTCACCCAGTGCTTGCTATCCACTTCCCCCACAAAGGTCCCCTTGAGCAATTTTCTTTTCCCTTGTCCTTACCTTTATGAAGGAAGCTTTGCCAGTTTTGGTCAGCTGTTTTAACTTCTCCGAAGCTACTGCTTTGCTGTATTTCCCTGCTTGATCTACACAGCTCTTTTCAAGCAGTTTTCTCCGCTTCTCCTTTTCTTTTATTTTCATACGCTTTTGATATTTCTTTTTCCTTCGCTCTCGTTTCTTGTCTGTAGCTGTTTTTTCAGCAGCTGTTTTTATATCTCCAGCTTTATTTTTCTCCTATTAAAAAAATAACCACCAACATATTCGTTAATCCAGTTTAACAACTAGGAAACTGGAATGGAAGAAACTGCAGGGTAGCTAGCGAGCAGGCTGTGCGTCTGTGGCCAAGTGCACGAAGATGCAGAGCAATCCCCACCTACATTCCAGTGAGCGTTGGTAACTCAGTTCTTTAAAACCTGAAATGCATTCTTTGACAGCACAGACTCTTATAGTGACGGTTCAGTTCCCAAACTAATTCACAAGAAGGCAACATGGAGAATTGGGTTTTCAACCTATCAGCAAAAGAGGAGCCAGCCCTCCACAGCATTTAGATTCCAATGGGCTTCAGGGACATGCCAGAGGCAGCCTCAGCTCTGAGCTGCTAATGACAGCAGGTGGACTGAGGACAGAGGGCAGAGACCAAGGAACCGAGGAAGGGAAGGGAAACATCTCTCTAGTGAGGATCAATTTTCTCTCTTTTCTCCTCAGCTGCCAGCCTATCCCGCCAGGGTTGTCACCAGCACTGAGGTGGCAGTGGCTCAGACAGAAGGGGTGAGTGTAGGTGTAGCAAATCAAGTGAGGAGGGACAAGGAAGGCCCTGCTGCTAAGCCAGCCAGGAAGATGAGCACCTGGCAGAAACCATTATTACTATGTGAGGCATGAGCTTCAGTGTTCACATGGCAGGGATTGCTGCATTTGATAACCAAATGCTCAATTCTAGATTCAGATTCCATTACTAATTAGCATTACACGAATAACATAAGGGGGAAATGCTGATACTAAACTATTGCTAGTATATACACAATGCAAGCAATTTGTTTTAAACTTAGTATCACTGCTAGTATTGGGATTGGATTATAACAAAATATTGATACTCGCTATTTTAAAACTGCTCTTATGGTAACTCTCAAACTGTACCTCATAAGAAAGCCAGAATATAGGAGACTGGTATTTGAATATTGTAACATTACTAGTTTGCTTATACTTACAACTGCTGAGATACACTGGAATAAGAACTACAAATGCAAGGCAAATGACATTAAATAAATGGAGTCCGGCTAAAATCAACTAACTTGTAACAGACATTTAAGGTTTCAACACTGGCTTCTTACCTTGATCTCCTCTGGGGCCAGGAGAGCTGCATCACTAACACTCACTGGGGCTACTTCCTCCATGGTTATGGCTGGCAGATTTGACACAACTTTAATCTCTGGTACAGGCTAGAAAAGAGATAATATATTCAATGGGAAGCCAGAAGGGACTCTCACACAAAATGTGTGAACTGTGAACCTGTTAACTTAAAGTATAATATACAAAATACTTCATGGAAATTATCTTTTTTTCACTTGCTTGAAAGTCAGCAAACCTAATGGAGACTATTTAAAACGTTAGATATGGTAACAGCCAAAGTCCTAAGTGGACTGGCATGACGGCAGTGCTGAGGGGCGGCACTGCTTCAGGATCCCAGAGACCTGGGTATTTTAGGGTTTTCCGTCTCAAAACCATTCCAACAGCACGTATTTCCACATTTTTCCATAACATTTCTGCCATCTTCAAACATCAGTTCTTCCATCTCTTCCTCTACTATTCCTATCTACCATGCATGTGGACATTCTCAAACAACCATTAATGCTGTTTGGTAAGATTTACTGATTTCTATTATCTTGACTTTGCTTACAGAAAAAAACATTAGCTCTAAGAAGTATATGGAAAAAGATGCAAGGGAAGACGTTTATGGGAACAAGAGTCAAAAACAGATGACTGATACATTTCCTCATCTTTCAACTACTGAAAACATCTCCATAAACATAAATATGAAATAATTCTGAACTATTTTGAAAAACTAAAACAGTATCAACATAAATCAAAGCTATCAATTACAAAAAGGGGGAAAGGATGCAATGTTAATTGAAGGACCATCTGCTTCAGATTTTTGTCTTTTTTTGAAAGAACTACCCAAGAAATCCAGTAATTAAAACAGGTTTCATACTGATCCTGTGATTAAAATGGTGACTATGTATTGCAGTTACACTAGTATTCTTTCTTCCTCATCACCATCCTGTCCATGGAGCTATTTGCTCAAGGAAACTTCACAAAGAACAAAAGCCATAAACATAATAGGATCCCAGATTCTAAGTGAGAGAAAAATGAGAGTGTGAAAGAAATCTTTTCTTCTACTGGACCACCATTCAACTGTTACTAAAAACACTGTATTCCATTCTAGCATTTAAAGAGAAATATGGAGAAAAAGAAGACAGTCCAAAAAGCCACAAAAGGCTGGGCACAGTGGCTCATACCTGTAATCCCAGCACTTTGGGAGGCCGAGGTGGGCAGATCATTTGAGGTTAGGAGTTTGAGACCAGCCTGGCCAACATGGTGAAACCCCGTCTCTACTAAAAATACTAAGAAATTAGCTGGGCATGGTGGTGCATGCCTGTAGTCCCAGCTACTTGAGAGGCTGAGGCAGGAGAATCGCTTAAACTCGGGAGATAGAGGTTGCAGTGAGCCAAGATTGTGCACTCCAGCCTGGGCAATAGACTGAGATTGTCTCAACAAAAAAAGAAAAAAAAGAAAAAAAAAAAAAAGCCACAAAAAATGATAGCTGTGATTGGTAAATGGAGTCTACAGAGATGGTGTGTGAAATACCAACCAGAACATGAAAAAAGTAGTATCAAGGAGCACCTACACTAGCAATTCCACATTTCTTATGGGAAAAAAGAAAGGCTTTTCATTTGAGGCACATAGACACAAATACATTCACTTCTCCTTCACTTCCCAATATTCCAAGGAATGTCTAACTGCTTCCCTGCATTAGATCCTAGCTAGTGCAAGGAACAGAGTGGAACAGTAGATGCATTTTGTGCTGCCTGAAGACAAGTAGAGAGCAATGAACAACTAGCGAATGACTGCAAATGTGCAATGCAACTATGAGGAAAAGGAGCCGAGTGGTGAGACATGCAGCAAGGCGGGAAGGGCAGTCTACCCTAGGTAGGGAGCCAAGGAACATCTGCAAGGAGGGAAAGGCGTCTAGCCTGGGCAATAAGAAGGAGCCAGCCATGCCAAAAAGGAAGTGCAGCCTACTGGGCCAGGGGGAAGAGCAAAGCAAGAAAGTGCAAGGGACTTGGCCTGCTGAAGGAATCAGAAGATCAGTGGGGCTGGGAGTAGCAAGCCAAGGGAGACCAAAGGGGTGGGAAGAGCCAGATCACACAGGTAAGGCCCAGAAAGGGCCCACGTCCTTCACCTCAGTAAGACCTGCTGGACAAGAGTAGTTGAGAAATTCCACTCATCTCTTCACCTGTTTATTTCACACAACCCAGAGTAGGGACTTTGGGAATCTAAAGATGGCTCCTGCCATCAAGAACTTATTAGCGTGTATTACAACTGGATTAAAAGCATACATATTTGTGCACATGTACCCTACAACTTGAAGTTTAATAATAATAAATAAATTAAAAAAAAAAAAAAAAAAAGCATACATATACACCAAAAAAACCAAACAAAACAGGTAAAAAAGCTTATTATCTGAGAAGACAAAATATCTGCATGGGAAAAATCACCTAGCCATCAACTAATAAGAAAGGATCTTGGAGATTAGCTCTTCTGTACAGATGAAACGTGAAGTGATTGCCTGTATCATAAAGCCAGTTAGGAGCAGAACTCAACTCAGGTTCTGACTTCTAGACTAGTCCTTAATTCATGACATTCCATTTCAGACAACAACACAGGCACCAAAGGGCAACATGTGAACAAGTACCAAAAGATAGTACAAGCATGTTTTATGGGTTCACAGAAGCTGGTGAGTAGATGAGGCTCCAAGGAGTAGACAGGTACAGCCCAGTCTGAGTGACAGACAGACAGGGGAGGAGCATTTGAGAGGGTTGGGCCTGGTGAGGGAACATCATGCAGCGGAGACAGCATGGGCCCAGAGTTAGTTCTCACCCTCCCACCTCCTAAACCTTGGTTTTCTCCCCTAAGAAATGGAAACTATAGTACCTGCCTCAGTGTTGTGTGCATTAAGTGTTAATGTATGTAAAGACACATACATATTATTAATGTATGTAATATGACACATAGCAGATACTCCATAAATGCTGGGTATAGATATCCATACATCTCCAAACCCATTATACAATGAAAATGCAACAAGACTGAGAGGGTAGGGAAGGGAGGAGTCCCTGTGGCTATGGCTGAGGGTCTTTTAAAGTGTGAGGTAAGTTAAAATAGTAAGAGGCAGTAGTAGTGTGATGCCTGACCATGCCAGCCCCAGCTGGCAGGGGCTCACTGAAGATCTGGGTAGAGCCAGAACGGTCATGGAACCAGAACTGAGCCTTCCTCATGGAGACTCTGCCTGGAATTTACAGGAAATTACTACAAGTTTGTATCCTGAAATAAAATAAAGAGCTAGTCTCACAAAGGATCAAAGCTATGAAGGTCACCCTGCTCTAGCTACACACTGAACTGTTAACACACTTACCGGTTTAGGGATAAAGTGGAAGTTTGAGAGGGCATCCAATTTTAAGAAGAGGGAATCCATCATCTTCTGAATTTCTACATGCTCTGGATTTTCTTCTTCTGCTGTTTTTTGCTTGGGAAATAAGCTCAACAATGTCAAACTAAGCAACTTGATATATATCACAGGACAAAACACTAAAGGTCAATGAGGGTATTCCCAACTTCTTATCACCAAAGCTTCAGCTACAAGGAAACATTCCAAAAGCAAAATTAAAAGCAGCAGTACCATGAGGGTTCCAGCACCTTCCAGAGATGTGATGTGCATTTTAGGAGCTACAGTAACCATTACCTCTAATATTCAGAACTTAAAAATTTAACTACCTTGGTATTTACTTCTGTCAAAAATTAAGCTATTCCTCCTAAGATAGCTACAGTTTTGTTTTTTTTTTTAAAGGAAAATAGCAAGTGATAACAAGTGTTGGCAAGGATGAAGAAACTGGAACCCTTGTGCATTGCTGATAGGTAGGAATATAAAATGATGCGGTCACAGTGGCAACAAGCTTGGCAGGTCTTCAAAAAGCTACATAGAGAATTACCATCTGACCCAGCAATGCCACTCCTTGGTGTACAACCAAGAGAATTAAAAACAGATACTCAAACAAATACATGTACACAGCACTATTAACAGTCAACAGGTGGAAACAGCCTGAATGTCCATCAGTGGATGAGCAGATAAACTGTGGTACACACACATAATGGAATACTGTGCAACCATAAAAAAGAAATGAAGCACTGACAAATGCCAGTCTTGAAAACATGACGCTCAGCCGGGCGCGGTGGCTCACGCCTATAATCCCAGCACTTTGGGAGGCTGAGGCGGGTGGATCACGAGGTCAGGAGATCGAGACCATCCTGGCTAACATGGTGAAACCCCGTCTCTACTAAACATATAAAAAAAATTAGCCGGGCGTGTTGGCAGGCGCCTGTAGTCCCAGCTACTTGGGAGGCTGAGGCAGGAGAAAGACGTGAACCCGGGAGTTGGAGGTTGCAGTGAGCCGAGATCGCGCCACTGCACTCCAACCTGGGCTACAGAGTGAGACCCTGTCTCAAAAAAAAAAAAAAAAAAGAAAACATGACACTCAATGAAAGTTGTCAGAAATGGAAGGCCGCATATGGTATGGTTCCAAAATTGGCAAATCCACAGAGATAGAATGCAGACTGGAGTTTGTTGAGACTGGGGTTTGTTGGGGCTGGGGCAAGTAAGGAAAGGGTAGCAACTGCTTAATGCATATGGGGCTTTATTGTGGGCTCATAAAAATGTTTTAGAACGAGATACAGTTAGTAGTTACATAACACTGTCCTAAATGCTCCAAATTTGTTCACTTAAGTGGTTAATTTTATGTTACATAAATCTCACATCAATTAAAAAGAAAAAAAAAGGCCCAGCACGGTGGCTGGCTGGGCACAGTGGCTCATGCCTGTAATCCCAGCACTTTGGGAGGCTGAGGCAGGCAGATCATGAGGTCAGATCGAGACCATCCTGGCCAACATAATGAAACCCCGTCTCTACTAAAATACAAAAAATTAGCCGGGCTTGGTGGCGTGTGCCTGTAATCCCAGTTACTCAGGAGGCTGAGGCAGGGAAATCGCTTGGACCTGAGAGGCTGAGGTTGCAGTGAGCCTAGATTGCGCCACTGCACTCCAGCCTGGCAACACAGCAAGACTCTGTCTCGAAAAAAAAAAAAAGAAAAAAGAAAAAAAAGAAGTGTTACTATAGACTTCATAAAATTATCCAAATATCCATTTGGATGATAGGGACTTTTTTTTTCTTTTATTTACATGTAATGTGTTAAAGATTTATTCTGACAAATCACATTGAAAAAACTGACAGTAATGTTAATTTTACTGAAGAGAAAAAGTAAATTTCATGCTTCTCTCTCTGTCCCCTTTGGCCCCACATGTGTATTCTAAATGCCTAAGAGGACTTTTTGTTTTTTGTTATTAAGACACACAAAAAAAAAAAAAAAAAAAAAAAAACCACACCAGTAGAACTAGGAAAAGATAGGCTCTTTGCCTCCTGATCCTGATGACAAAGACGATAGGTCTGGTTCCAATGTCCATCATCAGCACCCACCTTCCAGCCATGGTCAGGCATCACTATTTACTATTTTAACTTACCTCACACTTTAAAAAATCCTAAACATGTCCTTTCACCTCATTCTAGGTAACAATAGCTGTAAAATCAAATATGTAGCTGTATATTTGCTATACAGCATTTTTCTGAGCCACTTTATGTACACAACTGTGAGTAAAAGCTCCTACATGTGCTGTTTACCATCATTTCACTTCCAGAATTAGCCTAGCTATTAGAACTCCAAGTCTATCCTCAAAAACTTCTGAACTGGCTGTTGACTTCTAAGAGAGAAATGAAACTAACCTTTAGAGCTGGCATAAACTATTGCATTACATATATAATTTTTAACTCTTGTGGTCACCAAATACTTTCTGTATCTACTGAATCTCCTCAAAGATTCAAATGAAACTGTACACATCCTCCTTCAGCTACTACCTTGGATTGCAAAGCAGCCAGGAAGAATTTTAATTCAAATCTTCTCAGTTCTTCAATTTCACAGTGGCATCAGGCAATTTGCTGTTGCTAACTGAAGGGTATTCATTAACAAAATCTGTTGGGAATCATAAATGGCTTTTGCAGGAAAAAAATGCCATCTGATCCCTAAGTACATATTAACCACATTCCCACTAAATCAAATGTGAAGGAATAATTCAATCATTGTATCAGCATACAATATTCCTAAGAATATGACCTTGTCCTATTATTTAACCAGAGATTTCTTTTCTTTTTTTTTTTTTTTTTTTTTGAGATGGAGTCTCGCTCTGTCACCCAGGCTGGAGAGCAATGGTGCGATCTCGGCTCACTGCAACCTCCACTTCCCTGGTTCAAGCAATTCTCCTGCCTCAGCTTCCCAAGTAACTGGGATTACAGGCACACGCCACCACACCTGTCTAATTTTTTCATATTTTTAACAGAGACGGGGTTTCACCATGTTGGCCAGACAGGTCTCAAACTCCTGACCTCAAGCAATCCGCCCGCCTCAGCCTCCCAAAGTGCTGGGATTACAGGTACGTGCCGCTACACCCAGCCCAGAGATTTTAGTTAAGTGAAAAAAAAAAAACAGACCTAAAAATCAGAATGAATTTATAATCATGTAAAATATATCAGTTACTTCAAAATATCAATGAGAAATGGTTTTAAAGTTGTAGCACCACCATAATAATTGCTGGAAAGCTAATAATTAGTTGTAAAAGTATCAGGTGACCAAAGCCTAACTGCAAAGCAACCCCCACAACCACTCACATAAAGTGGGAATATTAGAACCCTTCTATTCCTAGCATGCTCTGTCTTATACTTAAATGATGTAGCTGAAGAGCTCAAGATTTCCGTTTCATGATTTCAACAGTCACAAAAAGCCTAGTTCTCTACTTCTATTTCTTTAATAATAACGGTTTTGCCTTACAGGCTTCCTCACCTGGTTGAGTTTGATGTACTCCTGTTCATAAATTTCAGCAAGGCTCAATTTACTCTTCTCATGGTCTAATGTTAAACGCTTTTTATATTCATATGCATCCTCTTTAGGTTTTTCTTTACGTACTACATCATCCCAAGCCTGAAACATAAAGGGCAGGTAGAACATAACAAAACCTACAATTTATTTCTAGGTTCACGTAAGAATCTTCCTCTGGAATATTGTTATAATAAATATTATCAATATATTAATAAATTATCATTAATATATTAATAGTAAATTATTGTAAATATATCAGTTATAATATTTATTATTACTCATTATTCCAGAGTAAGCAAATTATAGCAAAGAGAAAATTTTCAACTTCTGAAATAACTATTCAAGTCACAAAGAATGAACATTTGGAAAGCAAAGGCGGCAGTACTCAAATATCTTTTTCTGTTTTTTGTTTTAAATGAGTCTTCCTTCCTCGTTACCAACTTTAATTCCACATTTCCCCAACACAGTTTGTTTAAAAGTCAAGCCTTGAGTTAGTTTATCACATTTCATTTCAAATTTTAAGATGTTCTGCACATGATACTCACCCTTCAGACCCTTTCTATTTTAGAC